>NC_048894.1:118955385-119018304 GCF_011077185.1 Oxyura jamaicensis | reverse complement strand
GGGAGGGAGGAAAAGACAGATGTCAGAAAGTGATGTATATTTAGTTCCCTGTCTACAAATCCCATTGTACTTATCCAAAAATAATGATCCATAGCAGCAAGTCAGTTGGAATGCAGATTTGCAATAGGTCATGGAAAACAGACCCTACATGCATTTTTTTAAATAGGGAAAGATGGGATGCTGGTGTCAAATTAGATCCCCCAAATAGAAATTCCAGGGTAAATAATAATAATAATAAAACCTATTTTTATAAGAATTGATTTTTTTCATTTTATTTTTTAATCCTCAATGTATGCTCATGCATTGCAGCAAGAAACCTCAGTAACCAGCTTGTTTCAATGTGCTAACATTTACCAGATATTTTCTAGAAAAGCTTAGAAGATTTGAAGGCAGCAAGTGTACTCAAAAATAAAAGCTCAAGTCTCTCTCCAAACTCGATAGAGAATTAAGAATTTTCACAAGACTTTTAAAGTACATAAGACAAGTACAAGTAGAGGTATGACTAAGCCAAGAAAAAAAGACCTAAGTGAGGCTCACACCATCCTTGTGGGTAGAATTGAAATGGGCACTGGGATTACCTGTAACTCACTGTGTGAGACAAAGATGATCCTAGCTGCTAACAAAGAACAAGGGATTCAAACCTGAATGCTTAGAGTGAAGATTTTGATGGGTGAGAAGGAAATGTTAGAAACTAAAAGTATGTGTTAGGTAACCATTGTCCCATACATTCTATTTTATTATACTATATTAATTATTATATTTTATTATACTATATTAATTATTATATTATTATCCTATACTTCGTTTTCATTGATACCAATCCCTTTGTATTTCTGTAGATCAGTTATTCTCTTCCTTAGACCTGAGGATATAGTATCTATCTTTTACCCTTCGGCTCTTTCTTGCTAAACTAGTGTTGCTCTTTGTCATTGGGTTCTAAATATACCTCAAAAATGAAAGGAGATGTGATGTGGAGGAACGGAAGAAAAGGAAAAACTTAGTATGTTAACAACAATTAACTACAGAAAAACCCCAAATGGCAGTTTATTGACAGATGGACAAATGAAATTGCAGGTCCCAAGGGCTGCAACTCAAATTAGATTTAACATTAAAGGGATGACAAGGAATTAGTCTTATCAGCATACATGCCTATCCTGTGTTCACTGTTATATATTCACATGCCTCTCTTCATCTGGCTGCCTTTTAAATATATGAAGTTGCAAGAACATTTGCAGTACAGCTGGCTGACAACACACACACACACACACAAAAATCAATATAGAAGTAGGAGATAGGAGTAAAATTAACTTTCATCTTGCACATGGAAAAATTATTCCAGGAACCCAGAAGCAAAAAGTCATCTGTAGGTGAAGCAGGCAAAGGGGTTTTCCTAGAAGGTACCTAGTACACTGCAGAAAGCTGGAAATATACTGTGTTTGGCAGTATGCTTTGGTGCCTTCTCAAAGATTGGCACAAGACTAAACATAACAGCTCAGTGAAGAAACAGGAGGTAACATCTGAGGGCAGGTGCAGGGGAGGAGACATAAGAGATACGCCAGTTGTTCCAAAGGAAGGAAAAAGTATCACAGTGGGGGAGAGGGCACAAGAAAATGGCATTAAGCTCTTGAACTTTGCTGATAAGGTCCAACAGGCATGTTTACTGGACTGTCAGTTCTTTGTGGAATTTGGAATTGCTTCCATTTTATAATACTAAATTGGGATCTTTTACACTACTGGATTGAGCATGCAAGTGGGGAAAGGGAGGGATGAAGTGAAAGGAAGAGGCGTGGTGATTTCCTCCAGCTGGGCAGCCAAGCTCTACCACAACCACTCTCACTCCCCCTCCTCAAAGGGGAAGGGGAAAAAAATATAATGGAAACGGCTCAAGGGCTGAGATAAGGACAAGGAGATCGCTCAACAGTTATCGTGGCGGGCAAAACAGATTCAGCGTAGGGAGATTAGAAGAATTTATTACCAATTACTAACACGCTAGAGAAGTGGGAAAAAAAGAAATCCAACTAAAACCACCTTCCCTCCCATCCACACTCTTCCACTTCCACCAGGGGCTCCTCCACAGGCTGCAGCGTGGAGATCTGCTCCGTGTGGGACCCATGGGCTGCAGGGGGACAGCCTGCTCCACCAGGGGCCTCTCCACAGCCCGCAGGGGAACTGCTGCTGCCTGCCTGGAGCACCTCCTGCCCTCCTGCTGCACTGACCTGGGGGGCTGCGGGGCTGCTTCTGAGCCCTCTCTCCCAGCTGATGTTGCACAGCAGAATATTTTTTCCCTTCCTTAACTCTCCTCTCACAGAGGCGCAAACAACATTGGCTTCGCTCTGGGCAGCTGTGGGTCCCTTTGGAGCCATCTGAAACTGGCCCTTATCAAACATGGGGCAGCTGCTGGACTTTTTTCACAGAGGCCACCCCTGCAGCCCCCCTGCTACCAAAACCTTGCCACGTAAACCCAATACAAGAGGCCAGACACATGGAGTGTGTAGACAGCTAGTAAAAGAGCATACATGAGTAGACGTCCTTAGAAGACTGGGGGCATACTGAGGGGAAAAAAAATGATCAAGAGCAACAACCTGAGGTCTGTGATAAGATGCTCCAAAACTTTGAGAAGTAAATGTATAATATTAATGAACCAAGACATGTATGTAAAATAGTATAAATGTGTATTAAATAGTGATCTTTCAAAGAAAATACCACATTTTAGTTGAATGGTTTAATAAATACCACCCAATTTAGCATGCATGTTGAGAAAGTGCTAATCTGTAAAAATCAGAAAACACCATAAAATAAACTAATTCAAAAGCTTTCTAAAGAGTTTTCTAACATGCATACACAGGGTTAGAGCATCATCAGATCACTCCATGTAAACATAATTTTGAAATTTCAGCCCAGCTGGTGCCTTTATCTCTGAGGAGGCGTTTTTTTTTTTTTTTTTTTTTTTTTTTTTTTTTTTTTTGGTGGCATCTGTCACTGGCTTTACAGTGTTTTTCAGAATGGACTAGTAATTTGAGGTCTATTAAGCTAGGGTTCCCAATCTCAGATATATTAATGAACTATAATTGTAGAAAGTGTCATGCAAATGGTTGTCTCTGAAAAGGTGCATCAAGCAAGGATCTGAGAAAGTTGTTTTGTTTCTGAAACTCTTGTCAAAGGAGTTTCATCTGCTTCAGAGCAGTGCCTTGAGGAGGGTTTGTAAATGAGGGTAAAAAATACAGATCCAAATATCGGTGTCTGTAAGACTGAGGGATTGTTTTCTTGTCTACAGGATGACCAGAAAGGAAAGGCAATCCACTAATAGATATATGCATTACTTTCCACTTTTTTTTTTCCTGCTCCAAGCCATCAATGAGATATAGGTCGCCTCTTAGAACCCCTTCCTATTCCCTTCATATTTCATTTTATGTAGCCTTGTTACCGAGGGACAAATCTTAACACATAAACAGTTGCAATGCCTTTATCTGGTGACAGCATGATATCTGCAATGCTTTTATTTGGCTACAGTAGCAAGGAGAGCAGACCTGAAGACAAATGTTAACTTCAGAAGGTTTGTGAATACCTAAGGGATGCAGTCTACACAACTGATGACATTACAGATGCTCTGTTGAATGCCCTGAAGATTTTGAAAGGGCTGAAGTGAATGCAAATGTGAAAAAGCTTTAAACAATAGACCTTAACGTTTGTTTAGTTCCACTTTTTTAACAAAATGTCTTCCAAATACTCCTTTCTCTTGCCCATTGCTCCCTTGATATCCAAGAAGCAGGGTTTCTAAAGAACACAGTCTGGGAGTCATGTGTGATCTATCCACATTGATTAAATACCTCGCTCTTATCAAACATCATTTTTTTAATTTATTTTTCAAACCACCCACTCTTCCAAACTTCCCATAGGACACTTTTTAAGGATAAAGAAACAAACAAATAAATAAATATATTGTTCAAAGCAAGCCACTTCACTGTTGTTTTTTCTCTTCTGAAACATTTTTGCTTTTGAGAATAGTGCTTCAGCCTTCAAAAATGTAGTCAGGCCATTTCATCTGTCTGAAACAGCTCTAACACCTTGCTGTGTGATACATTTGTGTTCCCATTAAATCTCCATTCAGTCAAGAGAGTCTTCTGTGCCATACAGCTGTAGAAGTAGCCCAGCTATGGCTAATAATACCATCTTCAGTAAAGCCCCCAAGCAGTATCATCTCCAGTAGCTTTTAGGTAACTTCTACGTTAAAAACATATTTCTCCTAAATTTTGTATCAGCCCATAAAGTTTTGAAACAAACCATATAGAAAAACCTGTAACTAGTGACTTCATAATGCAGCATGTAGAACTGTGTTATCTCATGGTCATCTCTATTACGCAAAGGTCCTGCAAGAATCTATGGCTAATGGTGTGACATCCCTTATCACCACTGCAGCATGGAAGTTTGGCATGCTATGGTGGAACACGTGCATTTGTATCATCCTTGGGAACAAGCTGATGAAACTTGCCAGATGGTGTCTTTTTTTTTTTCTTTTTTTTTCTTTTTTTTTTCCTTTTTTTTTAAGAAAGTTTTTAGCTCACCTTTCAACTGCTGTAACAAACTGCCTTGATGCAAACTGTATATCAGTGTTGTTATAGGAATAAAAATACATTTATATATTGAAGATGATTTATCTGTTTTTCTGTGGTGTTTTTTGTGTGTGGTTTTGTTTTGTTTTGTTTTTTAAACTCCAAAGTAGATTACACCTGACATTATTTCAAATGACTTATTGTAGAGGTGGGAACAATGACATCTGTATGAAGACAGAAGCCCAGACATTCACAAGAATTAACAAGCATTTAGCACAGACTCCAAACAACAGATTTCCTGCTTGCCTGCTTTCTATTAGTTTGCTATTGACTTCCAATAAGAAATGGAGCCAAATCTGGGGGCAGTCTATTCCTTCTGATTTATATAACACAGGGACTATTCATTCAGCAAAGGAAGAGTTGACAAAAAGTAATAGTTGAGAATTAGTAAGTTTTGTGCAGTGACTGAGCTCTGAACATGTTTATAAAGCTGCCTGGAGCTGTCTTAGTTTGAGGAATGGAGGGTTGTATGTTCTCACTGAAGTGTTGAGTGACCAGGGAAGGTTTGAGCAAGAGAAACTGTACCAGTGCATTGTTCAACATTAGTCCCTTCCCCAACAGCCACCTGACTTTTAGTCAGCTGAAATCAGTAAAGGGTTCCCATGCTGTGATAAAAAACAAATGTTACAACTCCCCAGAGCTGCTGCTTCAACAGTGACATGGGTGAGAGCTTCTCTGATTCCCTAAATAAAAGAACTTGCATAAACAAAGCCACGAGGGGAATAGAGAAAGGAAAGATCCAGTCTTCCTCTGGTAGCACTGTCCATGGACTACTTTGTCAGTGGAAAGGTTGGTCACCTTTAGCTCTTCCTCTCCCTATGATAGACAAGCCATTATTCTGTAAATGCTGCTAAAAGAAAAGGATCCTTGACAAAGTAAACATTTTCCCTTTCATGTCAGTCCTTTCTTGTTGAAAATTGAAAATGTGCAGTGAAAGGAGAGCAAGGGGAAGAACAGATGCAAGAACAGAAATAGGCAAGCTAGAGTTAAAAAATAAAAGAAGCAGCAAGGTAAAATAAATATGGAGAAAAAAAGCAATGAAATATTTTTAGAATGAAAGAACAAACATTAGAACAAACTTAAAATTGTGGGCCAAATCTGTTTCAGACATATGTTCAAACCAAGGGAGGGAGATGCAGACAATTAAAAAATAGAGTAATGTGGATATATATATATGTATATATATATATATATATAATAAAAGTTTACGGTAACTGTGCATAACTTGCTTGAAACATATTTGTGGCCACCACCTGTCCTGATCTTTCCACACCAGGACTGTGCACAGAGAAGAGACTGCACCATCCCCTACAGCTGCTTGAAGTTTAGTTCCTTACCTGTGCTGGTATGCACTGGCTGGGATTTAAAATTTTGTGACCCTGTGCTGGGCAAAGAGAACACAAATAAAAACTGGCAGCAAAAACAAAGGATGTATTTCAATCTTTGACATCCTTTTCTGACCCTTCCATAGAATTACCTTCCAGAACGAGCAGTGGGACTGGATCTTACCCAGAGCTACAGCAACAACAGCAGTTCAATTCAGAAAACAAATCTCTTCTCCACACCCAAAGTGCTTCTGTCTCACACAAAGGATTACCAGACTTGGAATTTTCTTTGGAATGACTCTTTACAGCTAACAGGAGAATGCAATATTATTAAAGCATTTCATTTTCAGCACTAACTTTTCCTCTTGTTTTTCTGTCTATTTGATTAAAAAGTGGAACATAAAGTATGCTCAGCAGTGACTATGGCAGCAGACCAGAGCAATCTGAAGTCTTATTATTAAAATGAACTGATGATTGCACATTGGTAGGACCTTAGTAACACTTTGATATTGGGCTCCACGTATTTCACCAAAATCAACACAACATGCCACGTAGTCAGTATAAGTGAGCAGAAAACTCATTTCTTTTCCTGCCTTGCAAAATATCTTACATATGTTTACCCTGGAAGCGAGCATGACAGCACTCTGCAAGAGGCTCTGTCCTGCTTTAGGTGGGGCTGTGCCCCCCACTGCCATTGTGGTGTCCACACACAGCGCCCCTGCATAGAGAGCATCCAAAGCACAATCTTCTCCATTGCTCCAGACTAGATACAAGCACATTTTTTTCTCTCCAGGGTGTTTTGTTCTAAGTAAGTGTCCCTGGAGTATTGTAACAACAACAACAAATCTCCAAATGCTGAATTTTGTAAAGGGCATTTGCAGAAATGTGAGATTTAAGTCTTCAAAACAATTCAAATCCTGGCACATTTAGTTGGAGCACATAACAGCAAAGCAACTAGCCGGTCCATTTTTACTGAAACTTTGAAGACACAAAAAAGACCTCAAAGACACAGAGGAAAAGTATTTCATTATGGAATCTGTAGAGCTGCTTTTAAGATGCACTGATTACCATAAATACAGCAAGTAAATAGACCAGGCAATTTTCCTGTGATCTAATGAAAACAGGCAGACAGTGTTGTGAGTTCACTGGATAGGCTGATAAAATTTTGCCTGATATATCACTGAGCTGTTACAAAAGGAACTAAAATCTATCATTTAAAGTAAATATTTTCCTTGCCTATGAGAAGAGGTTTTCCTAAGGAACTTTCTCAAGAACAGCAATCCAATTACCTATGCTGTGGGCTTTCCAGAGCTCAGTGAAGCAAAACAGTAAGGATTTTCACTCAACAACACTGACTAAATCAAGAAAACAAACAAACAAAAAACAACAACAAGAGTGAAATCTGTTTTGAATTTGAAGCAACAATACACAAAATGAGAACACTGCTCTTCAGTGAAGTGTCTGCTTCTCTGTCTCCCAACATGCTCTGGATCTCAGGCACTGGTTTAATGTAATTCAGGTGGGATGGCTGAATCTGAAGTTAAGGCAGCCATCAAGTTTTATTGATTCCTTTTTGGTAAATGTGTCTGCATGGCTCTTTGTACTGCACTTACTGAGTATTTTGGGAGAACTTAGATACACTAAGTCAGAGAATTTGGGCTGAAAACTTTGCAATTCATGTGGTTTACCAAAATGGTTGAATTACAAAAGTCAAAAATAATGCTATAGTAAAAGTGAAAAGCATTATAAAGTTTTTACAACTGGAATTAAACTCAAAAGTTATGTTCCTATTGCAAAGCAACCAGTTTGCAAGTTTATAGTCTTGTACCAACTTTATAGCTTGTGCCAACTTTAATCTTATTTGCAATCTGCTTCTTCACCTTTCACAGCTGACCCTTTCCACAGGCTTCAGAACCTGCTTTCAGTATTCAGTTTTCAGTGAAACAACCTGCCCCATACACTGCGTATTAAAGGTAGGAGACAAATGTTCACAAATAATTAGAATTTAATTAAATATATCCTATATGTAGCAACAATAAACAAACAATTCAAGAAAATAAACTGGGGAAAAAATAAAAACTAAGCTTCAGTAACAGAGGTAGATTTTTGTTTTTGTTTTCTAAATGTTTACCTGCTTATTCCCTGAATTTGATTCTTACTTCATGCTAAATGAATTAGAAGTCTATGCTTGAATGGGGCTTCATAAGCTCTCATGCTCACTCTAATGCTCTGCTCAGAAGGCTGCGCCGTGATCTTATAATGGGCAGTAAAATGTTCCATTTCAAATTATAGGTCTGCATCTTTCCTCCATTACAGAGGACAGGACCCCAGGAAGAAATCAGTAAAGTGGGAGGAAGAAATCAGACCTGACTGACAAAAAAATTACTGCATGGTGGCAGAGAGACCACACATACTCTAAATCAATTAGGAGATCTCTAGTTCTGTGCTTGCTCCATAAGGGCAGCAGCAGGGTTTATAAAGGCTGGTGGAAGTGTGTAATGTAAGGCACTGTACAAACATGGAATAAGGACGGTCCTTGTCTTGGAGAGTTGGACATAGAAGTACGCAGGAAAAGACAGTGTTTTATAAAAAACAATGGACATGTAAATTCCATTATCTATGACTCACTGTATATGGTTTGCAGATTAAAGTCATTTGGTGAGGAAATATAATTTTCTGAGAAAAACATGAGTTGAATGAAAAGACTGAAGAAAACCAGAAGATATTCTGAAGGGCAGGTAATAAGTTGGGTAAGGAATAAAGGATGGTGTTCAAGGCAAGTGAGATGGAGAATTCAGGAGCAGGATGTTCTGGAAAAGGTGTAACAGGGCAGACTGTAGGCATGATGAAGAGCTCAGTGTGATGACACCTCTGAGAGCTCAGTTCTCTGCTACAGAAGTTTCTGCAGCCCCATCCTCATGGCTGCTTCTTGCCCTCATTCACCTCCCATAGACATCTCCAGGGAAAATTAGTATTGCCCTACTCAAGTGCACCCATATTCACGCCCCAGCGTGTGGAGGCATAAGCATATGAAGAGCTACTCTACCCTGCAAACTGAGACCATTATGTCTGGAAAGAGAGGCAATCTTCATTAACCCTTATCATCTATGCCATATGTCATTTGCTGAGGATTTGCTTTGATACAGGGTAAAGTTCAAGAGCATGATTCCTTTATACCTTTCTTTTTTTAAAAAAAAATATATATATATTTTCTTTTACTTCTCCCAAGCTGAAACCAATATTCATAAAAGAATTTGTAGTTCCAGGAACCACATTGCTCTCAGTCTACCACCAGACTTGTTGCTCCATTTCTCTCTAAATTCAAGGGAATACTTTCAGAGACCAGTACCCATCCTAAGGACACTACTCACTCAGCACAAAAGGGCAAATAGAATCAGACACCTCCTGCAAGCCATTGTTATCTTAGTATGTAGGACATTAAGAAAGATATTGAAAAGGATGCAGCAAAAGAAACTGAAAGGAGCACAATCTTAGGATACTGCTCAGGTGAGTGGTGTCTCTAACTGGATTACATCTCTCCAGATTCCCTATGGATAACGCCAAGCTATAGTTTAACTGGAAAAAAAAACTACCTGTTTTCAACTGCCCTTTAGGAGCTCAAGTCCACACACTGCAGCTGTCTCTAGCTGGGTGACCCATTGACCGTGCCTACTTCTACAACATTTCTTCACTGACATTTTCAGTTGCAAGCCCTCAGACTTTGATTTCTCCTCATGTGGTTAAAGCAGACAGAGGAGAGGAAGAGTACAGGAAGCAATTTCCCAACTCCCTGCACATACTACACTCAGAAAATGTCAGAACAAGTGTTGCTGATTAGTGCTTGAGACTGGAAATAAGTATAGCTAAAAACTTGCTACTGCACAGCAGGAGCAGGCGACATATTTTGAAAAAATAATAAAATAAAATAAAATAAAATAAAATAAAATAAAATAAAAAAATAAAATAAAATAAAATAAAATAAAATAAAATAAAATAAATAATAATGAAATATCCTTCAGGTAGACAATACCCAAATTGCTGTGGGGAAAAAGAACACAACAATCTCAAATACAGGATCACTTCTGCTAACATACCTCAAACTAGATCACACAGGAAAGAACTTGGATGTACAGGGAACAATGTGGGCTGACGTTAGAAGGCTGCAAGACACCACAGATGGCAAAGAGGGAAGTTCTGCTATGCAAGAGCTACAGTGTGTCCACACCTCTATCCCTCAAGGATCCATGTCTCTATGTGATGTCTACTGCAGATGCTATGTTCATTGATTGATCAATCCTACAGGAAGAAAAAAATAAGGAAACCTTCCAGAGTTCTTAATGGTGGATAAGTATCCAAACTGGTATGAAAGACTAATTTCCTTATTTGAAATAACACAAAGTACCTAGTTTGGCAAATAAGACTCAGGATGTATAATAGGAGATAAGCCACCATTAACACCCTGGAAAAGTTTGTATTCCTTTGCACAAAACAACAATTTTTTGGTAGACTGTGATGATTCTCCTGGAGAAGCTGGCAGCCCATGGCTTGGACAGGTACACTCTTTTCTGGGTTAAAAATTGGCTGGATGGTCGGTCCCAGAAGTAGTAGTGAATGGACTGAAATCCAACTGGTGACTGGTCACCAGTGGTGTTTCTCAGGACTTTCGTCTCCATGCAAGTCCTATGAAGAGCAGCTGAGGGAACTGGGGTTGTTTAGTCTGGAGAAGAGGAGGCTCAGGGGAGACCTTATTGCTCTCTACAACTACCTGAAAGGAAGGTGTGGGGAGCTGGGGGTAGGCCTCCACCAAACTTGGAGGAGCTGTGTACTCGGATGAGGGTGGAAAGGCCTTGCAGAGAGATCTGGACAGGTTGGAGAGCTGGGTGATCACCAACCACATGAAGTTTAACAAAAGCAAGTGTCGGATCCTGCACCTGGGACGGGGCAATCCTTGCTATACATACAGACTGGGTGACGAGACGCTGGAGAGCAGCCCTGCAGAGAGTGATCTGGGGGTCGTGGTTGACAGCAAGTTGAATATGAGCCAGCAGTGTGCCTTGGAGCCAGGAGGGCCAACAGTGTCCTGGGATGCATCAGGCATGGCATTGCTAGTTGGTTAAGGGAAGTGATTGTCCCGCTCTACTCTGCGCTGGTGTGGCCTCACCTCAACTACTGTGTGCAGTTCTGGGCACCACAGTACAAAAAGGACATTAAACTGTTGGAGAGTGTCCAGAGGAGGGTAACGAAAATGGTGAAGGGACGAGAGGGGAAGACTTATGAGGAGTGGCTGAGGTCACCGGGCCTGTTCAGCCTGGAGAAGAGGAGGCTGAGGGGGGACCTCATCGTGGTCTACAACTTCCTCGTGAGGGGGTGTGGAGAGGCGGGTGACCTATTCTCCATGGACACCAGTGATAGAACCTGCGGGAACGGGGTTAAGCTGAGGCAGGGGAAGTTTAGACTAGACATCAGGAGGGGGTTCTTCACCGAGAGGGTGGTTGTGCACTGGAACAGGCTCCTAAGTGAAGTAGTCACTGAACCAAGCCTGTCTGAATTTAAGGAGAGATTGGACTGTACACTTAGTCATGTGGTTTAAACTTTGGGGCAGACCTGTGCAGTGCGAGGAGTTGGACTTGATGATCCTTATGGGTCCCTTCCAACTCGGGATATTCTATGATTCTATGATTCTATTAAATAAATTAATTGATTAGTTAATTAATTAAAGTAATTACCTTAGAATAAGTGTCATGTCTTTCTGAGATAGTACAATGTATTAAGTTACTTAAGCATTCTTAGGGCATCTAATCAGACAACTGAAAGCATCTTTGTATCTACTGTTAGTTTGCATAAACATTTAATATTTATATATCTTAAGGCACCATTATATGAATAAATTAGTTGAAATTCTAGCTTATTACCATGGCAATGGAAGTTTTACCTTTGATTTTGGAAGGGCAAGGATTTTATTCAAGACACAGAGTTTTTTCAGATCATTAAGCTGTAATTGTCACTCATAACAAGATCATTCAGCTGCATTTAAATACTTCTATTGGTATTTCATTTTGAGTTTAATTAATTCAAACATTTGCATATACCAGGACAAGTTAGATGAAGGTTAGGTTTTCCAATTTCATAAACATTTCGCTATTATTATTTAGACAAACTATGAATAAAAGGAGATGATGTGGTCAAAATTACAATTAGTCAAAGTAATGTGCTACTAAACCAAAGTTATTGGCTAAATATATATTCCTTTCTGCAAACTTCTAAGTAAAACTGATGCTGTGTTGTACAAATTTGGTCAGGTATAAAAAAAATAATTTATCCTTTTGCCTCTTTTGCTTTATGCAGCAAAAAATATGTTTTAAGCAGGTTTTGGTGCATTGACTATGTACAGAAAGCTTCTGGTAAACCATTCTATACAATAAATCACTTGAAATTAGAATGAAATCTGAGTAGATTAAAGGGAGAAATATTGAAAGAGAAGTTGTGTGAAAAGAAAAAGATTGTGCAGTAGAATCTGATCAAAATACATGAGGAAAAAGTGGCAGATATTAAGGAGATTTTGGCCAGGAATTGATCTGGATCAGAACAAGAGAAATGTCACCAATTTTCAGGACTGCACTCTTGTGTCAGAAGGTCTTTTGTAGAAGTCATGTCTGGCACCTGAAGAGAGCAGGAAGATACTGAATGCAAAGGAATAAATATAGCTCAGAAGAAGTCCTATCCTTAAAAGGCTTTACATGGAGTAATAGATCTGTACATGTATCAAAAACAGTATTACAGGCTAAACACATTTGGATGACTGAACATGATGGCTACAGTTTGCTTATCCTGTGATTTCATCTGTGTGTTATTCCTAGAGAAGTGTTGCATTTTCCTATCTTTTTGTCCCTGGATTAAAAAATAACTAGAGAGACGTATATAGAGAGTCAAGGACTTGCCACATCATGGCTGTAGCAAACTCTGGTCTGTCTCCTACGTTGTGTACTAACTGTCTATGATCGTGGCTGGGGAACTCAGGAGGCAGCTCAGCAGGTACTGAGTGGGTCCACAGCCCTGTGCCTTGTTCAGTGAAAATGAAGCCATTTTACTGGCACTCCTCAGTCCCTGCAAGTATGAAGCTTAACACAAAAGAATGGTCAATGTGGTCTGAAGTGTTTTCTCTGATATCCTTGACTGTGTCTATCATTTTAACAGATTTTAGATTTCTCACTTTTCTTATGTGTTTGGCTAGCAACTTTTATAGTGCTTTACCTGCTATTGAAGTTTGATGCAGTTCTGCAGTTACTCTAACACATTTATGGTAAAGAAAAATGTATTTTTAACGGGATTATTATTATGTCTCCTCCTGGATCTCATCATATTTTTTAAAAAACAGAATTGGTTTTCTGTATGCTAAATAAATCAGGGCTGATCAGCCTCTTGGCTTATTTTGAACTGGCCCAACAGAATTCTGTATTTGTCACTTCTGCAGCCTGATCACTTTAATAGGATTCTCAGTACTTTTTTCTGATCTCCAGACTAGTCCATCTGATTGAAGATAATTAGCACTTCAACATTTTCTGCTTAAAATCCCAATCAGCTGGGATTAAACAGTGGCAGCCTGTGCAGTTCACTTTTTGGTTCACAGGCACAAAGAGAAAGAGCCTGGCTTGTCTGGGAGATCTCTGCCTGGAGAGTTTCTTTTGCAGGAAAATGATCCTTCTGCAGAGTAGCTGAAAGCTCTTTGTGGCTCTTGCTCAACAGCAACAAAAAAAAAAAAAATATTAAAGGAAGGAAATATAATTGGTGCCAGTCAGTGCGGTCTTTACAGAAAACAGATTTTGTCAAACATGCTTGATTTAATTCCTTGAGGAGACTACAAGTTTGGTCAATAAAGGTAACTGTAAATGTGTTACACATTGTAAACTATTTGCCTCGGTGCCACATACATTTTGATAATGTTGAATTAGAGTAGGGCCAGTAAAATATATTTCATGTACATTAAGAGCCACCTAATAGACAGATTTTTAGTAATTCTTTGGACTTATTTCCAGCAGAGTTCTCCTGGGAGTGACATTAGTCCTGATGCTACCCAAAAACTATTGGTTGTGATCTGGGTAGAAGTATAGTTACAATTTATGAAATATAAAATACGTGCTGCATCCACAAATTGGCCAGGTGAAGATTAGGAAGCTGTATGGGGAGCAATATAGATTTCTTTGTGAAATGAAGTCAGTTCGAACTCTATTTTTGTACCATTTAAGGAAAAGTGATGTGTCTAGAAGCAGTGAATGAAGGGCTAGAGAGTGGGAACTATGCTTTGGAAACCAGTGACTTCAGGGTAATAGTGAATAAGCAATTTAAGATAAGTTCCCTGAAAAACTGTTAAAAGCCTATCAGTAACCTTAATATGACTTGTCTTAAATACATCCCGTATCACCACTTCAATTTCACCTACCTATGTTTTTCTCTCAGTGTTGAACTTCATGCTTCCCCATGTCCTAAAATATCTGAGACACATGCTAGTTTACTTGAAACATACCAGTAATTTATGGCATGTCCACATTCCACTGAAATTACAGACAAAAATGCTATAGGAATCTCTTTCCATAAACTCCCCAACAAGCTTGAAATGAGCACTCTAAACCAATCTTTATAATTGCTCAAGCCACAAGCCATAATCACATAATTCCTTCTGATTACCAAAGCAGACTGGACTATTAAAAACTATGCATTGCAATTTGAATAGATTAGCCTTTAGGATATATTAACATCAATTTTCACATGATATTAGCTAATAAATTATTCTAGCAAAAGAGTTCAAATTTTAATTATCAGCTAGTCATTATATGTGTCCAGTTAGTTATATCAGGCAGTGCTGGAGGGAAGGAGGTTTGTGATTAACTTGTCAGCGAAATACAGCTGTGAAAGCAACACCATCACTGTCTTACAGGATTTCAGTTTCTAATTCATACTAAGATGTCAAACATATCCACAAGCTGAAAACAAATCAAAGCCCTGTTGTGTTAAGCCAAATATATGCAGATGGCAGGAACAAATCATTACCTAGAGTTTCTACAGCAATTGTATAAGAACAGTTTCACCCACTGTTTTAAAAATGGTGTTTATACATTTCATGGTCACAGCTAAGCAGATCAGAATTAGTACGCCCTGAACGTGTGCCTCTCCCTGTGGGAGACAGTACATGATCTACAACCATGAAGGTAATGAAAAATTACTTTGTACGTGTTGAAAAAGACTGCTTCCGTGTAAAGGATTTTACTGCAAATGAAAGACCACAAAAGCATTTCATAACATCACACCTGTCCCTTCGAACCCAATCAGCTCTTTCAGTTACAAAATAGTGAATATTAACAGACTTAGAAACAGACCCACAGATGGAAAATATAGCCTCACATTGTATGGAAGGGGAACATGTCCCTCACTATGTTTCCTGGTTTGCCTCACAGATTCAAAACATGCTCGTAGGCAGGCCTAAGTCTCTTTAACATCATAGAAAAGGATTAAAATTATGTGTTATCTTCATTTGTCCTTCACCATTGATGCAAAAAAGAGTTTGCATTTCCTGCATACTAGACATAGACTGAGGTGGCAAGACAAAAACAGACATCTCTAGCAACATATTCACATTCATTGACTTAGACTGTTTCAGAACTCTTCAGTGAAAATCTTTAAAATATTTTTTCTCCCATATTCTTCATTTGAAAAATCAACATATATTTTAAAAATATATTATTCCTGTTGGTATACCTTGAATGCAAGCTTACTTAGACACCAAAGAGGCAACTAAGTCATAAGTGTTCATTTCTTATCTCCACCCTGTTTCAATTTGTTCTTTCTGTCATCAGGAGTGGTTTTTGGGTGTTTTGTTGGTGGTGGTTTTTCGGTGGCTTTTTTTTTTTTTTTCTTCCTCTGGGCAGAAACAAATGTCTCTGTTGATCAGCTAATCAAAGACCCTGAGAGTTCTCCCACATTCCCCCTTGCCCGAGGAAACAAAGAAAATGCTATCTAATTCACTGATGTGAATTTCATCAAAGATTCAGCTTTGCACATCCTGATTAGGAGCAATCAACATTTAACACTGATGACTGGCAAAAGTTCAACTTACTGGTTATTGCATATTATATCAAGTTAGGATTCAAAACAACAGCAAACATAGAGACTGTTCTTGCTCTTCCCTGATTCATAGAATTACCTGTATCTCAGAAAGAAGAAAAAGAGATGGATTGTCTGCTTACTGTCATTATATTCAATTGTCTGCTTAGTGTCATTACATTCAAGGTATTATATGATATGATTTGGTCATTTTCTTTTCTTTCAATGGAAGTAAGAAGACCAAGATTATACCTTTGCTGCAAACCATTGATATTTTCACCATTAACAGCTTTTCAAGAGTTCAGGGTTCACAGCACAATGCTCTCACCTTGGTGACTCTCAGAAAGGACTTGATCCTGTCCTGAAAATACTTAAGTGTTACCGTGCCTCATCTCAGCCTGTGCATTATTCCTATTTGTACAGTTAAAAAAAAAAAATAATAAAAAACACTTGATAGTTGATAGGCAATATTAAGTATGAGTTGTAGTATACAAGGAACCACCAGGCAGAAGAGAAACTTAACCTGTCGATGTATTCTTTCTTTCCTTACAGTGCACTGTGAGAGCAATTGTTAATGCGTTCAGTTTATTAGATGAACAGGAAATGGTTCTGGTTATCAGTCCCAGTGGTCGCTGGTGTTTCTAATGGAGACAGCCATGATTAAGGTACCATAGGATTAAATCTTCCTTTATGATTAAATTAAAAATCACAGAAGAAGTGTGGAAAATTCAATATATGTACCATGTCAGGATAGAGAGTTATCAATGACTCCAAAAGGGATTCAGTTTAGCCAAACGGTTTTCCAAGATATGGCAGAAAGTTTTGTTTAAAGACTGGATTCCAAACACAAGACTCTGAAAGCATTCTAAGAGATCACTAGCTGAGCAAAACAGAGCTAGGGACTGCCAGATAGAGAGGTATAAGGTATATATAGCCTTATATTCCTCTATACTTTCCCCTAAATTTTGTATTATACACTTATGAAGTAGACAACAGTAATTAAATTCTTCCTTCATTTTTAATTTCTAAAGTTAAAGGTTTAATGTCTTGAGTTAGGGGTTATTTTATAGTGTCTGGTTAAAAAAAAAAAAAAAAAAAAAAAAAAAGTATTACACATTTCTGTTTTCCACTTTTCTCCAATATCAAAAAGAATGCTTGAGATTATCTAATACATAGGCCATGCTCAGCTGCTGAGCTGGAGAATGGAAATAAGATGTCAGCAAGGTAGAACTGTCTTTCAGCAACTGGAATTAGTCAGAAAATCCTTGAAGTCCAGTCAGATGGAAAAATACTCTGGAATTTTTGTAGGTAGGTAAAATTTTGTAGGTAGGTAAAATTTGTAGGTTATTTGTATAAGATGCAGGGCAGAATGTTTTATATTCACGTCTCTTAGAATGAAAGAAAAAGAAATGAAAGGAAGAAAGGAAGAAAGAAAGAGAAAGAGAGAGAAAGAGAAAGAGAGAGAGAGAAAGAAGGAAGGACGGAAGGACAGAAGGATGGAAAAGGAAGGAAGGAAGGAAGGAAGGAAGGAAGGAAGGAAGGAAGGAAGGGAGGGAGGGAGGGAGGGAGGGAGGGAGGGAGGGAGGGAGGGAGGGAGGAAGGAAGGAAGGAAGGAAGGAAGGAAGGAAGGAAGGAAGGAAGGAAGGAAGGAAGGACGGAAGGAAGGAAGGAAGGAAGGAAGGAAGGAAGGAAGGAAGGAAGGAAGGAAGGAAGGAAGGAAGGAAGGAAGGAAGGAAGACAACAAAGCGTTAAAAAGGCAGGCAATAAAGGTTAGAGTATTCTAATCCTTTGTCTTAATTCCTTCAATTCGAAAAGAGCCTTTTATCATTTGACAAACCTTCTAGCTACTCTTCCTGACAAATCAATAGAGACATTATGTTTGAGTAAAATATAAAAGAATTTTCTCACCATTCTAATGTCTTTTTTTCAGTCAGTCTGAAACCTCTTTAATATTCAGTGCAGAAGACAGCTATCAAAAAATAGACAGTAATGATGATGATTTTATTGATTTTGACTTGCAAAGAAGGCTTAGATGGGACTAACAAGTAATTTCTTCTTCTTCAGCAAAATCTTTGTACCAAATCATCTGTCAAAAAAAAATATGCATTTGTGGTGTCACATCTCATACTTTTTTGTATTAATTACATTCTAGCTATTGTAATCTTTAGGGCCGCATACCTGACTCCCCTACTTGCGTATTTATCCGTAGGTGAATCTTCTAACTAACTCAAATCAACTCAGTTCCTCCAATTGTCACCAGGATATAAAAAATATAGAGATTTTGTTTGCCTCTAAATTAAACTCCTAATCTGAGACTTGAAATTTATTATGCACTTTTTCATACAGCTCAGTTTTTAGATACATAAAACTCATTCATACTGCTGCAGAGATGAGAATGATTTGTATTGAATTAGTTTCCCTGTTCATAGATAAATGCACATACAGACATTTGGAGGAGACAATTTTTTAATGCAAAATACTGCACAACATAAATATGTTGTTATATATTCACAGGAGACATTCTCCAGTAGAACTTACAGGAACATTATTATTTCATCAGTATTCTTCCAGACCTGTATGCTGTATTACTCATTCTTTGGAACAACACTAAACTGAACACTCACCACCAGAATAAATGTTATGCAGTGTGAGATGATCCCACTGGATGGACCATTGTTATTTCAGCAGTACTTAGCAAAGAGAAAGTAGAGTGTCTTTCTAAAACTCCCCAAAGACAAACTCTAACAGCATGGCAAATTATATTTTCTAGCAATTTCTCCCACTTCTTATCTTCAGTTCAGTGACTGACCTGAATAGAACATACAAAATATACACGCTTTTTAACAATACTCCTTTTATTCTGAGGGCACTCTCTTGGAATTCATATAATATACATTCACACTGCTTCCATCATGTTCTGAATCAAATGGCACTAAGAATGTTTTGTTGTTGTTGTTGTTTTTGTTTTGTTTTGTTGTGTTTTTCTGAATTTCTATTTCAATACTGATAATGTTAAGAAACTACATTCCCTTTAATTTAGCAGCCCACAAAACTGTTAAAAGAATGTAGACAAAAGAACCACCAGAAAATTTGTGGAAGAAAATAAAATATTAATAGTACCGCCAACAAAGAAACAAACAAGCAAGCAAAACCCCTAGAACTAGCAATAGAGTTGTTTGAACTGAGGTCTCGTAATAGTTGGAAAAATACAACCTCTCAATACTCTCAATGGCTTCCACCTCAACTGAGTAGGAACGTTTACTAATTATCTACTATTTACTAATTGAGTAGGAACCTTTACTAACTATCATGGGCCTCTTTAGAAAGTGAAATAAAGCTTGCATGGATTTTAAGACCTTTGCATTTGCCTTTAGGGATATAATTTACCTAAATCTTAAACCCACCTCGACGAGGTACTGGCATTAAAAAAAAAGAAAAAAGAAAAAAAAAAAAATCTCAAGAAAAGTGTACTGTATACTAAAAATTTTCCATGCTTAGAGGGTTAAAAAAATGCATTTCTACTTCCTGATATTTCTATAAAATACAGTCAGCACACTTAAGGGATTTCTCCTTATCTATAAAGAACCAGAGTAAGGTATACAGCAGCCTTCAAATTGATTTTGTAACACAAGAGTGAAAGCAGTGATTACATCTACCTTAATATGCATAATCTTTCATAGTTTATTGATGAGTATAAAGATCTGATTTTACATGCATTTTTTAACATACCTACTTTAGAAAAGGTTTTCACTTATGCGATGAATTAATTCTTCTTTATAAGCAATATTACCAGTAATTTCTATTTAAGGACTAGGAAAGAACAGTAAGTGAAAGATAATATACTTTTCTATCATTTGGGGGGAAGTGGAAAAGGGGGAGAGAGAAAGAGAGAGAGAAAGAGAGAGAGAGAGAGAGAGAGAGATGTATTCATTGCTTATTCAGAGCCTTTATTCATGTAAGACTTCCTGGACCGTTTAGATATTTTTCTTTAGTCTTGCTTCTGCTTCCCAGGAGCCATTTGTAGCCCAGTAGACAGACAACCATTTTTCTTCCAAGGTGATGTAATCAAAACATTACAGCTTCTCTCTTCTGCGGGCAAGAGAGTCTCTAAAATAGCAAACATGTTTGAGGTCAATGTATAGATCAATATTGTAACTTTTTCCTTCTCATCTTTCCTTCCAAAGCTACACACTTTCCTATTCTACTCTTGTTTCCTAATAATTCTCCCATTCAATTACTCAATTTCTTTAAAAAATGAGTTTTCTACGAAGTTATCAAAGCATGGCTTACAGTCCTAAAGGACCAGTCTGCCAATCAAATGCATAACGTTTGCACAACAGCTCTTCCCCAGCCAAGCCTGAATACCTGTTTATATACATCCCTAACAGAAAAATAACTGAAGCAAATTCAGTATGGAATTTACTGGAAAAACACTCTGTAAGACACTGACACTGCCATGCTTACTGTCATTTCTGTGAGTAAAACTGCACTTGTAAGTAAAAGCATTTCCAGTAGCCAAGGAGCAACTGAAGAATACAACTGTTCATAGCTCTTCTTTCATAACATCAGATATACCTGTGTTGCATCACTTTGTTGCATGCCTCTCCTCTATGGTGAATGGCAGAGCCCCAGGGGCAGCTAGCTTTGCCTCATGCCTCAGAGGACAGCAATTAATCTCTTTTATATGGCCTGAGTACATGACATGAGGATAGACTTTCCTTCCAAAATGTCTCCATTTTAAGGGTGTCTCCTAAATTACCATAAAAAAATGGAAAATAAAGTATTAACAGCTCTGATCAGCAAATACTATTATTAACAAAAAAAAAAAAAAAAAAAAAAAAAAAAAAAAAAAGTTTCTGTTCTTTTCTCTCTAAAGCAACATGGAAAACAAATATCACATGGCCAGGTGCTTAACTAATGGGACATATATTTTTTTTTTTTTTCCCAAGGGAATCGATGTACCAGGTTAATAGATATCAGATTTATCAAAAATGAAGAGAGGGAAATAATGTGTGTATATATATATACATATATGTATATATATATATGTATACATATATATATGTATATATATATATACATATATATATGTGTATATCATTTTCTCATGTACGTATCTTGAATGCCAAAATCATAGTTTCTATTGTTTTACCCCTTTGTAAAATTAACTATTGTTTTTACTAGTTTAAGGATTATTCTAGCAAATCTTTTAATTATGTTTATACCTAAAAAACAGTATGTTAGGGATCACATGTGCCTCTGTGAAGAATTGTAATCATGTAGCCACCCTCTCTCATGCTTTCTGTGTGGTCTTTTGATGACACATGACATTAATACCACAAGGTATTAATTAGTTTTCATTTCATCAGATTGACAATCTGAAATAGAAGTGTGTTTTCCATTTGGTTTGTCAATTATTGTACCAGTATGTGCCTTTAGGGATATAATTTACCTAAATCTTAAACCCACCTCGACGAGGTGGGTTTAAAGTGAACTTTAAATTGCATTAAAGTGAACTTTAATGTGAAATTCACATTAAGTGAAATTCACATTTAAGTGAAATTCACATTAAAGTGAACTTTAAATTGCATCTTTTCTAAATAAGATAAAATATGAAAGAAAAAGACAAAAACATGAAAATCCTAATAAATTATGTGGCACAACAGCTACAAGCGAATACAACATTAAAAGATAAGCCACCATCAATAGCAAAGTTTTTTTTAACAATTTCTTTTCTATTTTTTGTTCATTTTATTCTTTCAGTAATGAAGGAATATCAGTCATGAGCCCTGACTCAGGCTAGCTAGGATGCTCTGGAAATTAAATGAAATGAAATCCAGTGCAATAGCTGAATCTCTTGGTTTGCCTTTGTCTTTAAAGCCACTGATGCTAAAACAAGGTCCACCCGGGCATAATATTTTTTTTTTTTTTCCTGTTAGAAGCTGAAATAACAATTTGATAGGACCTTGGAGGGGTTTATGCTGTCTTTGAAGGATTTCTTTGGTTCTTCCCTCTCTCTTCAGTGAACAGTTTCCTCCTCACTGTTTCTCTATGTTTTCCTTTATATCTCTTCACTAGTGGGACTCTTTATATGGGAAGGACTTCAGAGGTGAGGCCACCCTTAAGGGGGAAAAAAGTCTGAGTTTACTCCTTTGGAGGAAGTCAGAGGCACCCTGAGACACATGCTGGCAAAACCAAGGTAGTGATTTCTTTGGGGTCCCTTCCCATGGTCTTTGATTACATCTCCTTTTTAAATTCTGGGGTACTTTGTGAACGGATGCTCATTGGAAAGGCATCAGGCAAGGTGTGCTCTTTATAAAATACATCTTAATGGGGCTGTAATTCTGAGTAATTAACTTTCCTCCTCTGCCTCCTCATTTCTCTGAGGTGCTGTATCGCCAAGCAACACAGATGTTCCCATCAGCCTGCAGCTGAAGAGTCTCAGACTAGTTCATCACTCAGTCTGGCAAGGAATTTCTTGAAGACTAGTCACAGGCAGTGCTGGAGCATTCCCAGCTGTTCTTGCTTGATACAGGCTTTCCTTAAACTTCATCTGCCATTGCTACTTTTTCCTCCTGTTCATGAGAATTAAATTCATCCACCTAAAATGGAGCAAATGAAGAAATTAGCTTTGTCTGAAAAAAAAATATATCTTTGGAACCAATATCAGATTAAGTCAACTG
Source organism: Oxyura jamaicensis (assembly GCF_011077185.1). Classification (NCBI taxonomy): domain Eukaryota; kingdom Metazoa; phylum Chordata; class Aves; order Anseriformes; family Anatidae; genus Oxyura; species Oxyura jamaicensis. Next base: position 118,995,591 of record NC_048894.1, on the reverse strand, counting down.
TAGTGGAATGTAATGTAAGTGTATTTACTTAAATCTTATTGCTACACACACTTGAATGAATATTGCAAATGTGACACTTTATTGGGATCACCATCTTCACAGACATCAAAGAGAAGAATGTAAATGCAATACTTGATGTTGCACGTCATTTCACAGAAGTCATTCTAGCTAGGAAAAACTAAGGAAAACTCAATTCCCCAGCGTTGAATGGGGTGAAAATAGCTGTGAATGAAGAAAGACATTAATTGTTTTATCCGTGAGTTCAGAAAAACTGTTATTAGCTCTGTAAGACTTCCTTTGCATTTTGCAGGAAGCCTTAGGATACTTTAAGCAGTTCATCTTCAGAACTGCCCTTCTATGAAGGACAATTTTTTAAATGAGAAGCTGTGATATATTAGAGTTGCACTTGCTCACAATATGTGGGAGATGGGTGATTCCTAAATAGCAAAAAATAACTACTGGCTAAAAGATAAGTTCAAATACCTGGTGGATTGGAGGGGTATTATTCTATACCCTGTACAGTAAGGTTTCTAGTGCTTTCTAGCTGTACTTCATGGCTTATAGCATTATCTTGAAGACTTACAAAACAGTTCAGTTTGTCAGAGGCCAACTTTTTCACAGAGTATCTAGTGAAGATGGAAAATATCAGAGCAGACGACTGTACATTGTGCTTCTCTCTCCAGAAGTCGGGGGCAGGCAAAGAGGGGTGCCTCTTCCTTGCCATTTTGCTCACACCAGACTTGGCCCAGCCTGGGGTTTTGCTTCAAAACAAAAGCTCTCTGAGTCGTTACTCAGTCAGTATGACTATTTTATTTGCAGGCAGAGCACCCCCCTGGTTTCACTGAGCAAGGGAAAGGACAAGAGAGTGAACAAGGTGACCAGAGGGAACAAAGATATTGAGCCTGTCACTTCAGGGCAAAAGCTGGGACTCATGATGTGAAGCTGGTATTGACACAAAATATCTTCATGTAGTTGTCACAATACTCTCTGTTCAAGGAAAAAAATCCCCTACCAGCCTCAGTGTTTCGATATTTGAATGTCACGGATGGTCCTTTCCTTCTGTCCCATTTCCCTGTTTGTGTTTTTATTTATTTATTTATTTTTCATATTACCATTTCAGACCATGATTGCAACATAGACAATTTTGCCTGGTGTTACAAACCAGGTTTTTTTCCTTCCTTTGTAGAAACTGAAGCGCAACCTTAGGAAACTGCTGAAGTGTTACAATTTTATATTTTTTTTCTAATTTTTACCAAGCCACTGCAGTAATCAAGTTCCACATACTTAATTAGAGTATTTGAACAGGTAGAGAATGCTTGACTGATCAGTGCTTATGGCAACATATAGCAACCTGTTTTGAGTAAGCTCTGGAGGTATGATGGCCAGTGACTGAAACTAAGGAGAAGCAGGGCTCATGCAGAAAGCCTAAGTATCTGGAAGAGACGAGCAAAATCACTTTTAGCTCTTCCTTAGTCTTTTGCTTTTTATATTTCTCCTCTGCTGTGCTCCAAATGATGTAGAATCTCCAATAACATTTTTAAAGATACAATTAGACTCTGAAGAAAAATGCAAAAGCTCTGTGGCCCCAAGACAAATGCATACCATTTCAGAAGAAAACATGTTTTGATCAGTAAGACATAACTATGACTGAATTTAAATGCATCATTTTGCTTCATCTTTTTTTTTTTTTTTTTTTTTTTTTTTTTTACAATAACGCATCCCTACCCATCCCTGATTTTTGAAATTCAGCTTTGGAAAGAAAATTAATTTTGTTGCTTCTTTGGCTCCTGAATATGTTCCTCTAATATCTGAGCCACAGAGTATCACTCAAAGAGCTTAGGAAGGCTCAAAATAAATGAGATTTATAATAGCATCACCTTCAAGGATAGGCTGCAAGCTTGTGAAGCATACAAAGTTTTATGGTTTCAGATAAAAGTTCCTAAATACCAAGAGCAACTTCTCTGATAATACAACGCCAAGAGACAGGCAGAGAAGAGTAATTCTGCTTCATGATGACTTGGGAGGTTTTGGAATTTGTTTTCATCCTTCACTGGAATGGAAATGAAACATCTCCTGTATTTTCACAAAGCAGTTGTGCTAATACAAGAACCTTTTTTTTTTTTTTCCCCCCCTCAATTTCAGCTCATTCTTTCTCTCTTGTTTTCTGCCCAGAAATGACCAGAAAGGCCACCTTGAATCTAAGAAACCAGAAAACTTTGCCCAGGTCATTAAGCCCCTAAGTGACACGGTGTTTACACACAGGTGTAAACAAAGACTCATGCCAAACAGCACAACAAAGCAGCAGCAGCGTTCACCAGCAGAAGTAACGCTGTCTGGTTGTTGTGAAGCCTTTGCAGCAAGGCAACAGATGCTGGCCACTTTCTGGAAAAGGGGTTGGGACTGGGCACCCAGTGGTAGCCATTTCTTGGTCTCTAAACACCAGAGCAGCTAAAGACACTTGAGACTCTGACTCTGGAGCATTTCGTTTCTCTTTGGGAGATGTTATGCTCCACATGCTCATGGACGGATGCAGCCCCATGGTACAGGGAAGTGGTGCCAAATGGCCACATGCACTCCACCAGGTGACGCAGAGCACTTGGCCCCAGTGCAGCGAGCACTGCAGTGATACCTCCCCTTCAGCCACACACCATGTGCTGAGCACCTCTGCTGACTCCGGACATCCAGATCTCAGATAGAAGCAGACCAACTGCAATGCTTCTTTAGCAATTTAAAAAGAGCATCTCACTTGTTTCTCTCTTCTGGGCTTTGTTTCTTAATTTATTTGCTTGCCTATGTCTCTGCTAGGATTTCTTTCTCCCCCCCCCCCCGCCCCCCCCAGGATTTAATGTGACCATTGGTTTGGCTTCACGAATGACAGAAACAGCATCAAAAAATGAGAGAAGAGCCCAGTTCTGGAAAGGATTAAACAGCATGAAGCCCAAACCAGCTGCTTTTCCATGAGGCCTCCTCTGCCCAAGTGCTCCCTGCTGCTGCTGCCACCAGTGGTGAAGAACAAACAGATCTGACAATGGGGAGAAAACGTAGGGACAGGGAAGTGGGGAGAGGGGATGTTTGTGCAACCACAGGGGATGTTTGTGCCACCACAGCCTTTGTGAACATACACAGCATGGATCCAGAGGGGCAGGGCAGACAGAATAGTCATTGTGGAGACCTGTTTCAGATTGACCTGGTTTCTTTGGAAAAAAAAAAAAAAAAAAAAAAAAAAAAAAAAAAAAAAGCAGTTGGAGTCACAAACCTGGCCCAAACAGTCTGTACAAAACACCTTTCTACTCCCATCACCATCAGACTCCTGATTTATATAGATATAAAGTTTTAAATAGGCATATGTTTTGGGTGAGCAATATTCATCCCCTCTGAACATCAGGACTAGGGGATCTTTCTACTTATTGTGTTGTGTAATAGCTTCATTGTGCATTGTGTACATCTCTATGTTGCTATTTTGAGGTAACTTTAAAAAGCAAATGACAAAATGGTTGGGGGCCACAGTGCTAGATTCAAGGAACAGCTGGATTTTGTTATATTGGCTTTTAGACAGCTATTGTTGTGCCATTTTTCCACCCAGCTCTTCTGAGAAAGGCTGAAAGAAATTGTATGTGGAACCTAATGCAACGGTCAGTCTAATTCAGAATAGCACAGTAGATAAAACAGAAGAAAATATTACTTTGCTTGGCATAATCTGTATGTTCAGGGAGAGAGGAAACATAACAGAAAAATAATGTGACTAGGAAGACATAATTTTGCAAGTAATAAAGTTTTAATACATTCTCTTGTGTTATGAAGCAAACAAGGGAGAAAAAGAGGGGGTAGGAGATACAGATCTTTGAGAACTCAGTGTCTCTGCAGACACTACAGGGACAGGATTCCTCAGCCAGATGACCCTAGAAACACCAAGAAATGAGGTGACAACTCAGCCAGTGTTCATGACACTATGTGGGAAGCTTACATTACAAAAGAGGACCTATAACTGGAAGAGTGCCTCAAAGATCCCAGTCTTGAAGACTCGCAGTTGGGCAGCATATGTGGTGACCAAACCATCCCAAACCTGGGGTCTTCTCTGGTGGGAGGGCTCCCCTCACAACCCTTTGGAAACAGGGTGAAATATCACTTCATTTTCTGTAACATTCAAACCACTGCTAGTGGATCTGGAGAAAAGTATAGAAACAAGTTTTTGTCCCTTGGAACCGCACAGCCTCTGGGATTTTAGGCTTAGCAGGTAGCAACCTTCTTCAACTAGTCATTTTCTTGCAGACAGGGAGCAGGTTGGCAGCTGAATGCAATAAATATCTCTTGAAGAAAATGTAGTCATGAGCAACAGGTAGCAATTTTTTTATATGTGGTAAATGTTATGATAGCATATGTAATTCAGTGCAGGCATTTTCTTTTTCTTTTTTGACTATTAGAAAATTTATGGAACTATCAGTGTTTCAGGGAAAAGTGAATTATTTCTAAAAATTAAGTAAAATTTCATTACAATTTCAGCCAATGAAGTGTATTCATAACATTTTACTTCAAGTGGTTTTGAGCATTTCAAGTAACAAACATCTAAGTGTTTAATACCTATGTTTTTAATTACTTGTTTTACATTTTCACTTTGAACAGATTTTTTTTTTTTTCATTAAAAATGTCCTGAATTAAGAAAAGGCTTTAAAATGAGAAACCTTTCTATGTTTGGGTTTGGGCCATTTATCCAACCAGCATTCAGGGATCTCACCAGTGAATTGATGAAATACTGGAACAATTTTTACTTTACCTGTTATTAAAATTCACAGATCAAGCATAGCCTTAATACTTGCAAACATCAGTACATAACCTCTAGAAGATATTTGGATGCTTTCATGAAAATATAACCTTCAATATCAAAACTAGTAGTACTTTAAGTACATGCAATAATTAAGACTAGATATACAAGAGCTAAAAATATGTAGCTGGGATTGTTAGGTCTTGTGATAAAAGCTCTTCTGCACTCCTACAATGGAGAAGAGAGAGAGAATGGCAGGAGGGAGCCAGTGAGGAATCAGAGGAACACCCTCTTTGTTCCCCATCAGTGCTGTCCCAGGAGGGAACCTCAATAATACCCTGCTGGGCTACTGCCTTGGGACCTGAGACACAAGGAAAGAGCATTTTGAGATTGCAAAAGGCTTACGATGGGATGTTTAAGGAAAGAACCAGAGGCAGGGAAGGGGATGGATCTAGGTGATTTGGTGATCAGAAAATGGAGGGACAAGGAGATAAAAAGGGCCAGTTGCCCACCAGCGTGAGCAAAACCAAATGCTAGCCACTGCAGTGGGACCAGGGGTCAGATGACCATGTGTCTGTGGTGTCACTTAGGTCAGAGGACTGGTATCCAAGGGGAGCTGCTGGTCAGACTTCAGCCAGCTGCTGGAGGTATCCATGTTTTATATATGTATATGCATATATGTACATATGTATGTTTACATATATATATAGCTAGCAGACCTTCATCCTGCTAAGCCAGAAAAGGGAGGAGGATGAGGCTACTGGTGCTGTCTGTGTTCACAAGTGCTCCATGTGTCTGTCAGCATTGATCTGTGGACAGCCATTTATACATGGACATATGCAATGTATATGTGTGATATGTGTTCATGTGCTTACTGCGAATACATGCTCAGCCTTGCTACTGGTTGGACCTGGGAGCATGGAGCTGTGGCAGTCTCACTTCCATCAAGCAGTCAGATCCTGCCCAATTCCCCTAACATAGATAACTCATCTGTGGTGATATTTTCCTCATATTTTTAAATCATATTAAATTCTTTATATTAGGCAACCATGGATGTTCCATCCCAAAGAGAAAAATTCCAAATCCTTGGAAAAAATAATCATCAAACACATATGTTGTCTAACATTGCAAGGCTGTTCCCCAAACTATCATTGTCTTGTGGTATGTTGTGAAACAGATTGTGCAAAAGTTAAAAAAAAAAAAAAAAAAAAAAAAAAGATCAGTTTGAAAATCACGTAATTTTATTTTGCCTCCTCCCCTTAAATTTTATTCCACCCTGCACTTAAATCTTTTCTTTCCAAGTGGGACCAATTACCAAACCAGTTTTGTAAAGGTGAAACAGCATTTGGCACTAAGGCAAAGGTACATGTTCTAGCCACGCACATACACTGTAACTGGAGGCATCCAGCTCTCTAGCTTTACAACATGACTTTTCCCCCCAGGAAAGCCAATTGCTCTGTTATGGTTTCAAAAATAGGAACAGAGTTCACCTTGTCTTTGTGAAATGTGCTTGGTACTCTTTATCAGTTTAATCCCCCTGAGCTATACCGTATAAGCAATAATGTTACATGATTGCAGGAAAAAAAAAAAAAAAAAAAAAAAAAAAAAAAGGGGGGGGGCTTCAGGTAATGGGAAATGTGTTAATGTTTCCTCTCCCACTCCCACCTGCTTCAGGAATATTTAGAGGAAACAAAAACCTGTGAAATGTTAGAGCTCTGCCCAGGTGATTGATGAACAGGCTTCTGACTGCTGTGTTGACATTTATTGGGCTTTCATCAGTGCAGTTTAAAAAGAAAGAGTGAGGAAAAAAGAAGGCAGAGATTTTCATCCTCTGCCAGTGAGTCTGGCTTGTTTGTGTCTGAAGTCCTGGAGCACTGTTTAAGATGCCTAGGACAGAAACAAAGCAGCGTATTTGTACCGGAGAACAATCAACACCTGAATTTGCATCACAGGGTTTTGTTCTTAATTAGGTCTTTCCCATATTTAATTAAATTCATCCATTTTCGTATGGGAGATATCCACTGACATTTCCTCCTCCATTGTTGCAGAAAGGGAGATTAACCACTAACATAAAGATATGCAATTCATCTCTTCTGAAGAAAAGGAAATCACTTTCAGCTGACTGCATATTTTATTCTATTTTTTAATACATCAAACTGATAGACTCACTTAGAATTTCATTTTTCAAATAAAAACGCCCCTCCCAAGTATGATTTCTCCAATTATTCAGAAATCAAAATAAAATGTGAGTACAGTAAACCAAAGTTACCTATGTGGGCTGACATAACTGAATACTGTGCTTGTAACATCCAAAGTAAAGACCATAAATAGATAGACTGTACTTTGCTCACCACGTGAAAAGGGAAAGTGCTGACAGTCACAGCAGAACCTGGTGAGGTAAATGAGGGTCTCTTGATCATTGTCTGAGGCCTAAATCTCTCAAGAATAATTTGTGTTAACACTGGTACAATACAGGAGCAGATCTTCAAGGTCAAAGTCCACAGCCCACTCCACAATGGCTGATCCCAAGAGCCAGCTGAGTCTCCAGATTTTTCTGTTAAAGAGTCAGTATTATCCATTAATATGCAGTGTGATGGAGTCTGAGACTTTCTGTACATTGCTTACAAAATTATGGTGTGCTGCAGGTAAGTATGTCTGGATAGGTGATGGCTTCATCATCTCACAGATTTACGGCTTTGAAGTTTTCTTCCATCCCACTTCAGAAGGAAAAACAATTTCAAATATTTTCATCTGTAAAAAGGAGAAATCTTGGCTCAGATCAATAAAAAAATGTTTGCTTTACTTTTTTACTATTTTTAACCTTTCCCTAGTTGACAATAGAGTAAGCCATTGCTAAAATTTTGAAGGAAAGCCATCTTAAAAAAAAAAAAAAAAAAAAAGCCCTATGATCTTAAGACATGGATGTTTTAGCAGCTACCATTATTACTTTATATTTTTAATTAGGAGTTTAATTAAAAACAAATTCTTAAAGAGAAGAACTTAATTTTCTTAATGCGTATCTGTTGCATATGCATGTGCATATGTCTGAAGCATATGTAACTAAGTGGTCAGAGGCACTTGAGTCAGATGTTTTGTAACCAAGAACTGTTTGTTAATATTGATAACAGATTTTCATGTGACCCTAACTTGTAATTTCCATCTGCTCTAACATGGAGCTGCAATAGCTCACATGAAGATCCTCTCACCACTTGTATTTACACATTAGCTTCCTAATTACATATATCATTTATGAATGTAAAACTGTATACTTTTTGGTATACAGACTGTAGGGCAGGGGTGCCAAGAGCCACATAAAAAGAAGTCCAGATTGACTTACAAAAGCCAGCAAGTGATATTCCCCTAACTATTTTTATGTCTGCAACTCCCTCTGTTTCTAGAGGTGTCTAACTTTTATGCCCTGTCTTCATCTCTCCTCTTTTAGAGACCATAGTCATCTTCTGTGATGACCAAATTTCAAATTACAGAGTCTATCCACTGCTGCCTGTTCTTCCTAGGCTTCAACTAACCATTTATCAAATCAATGAAGAAAAACAACCCAGAATCATCTTTCTCCCTCCCTATAAGTTACTCTTATACATACATCACCTAATAAGCCATATTAATTCTTCTCCCCTTCTGTTCATTCATAGTGACTTATGTGAGAAACTGTTAAACAGATGCATAGTTGCTTTCCCTGAGGAAACCATACAAGAAATTCCAATTTAGAAGATCTGAAATGAAAAAGACTTTATTTCATGTACATGCCATCCCAAATATCTGTGAGATTATCTTGTCACAAAAATGGATTAATGTTGTCTCTTTTTTTTTTCTTTTTCTTTTTCTGGTATTTTTACTTCAGATCAGATTAATCTTTTCATGACTTTTGATATAAACAGTGTCTGAGGAAGGAAACATGAATGAATGAAGCAAGCAATACACTGCGATAAGCCATTCTGGTGAGACAGTTTTGCTTTGAATAGAGGTGAAAGGAGGGTGTTTATCCTTTATGGAAACAATCTGATCTTGAAATGAACACAAACGAAAGGTCCAACAGCCATCATTTCTCATGACAAAGACGAGTCAAGAAAGATAAAAGAGAAATGATACCCCGTATACTATCCACTATCGTGTTTCGTATCCCTTACTATTGGTAAGAAAAGGCAAAACAGTAGAATTAAAGTCTACACACAGGAAACTCCCTAAAATTATGCTCTTAGAGTGACCAGTGCAGCAGGTTTTCCTACTCAGTTGTGAATCACTCAGCTCCCACACTGGCTATCACTTTGCCTCAGTAGTTCTGAGCTCAGCCGCTGCTGTTTGATGCCAGAGACAATTCCCATCCCTTTTGCCTCCAATATCAACAAGTGGGTCTTGATGGAACATTCTAAAGGGAGCTTATCATCAATACCAACATGGGAAATCTAATTTCATCATGAGACAAAGGGCTCACTGAAATCAAAATTTGACTCTTCAAAAAATCATCTATTTCATCATCCATCTTAAAGTGCCACAAGCACCACCACACATGCCACTACTCAGTGGCTTGACGTGGCCTTCAGAGAGCCCTTCCATGATACCACTGATAATCTGCTATACATCCATCAACATAGTTCTGCATTGCATTTTCACCTTAGCTAGCAAGAGGAGAAAGTAACATTCCACCTCTCAGTATTTCACTTTTCGATGCTTTTATTTCCAGTCCTCGCTCCATCTCCTGTAGGTGTTGGAGTTTCTGTGGGTGCCTTGGTGATTCACAGGAGCCACCTGGCAGCCCTGTGGTGTGCCATGGCTTGTGCTATACCACACAGGTCTGTTCAGCCTCAGCTTGGAAGAGGCAGACCTCTGTCAGGTTTCTCAGCTTTGATTGTGGCTGGAAACCACATAGTAAAAGGGTAGCATTAACTAAGAAAATCGAACAGCCGAATTACAGAGTATTCAAAAGACCCAGCACAGCTAAAGTTTTTGGAAAACTTGAAGGAAGTAATAATGTTTTATGACAATGTTTAGGCTGCCATCACCACACCTTTCTGAATGGACAAAGATCCCTTTGTAACAGTGTACAGGAAAATGGTGCTTACTTAGCTGACTAAACCAAGGACCTGTAGCCCCTTCCTGAAGAAAAGGGGTGGATTTGGAATACAAAGCTTAATACAGAACTCAAGAAACTGAAGGAGATAATTTAGATACTCCTCTTCTGAGATACAGTGACAGCAAAAGAAAGCAAAGTTGTTCGCATATGTCTCTGAGATGGTTGTTTGCACGGTTGCCAGGTAAAGGTGTACTCGGAACTAGAAACCAGCAGTTTGTATTGCAGTTGCACCAAGCAAACTGAACATCTTCTGTTCAAGGATGTGCAAGGATGGTTTGACATGGGGGGAAGAATTGACACACACAAATTTTAAAGTACACGACTGAGCTTAGATTTTCCTTTAATTGAGTGCAGAGTCTGCTTGCATTTATCCTGAGCTGCAGGTAACCCTGACAATAAGGAAAATTGAACAAGTATCTCATCAAACCTAAAACAGTGATTTCAGTGCTGTGCATGGTTGCCAGCTTTTCAGCTCCATACCAGAAAAATACAGTGATTTTATTTGAATATTGCAGATTAAATCTGCCACACAGAAGGTATGGCAGGAAATATAACAATATTCCAGAGTGTGTTAACTTTCCTTGAGTCTTATTTCTGTGATAGGGAAGGAGGATGCCCAATTTCCACTCTTCCTGCCTGAATACCAAACCCAGAAGGGAACTTTCAACATTAGAAAGAAACAAAGAGGATACCAAAGGCCAGTAGGAGACCTATAAGAAAAGTTTATCCTTTGCAAATGTATCATAGGGGTATAGTCTAAGTGCATCACTTTCACAAGAAAGAAACCATTTTTTTTGGATGGAATCTATGCTGCCTTAGAGAGATTAAAGTAACTTCCACTGTAATTGCTATACACTCCACAATGATTTTAATAACCTCTTTTCATAACCAGGTTCTCAGAGATATTTAAACTTAACATTATTCACAAATGAAATGTTCAGTTTACATTTACAGTCACAACATGAGCCTCTGCAAACATTTAGAAGGGATATGAAGTTCTATCAATGGGTGAAAAGAGAACAAGGCACAATAGAACAAAAGACGATTTTTGTATTTCTTCAGCAAGGCTCAATTCCTTCTTTAAATGTAGCACTGGAAGCCCAACACTCAGCCTTTATCAGTTAATCAACCAGTTTTAAATTTAATTCTCTTTTATTCTTCCTTTGCCAGATTAAGACTACATAAAATGTCTAATAAATATGGCAAATTACCTACAAAGCTGATTTAAGATCAAAGAGATCCAGGATTCAAAACAATGCTTATATGTTACAAAAAGGGGAAAGAGTAATGTATTGAATGAAAGACGCTATATGAAATAAAGTCTTTTAGCAATGTTTCTTTGATCTGTTTCTAAGTGCACTCAGAGCAAATTTTCATGAAAATTAAAATTAGGTTGATATCAAGGAATGAATTGTTGCTGAAACTATAAAAATCTCAATAAGATTATAACTTGGTTAAAAAAAAAGAAAAATCACAAATAGGGACAAGTAAAATATTAACATGTTTTAAGTTAATGAAGAGGACTCTACTGGTGTTTTATGGAACTTTTCTTATTTTAATCTGAAAGACAAAAAGTAAAGAATAGAAGATGACATAATTCATTCTTTTTAAATGGTTTTCATTTAAAAAATATACTTGGAACAACATAATTTTTTCAAGCTGTGCAATTGTTTCATGATTTGTTTTATTTTGTAAACTGCATCCTCTTATTGTGATGTCATATGAGATCAGAAATTCCTCAGCTCAGTCTGTGAGCTGTTACAGCACTCAGTGATGGGATAGGAAGCTGCCAGCACCGGTCTCAATCTGAGGTCTATAGGAAAGTCATAGGAATACAAATAGTGTTTAATAACATAGCTATTATGCAATAGGTTTTAAAATCTTTTCTAAAACAACATTACTTGGTTCCTCTAAGGAGTGTTGTTGAGATGCAAGAACTTGTCCAGTAAAGTCATAATTGCTACGGTTGCAGAGCTCCTTAGGATAGTCTGAGGACCATTTTCTGGCCCAGAATCCAAGTATCACAACACAGATCAAGTCCGTACAGCTACACTTTAACCTAGCACCTCCAGTTTATTGGAAATGACTGCTGATGCAAGCTGACCCCCAACCTTGCCTGGCTGTTGCTTGACAAAACTGTAGGGCACGTGGGCAAAAAACCAGGGAGCGTGCTAACAATATAACAGTACAAACCAGAGTCCTGACACAGGCTCTAATTAGTTCATTAGTACAGACGTAACCTATACTGAACACCTATCCCATCATCTGGTGTTCTGCTGAATTCTGATAATAACGCCCACAAAGTAACAGAAATCTACTTTTACCTTTCATGACATATATAATTTAACGAGCTGAAGAAAAGTGACTCAGGACATCAATAAGAGAAAAACAGGAGACCAATTCCCTCAGTGAGAATTAGCCAGCTGAAATTTCTTGTTGGCAGTAATGCTTCCTACCTTAAAGTGAGAGCTTTGCAGGATCTACCAGAGATGCTGCTGTAGGGTGGGAGGAGCAGTTCCCATATGTTCACATACTGAAATCACTCAATGCCTACCAAAACTAATGAACCAGCAGCCCTTTCTGGGCTGCTTACCCAAACCAAGCATTCTGAAGTTTCCCTTCCAGTTTGGAAACAGCCCCTAAACCCCAATCTGCTGCTCTCAGTCTGATTCAAGTATGTGAATACAAATAGTGGTTTGCAGCAGGCTGGTATTTTTGTGGCAGTCATTAAACAGCATTTGTGAGCGTGGTGTTCTCTATCCCTGAATTTGCAGGTCATGTCTTAAAGTCATATTGCATATTCATATCGTATAAATAATACAGGAAAACAAAACCACTTTTTCATTCTGTTTTGGCAAATAATGCATAAAACCTTAAACTTTCACAGCTACAAACTGTTTGATATTTAATGATGGCTAGTTCTTGAAGAGGACTTTTTACCATTCGGTCTCAGAACAGTTTACATAGGATGGAAATACCATCACTGGTATCACTGGCCACGAACTTGAGGAGTAAGATAATAAAGTCATATCTCCAGAGTCTTTCCAGGGAAATGAACTGAAAGCCATTGGTTTCACATTCTACACATAAGATTTTATCTTATCCTACACATAAGACTGTAACAGCTATGGCAGGTGATAATTGAAGTGCCATAAAGTTTTTGAATGATTCATGTAAATGGCAACTTTTATCTGCAGATACTGGAAAAGCTTGGGAGACCATAAACATGAAGACTTATGACAAAGCTCTTTAGGCAGTGTATGACTACCCCACATTTCTGTCAATGCTAAAGACTTGTGCTTCTGTGCATCCAGGAGAGGTGCACACCTGTTTGCAATTAGTCAGCACAGCCACCACAGCCAACTCTTCAAGAACCACAGTGAAAATTAAGAAGGCAGGAGTCAATGTAATCTCAAGAGGTACAACATGATGTTCCCCTTCACTGTGCCTGGATTTTGCATATGTGCAGCTACAGCTACTGTCAGCTTCCATAAACTGGATCAGGATAAATCATAAATATAGGCAAAGTGACAGTGTTCCTTGCTTCATAGTAGTGGCTGACAAAGCAAAGCCAAAGAATTAAGATGTAACAGCGGTGCTTGAACCAGTAGTTTTTTTCTTTTAATAGAGGTCCTTATAAACAGAAGAGAAGGACAAAGGCATCAACCCTGATGCACTCAGAAAGTGAAGATATTTCAGAATATCTGTAGCAGTTATGCTGATTTCTAAAGAATAAAACTCCCTTTCTGACAGAGGATTTCTCGTGATGCTCTTTGCTCTGATGTCAGTCCTGACAGTTCCTGGTGAGACCATAAACAAGAACAGTGAGTACAATTCTGATGCAGTAAGTCTCAGGGCCATGAGAGCAGCTGTCCATGAAGGAAGCTGAATTTAACAAAAGAACATGCCACAGGTTGCATTTAAAATTTTATAGGCCTATCTGATGAAGGAGAAACAAGTGCTGTTCTGTTAAGAACCCACACCACAGAAAACCTCTGCTGTCATTTCTGATGGCTGCTTCTGTTTGATACTAGGAAAGGGATGGATTAATGAACTTGTTAATGACCTTCCTGCCTCCATCTGTAATTTAACTTCTGTACTCTGTCTTTCACACATTGCTGGAAAATAATTGATACTACTCTATGATGGAGCTAAGCTGTCAAAGTTAATCAGGCCACATTTTAAGGTGATCAAAACCTCATTCATTCTGGGCTTTTTATTATTTTATTCTCTTCAGGCTTGGCACCATAAATCTTTCCAAAGGAGATCCCAATGCATCTCTCTTACCATAAATATCAGTACTTCTGTTATTCCCCATCTGCTTGAATGAAGATCACACATGTCAACAGCCAATTAAAGGAATCAGTCGTTATTCCTGTATTGGGAGCCATCTGAGGATTTCAGCTCCCTAGACCAACTCAAAATCTGCTCCAATTAAATATTTTGTTTGTGCTTTAAGTTTATATTTAGTTGCACATTCATTCCAAGGTGAAGAAATATCTTCCTTTATATACATACAAAGAGAATCATCACAATTTGAACATGTAGAGCATGGGAAGAGCTTAGCTTTCCTGCTGAAGAAGTGTTAATTTTCAGTAGATTTGGTAAGTAGTTGAATTAGAAGAAATAAAAATGCACTGAAGAAATATTTTCTGTTGACAACTAGAAAGTTGACAACTGCCATCCCAGCACCTTTGCTGTAGTGCCATTCTCTTTGTATGTCACATTTTAGCCATGTGTTTAAGTCCTATTGCAGACCCCTCTTTCACTAGATGATTATCTGAGTTTTAAAATGGCAATGGAGGAAACAAGCAGACAATTCAACTATTTGAGTATTTTCCTTAGGGAATATGAAAATGACAATGCAGGTTGCAGAGGCCACTTTGACACCCCAGGATGCTGTCTGGAGTGTGGAAAGCAGCACATCTCCACCCCTTGTTCCCTCCTGCCACCAGGGGAGGAGCAGGAACAGAGATGCTCTCTGTCCCTGGACATTCCAAGGTCTGCGGCAAGCTGTTCTTGGAACTGAATAGCTGTGTCTTGACTTCCAAGTCACTAGAATGAGCTGCAATTAATCTGAAATAATAATAATAATAATAATAAATAAATTTAAAAATAAATAAATAAATAAAAAAGTATCTCTGAATGGTGAGTTTCTACCTGGAACAATTTTTTACTGTGAAGCCCGTGACAATATTTCAGTTCTTTAAAACATATGGAAATGATACTTATGTAATCTTTAATGAAGAGAGATGCTGACTTCTCTGAAGCATAATTCATGCAGCATTTAGGGGGGAAAAACAAGTCTGATGTTCGTGAAAGCAAAAAGCTGCTTGGAAGTACTACCATTTTAAGAGCAGATTGCAATCTCTGAGAGGAAAATTATATTCAGAGTTATCCCAACAGTTTCATCTCTTCAAACTGTCTGGATGACAAAATGACAATAGCATTTTTTTATTTTTTTTTACTGTTCAATAAAATTGGTTTAGCCATCAAATAGCAAAACAATAAATTTTGAGCAACTGAAATGAAAAATTTCTGTTCAGATCACTATGGATTGTTGAGATGCAATTGAAGCTTGATGATACCCAAGTTTAAACTGATGGAAAACTTATAAAATTACTTTCTAGGTTTCTTCTTCTACATTTGTTCTGCAGCTAAACAACGTATTCTTTTCAAGAAGAAAAATGATTGGGCTTGTAATTTCAGTATCAATCTTCTTATTCCCATCTTTTATCCTTCCAACAATGGCAAAATTTTATAGGCTTTAGTAAATTGTCCATTGTAGATACACCACATTGGAAGTACTTACCCAGGAACAGGATTACTTAATCATTTTTATTTAAAAGAAAACCAAATAAGCTTGCCACCTACCAGGGCATGGAGAAGTATCAAAAAAAAAAAAAAAAAAAAAAAAAAAAAAAGAGAAGCTGGTTACTCCCCAAGGATGATTTAGCCTCTGACATTCACTGGAAAGACATATGATTTCTCATTCAGAAACAGCCAGTTAACTGGTTGCTCACAGGAGGGTTAAGGAAGGGACAAGAAGGATGTGTGTCAATCCAAAGAAAACACGGGGAATAAGCCAGCAGGGCTGTAAGCTTTTAGCCAGAACAAGGATTTAATTGGTGTAACAGGATATGGCAGGATAATACACATGACTAATAAATTGCTATAAATGAATTCAAATTAATGCAAATGGCCTGTTCTGGAAGAACAGGCAAGGCAATAGAGAGGAAATGCTAGATAAATTGGAAATAAAAGAGAATCCAGGCTGCCTCAGTAGGTGTCAGTTATAAACCACTACACCAGGCAGGGCAGAACCCTCCAGGGCAAAAAATGTGGTCCCCCTGGGGGATTCTAGCTAATAAAATGCCAGATGAAAAAGGAATACAGTAGGGCATAGCTTGGCAGGGTCATGAAATGTGCCATGAGATCTTTCTGCAAGGAACCTAGGGAAAAATCAAACCAGGCCTGAATCCAGGTGATTTTCAGAAAATCCATAACAGAAGAATTTGAGCACCTTTTCTTCTCTTTCATCATGACTTGATATTCAATATTTTAAGCAATTTTACTTTTTTTTTTTTTTTTCACAGAAATGTCAGATAATTCTCTGCATTTTCATCCTGGCATCCAATATTTTTCATGAAATTCTATCATTTTGTAAAATCAGAATGTGTGAATCTGGAAAGCAAATGAGAACAAAAAGTGGAGTTTTGCTTAACAGAATGTAAAACTGATAATTATTGCTAATATCCATTTGTGATGTGTATCACACTGAGCTGCCAAAAATATTCTTGCTGCCCTGCAATGTTGAAATGCTTTCCACTGAGATCTGAGTAATTTTGCTTGTCAAGAAAACAGTCAGCATGCTTTATTCCATAGACCAGTTTCACCACCATCTCTCATTCTTCTTCAAGGGACAGAATACACTCTGCTTAACTTTCCCTGCTTAACATTTCTTTTTAATACCACACATTGTCACTGTGTGCAATTAATGATCTTTGGCTAAGTGAGGAACCTTATGCACATCTCAGACAGACTGACAGTTGACAGATTTACTTCCCACATTCATACATTGTTATGAAGCATAACTCCCCCTCAGAAGAGTGACAGCTGCCTCCATTTACAAAGCCAAAGACCTGCTCAGACTGATTTGTACCAATACACTAGGCAGGACTGGGAAAATGTTCCTATCGATTCTTCCACCCACAATGGAGGTGATAAAACAGGTTAAGTGATCAAGTTTTCATGCTGTCATAAACAATTTGTCTGATTTAACACCCAGAGTTCCTAGATCAATTCACTGTTATTTCTGTAGGCTGTTTTGCACCTTTCCCCAGGGAAAAAAAAAAAAAAAAAAAAAAAAAAAAAGTTTATCAAAGTACTGTTGGCTGTACATTACATGGCTTCACACTCCTTCCTACTATTCAAAGATATAGAATTAAAGGTTTACCTTCTTGTAGAGCAGAATATGCCATAGGCTTTTATAGTTTAATGCCTATTTCACCAGATCTCATTTCACATGAAAGACTTGCTGTTAAACTGTACTTTGCCTGGTGTATGAAGACTTTCCACGTGGCTGAGCTAACTGAACCACAAGACTATCTGGTGTGACATGTAGAACAACAATTTCATTCAACATAGCCAGGGGACACCACAAGAGAAAGGTCTGCCAGATTAAGACCTTTATAGTGGATTTCCGATTACTACTTCAGTTCTGATGATGTGATTCTTCCACTGGGCTGGATGAGATCGTTAGGGGCTGGAGAGCAGATAAGATGAGCTCGCCTGGGGAAAAATTGAGGATGAAGTCATTCAGTTAAATTGATAGTCAAAGAAGTTTTTTTTTTTAATTAAATGAAAGCTACATTTAAGACATTGGGAATATCTGTTTGTCCAGCACTTAGTTCTTGTCCTTATTTTTTTCTGGCTGTAAATCACACTGAGTTAAATCTCACCCTGCAAGTAGCACCCTGGAAGCAAGCAGAAACGTCCAGCAAGGTGTTAGTCACTGCCCATAAGAGCTTTTGAAGAGCATTTCCATGTTCCTGATCTCTGAAAACTTTTTTTTGGTTGTCAATAAGTATGTTGGCAGAGCTTCTCCGGGCAGACCAGGCAGTCAGCCATCCCAAGTGGAGCTCAGTCCAGCCTCATCTGGGCTTTGATCTGCACTGCAGGAGAGATGGGGGAAAGATCCTCTCCTCCTGTGGTAGCTGTTTAAATTGCTTGTCCTGCCAGTGGAAGGACAGGTGTACCTTGAGTCCTGTAACCTGGGGTCCAGTCAACTAACATAATGGTTTCCCTAATTCCACTGACTGCATAGGTAACTTCAGTGACCCTAAGCACAACACACTCCACTTCTGTGATATGTTAACAGGGGGAGATTCTAACTTTACCTGGGCTTTCTGAAGAAATGTTATGCATTGACTGAGGAAGAACAGAGGAGTACATCTAGTAACTGAAGAGATGCATAATAGTCACGGTGTTAATGCATTTCACATGACATTAAACTGGTTGAGATAAATTGAGAAAGACATAGAAGCTTATTTCTGTGGATTGTGAGCTTCTTACTAAAAAGGCTTTGGAAAAGGGGATGGGAATGAGCAAATCAAACAGCTTTGCTCCAAGAAATGAAGCTGTGAAGTGGCATGCAATCCACCTGTCTGTGCTCATATATACAGTGGGAACATTTTTCAGAGAAATTCCCAAGAACTACCAGAGGGATTTGCACTTTCTTGAGCAAACAGAAGAGCTGTTGAGGAAACAGGCCCACTCAGATCAGCTAATCTATGCCCAGAATCTATTAGGCAACATCAATCCTTGTTTTGACAGAACTTGATTTCAATTAAATCATGAAATGAATGCAAAGCCCTTTGTTCCATTATCACTGAACAAATCCACAGCAAATATTTTAATCAAATTATAAAGTGATTAAAATACCTTAGAGATGATATAATTATGCCACAATGCTTGGCAAGTGCATTTGGGGATTTAAGAAAATATTGAAAAATAACAAGCAGAAACCTTTTTGCTCTGTGATGAAAAAGAATGTAAAATTGAAGACAGATGATGAATTGCTGAAAACTATTCAGAATGTGAGAATTAAAATTTAGAGGTTCCATAATAGAGCTGAAAAAAAAAATACAATTATAAGAAAGTGCTTGCTTTCTAGCAACACTTTCAATTTTTTTTATCATTTTAATTATATATTTAAATCAAGGTTCCCCTCGTTATGAAGAAAACTTTCAAAAATACCTAAGAACAAACTTCTGTCTTTCCAGCTAGTTATGCAAATCTGTACTGATAATGTGCAGTCATGTTATGTGTTTCACTTCTATCAGATGAGTCCAACCCAGCCCTTGCCCTCATGGAAGGTGAGCGCAGTGGGAGTTGACCTGATTACTTGAGGCAGGCATTTAGTATCCTACAAGAGCAGCTATTATGGACTGCAGCAAACTGCAGCATGCCCAGACATCCAGAATTTGGGAGCTTTATTCTTTCTAGTGTATCAAGAAGGAAGATCAAGGACAGACCCTGAGGTTCTGGCTGCAAAGGCCAAGGTCAACAAGGATGGTCAAATGGCCCCAGAGGGACAGTGAAGGCCACTGTGACTAACTTCAGCTCTGCAGCGTTGTTGGGAGGGGCACCCTGCCCCATTACTAAGCTGCCTGAAGGTGGTGGGACAAAGCAGCACGTTAAAGGCTGCCATAAACATTCTCAGAAAGTTATTGCTGGACAGTCATGCACAGCTGATAACCCAGAGGGTCTATCCTCACTAATCCCCAGTGTCCTCCACTTATTTGTTGGTTTATGGGCATGAAAATTAGTGAGTTCCCTTCATACAAGGGAGTGTGTCCTGGGCATAGAAAATAGCAAACAGGGTGTGGGTGCAAGTTACCCTGGCAGCCTGTTAAGAGGACAAAGGTGGTATGATGCATGCCTGTACTGCCATTTTTGAGGTTTCTTGCTTCACTAACGTAATATCACCAGCCTGGGATGGATGCTGAGATTTACTCTGCAGAATAAAAGTAGCAAAGTCAGTGCAGCATGTGTACCGTGAGAGGAAGAGAGAATGCAGCTCTGGAGTACCACAGATTATCACTGTGTTCCAGAGCTCATCCATATGTATGATCACAATAAAACATGAGAGAAATACAGTTGGTATTTTAAGGTTGCAAATGTTTCATTAAACAATGAGAAATAACCTCAACAAGATAACATCACTGGCAAGCTCTTAAGACATTCTTACACTACATAACTAAATTGCTATTCATAACTAGCAGGAAGCATTAAGGATCTCTGCATGCAGTCTACTGACATATGACTGCTTTGGTCTTACCAATATCATATTTCAAATGCTCATTTCATTGGTATTTTTTCTAAAGGTAGAGAAAAATATATTCATCAAAAATTCCTTATCACTGCCAAGGCATAGCCATAGCATCAACTCTATTCTTGCTTAGCAGAAATATATCAAACACTGTCATCAGCAATGGCACTCAGCTATTAATTGACTTAGTGCATCCCTATTCAAAACCCCTGTGGTCAAGCTTATTACAAAATAAATCCCAAGTACAAAATAAATCCCAAGTACTGCTTTAACATTGTAATCAGTAACCAATGGCACAAAATGTAACATAAACTCTCCTAGTAGCAGAAGTTCAGACTATATTTTTGTAGAGGGGAAAATTATCATTTTCAGATCACAATGAAGCACTGGAACTACTAAGAAAGTGTGCTACATTAATTTCCTTCACTCTGAGAACTTCTTTCTGTTCTCTCTTTCAATTTAAACAGGATTGAAATCAGTTGCCTTGCAACTGAATCCATTCACAGAACAAATACAGATGACTGTTTCTCTTTCCAGAAAAATCAAAACATGTATGTGATCCAAGGGTCAAAGATGCATATATCCTTGTTAATGCAAATGTGTTTTTGAAAATATCTGCTGTAAGAACTGGGACTGCAAATGAAAGGATATCTGGAGAGGTACAGGTAATTATAAGTAAAAGGACTGGCCAGTGTAGAACAGTTAGAAGATGTTATAGTTTGTTCCTGATGAGCCCAGTATAAAGCCTTCAGAAAGCAATATAAGTTTTCTGTCACCTTTTGTGGATTTGATTTCAGACTCCCTCAGGGCTATCTAATGAGCATGTTACCTAACACAGTCAAAAAGCAGAAAATTGAAGTGCATTACCAGAAAGTTTGGCTCAAATTATCAACAATTCTTTGATTATTACTGAAAAGCCATAGTTTTGTTCATGGGAGAAAATATTAGTTTCAGTTGCACAGTTTTGCTACCCCTCTGAGAATTCTTTATTTTTTTTATTATTATTTTTTTTAAATTTTAAATATAGGGGTATTATGAGATTCACAGTACTTTATGTTTTCATGAAGAATAGTAAATCAAAATTGTTTTGAAGTCTCTGGTGTTGGAATCATCAAAATAGAAAGGGATTTCTGTTTTTGCATTACAGGTAAAGAAATTAAATGTCTAAGAATTATCTCCATCTTGAAAGAGGCAAAATTTAAAATCTTAATAAATAAATAAATAAATAAATATTTCCAAAATGCATGTGATATCAAACAAAATGATATATTTTAAGTGATTTTAAAATAGTTCATTCTGAGTGTGTTCTTTAAAAGTTTATTTTGGTTTATCTTGCTATTAACTGAACTGTAAAGTAAAAAATATAAGTTCTACAAAAAACACAAGACTTCTCATTTTGAAAATAACTAAAGGAGATACTCTGATTATTATATATATATATATATATATGAAAGACATAAAAACTGAAATTTCCTTATGAAGTATCATGGGCAAGGAAATTTACTTTTCTGGAAAATTTGGTTTTGAATCTGTGTGAAAGTTCCCCTAGCAGTATTCAATTGTCACTTTATCATCCATTTCATCCATACCCATAATAGAATCGGTGTTATACTTCCAGATAATCAGATATAAAATGCTTTTTAGTCTTATGTCTGCATTCACATTTAAAGCAACAGCTGGTGCTCCTCCACCATCTATGCTGAATTTAAAGGTATGTGTAAGTGTTTTTGAGACCCTAATGAATTTCTAAATAGAAATTAAGTAATTTCAGAGACTGCTTCCTTTGACCTGGAGATGAAACAACTGGAGACAAAACTCCAGCAGTGAGACTTGATGAGAAGAAGGATGAGGAAATCAAACCAGCACAATTGCAGTCCAGTCTGTGGCACCAGCCAATCAAATGGGCTGGGAGGGCAAGAGACAGCAAGCTGGACAGCCTCAGATCGCCCCCCACTCTCTGCTAGTACAGGTCTCATGTCACCGCAGATGTTTGCACAAGTTCAGCACAAGTTCTCCTGCCCTCCAAGTCCCCCACGTAGTCTCCACTGACCCTGGGGAGGTGAGAAGGGGCTCATCCTAACCCTAACCTGCCCCGTTCCATGCTGACCCCAAACATAAGGGCAGGCCCATCCATGGATATTTGTTCTCACATCTCTCATTGCCTGGCTCAGAAAAAGACACAAACTCAAGGCCATGCCTCTGTGTGGCAATAGCCCACAGAGAATATAAATCCCAAATTTTCTAGTTATAAAATCTAGGAAGAAAAGCATCAACCATTCCCAAGAGCAGCAGGAACATCCCCATGAACCGGACCAAAGGGACTAGTACTGTTCTAAAAAGGAAATCATAGAACAATTTCTCCCAGCTTTTCACTCACTGTTAATTTAATATTTTCCCTCTTGTTTATCTTCTACAGTCAAACACAGCTTTTATTTTTACCATGCCCAAGAAGAAGCTCAATAATCCACGTTAAAGATGGATTTCTGACATTAACAGTCAGATCTGATAACTGTTTACAATTCCAGCTGGGCAATTAAACAGTGTTAATTTTTGCAACCCCACTTCACTCAAAAATATAATAGTCACTTTTCTGATTAATAAGAAATTAGACTATCCATAAACTCTCTGCTGGATGCTAAAGTCTTCCACTGCGTGACAATTAAGGCATGCATCTAGTTTCCTAGCTTTCAAATCTTCTATGTACTGTTATGCTCCTTTGTCGTCATCACGTCCTGGAAAATGCGTAATGTCTTCTCATATACAACTGCTCTGCATGTGACTTGGGAAAATGCTCCGTAAAAAGTACTGTTACTCAAATTCCTTTTCTGAAATATGATCAAAAAATCTAAAAATCAATTTAGCCAAATAATGAGGAGAATTTACTTTGCTGAGTAAAATCCACCCATGCGTACAAGACCAAGACATGAGCCAGGATGCACTCCGCCAACGTCTAGGCTGCAGCAGTGATTGCTACACCTTCTCTTTCATACTCATTGGTCTGCGTTTTAACTTTTAACTGTTCTTGGTCTTCATGACTTGGCCTTACTCCATACACGGCTTACTTCTATATGTGGCTAATGCCAAACAACTACAAAAAGGGTGAATAGGAAGCGATGGTACCCCACAATTTTGCATGCCTAACCATGGCAAGGCTCAAATGAGTTTTCCCCTATAGAAAGCAGATGGGCTAACATGTAGAGTTGATTTGCCATAAAATAGTTGAAATCTAAACGTATATTTCAATTTTCTTATTCCACAAGAATAGTGAAAGATAAGATGCATGGAAAAATTGCAGGCATTTCAAAACTGTTAGGAAATCAACATTCAGAAACAAATCATAAAAGTTCCCTGAGTTAAAATGCCATTTTTCTTGTTGAATATCCTCTTCTAAAATTGTTGACTGTATCATAATTTCTTAAGCACCAAACATAAGTGAATTCAAAAATTGCCCCAAGAAAGAGGACAGCATAATATTTAATTCTCACAGTTACTGGTTTTCAAGTTCATTATGGCTTAATTAAAATTATCCTAAACTATTCTGCAAATCATTTACCACTGGGGCATGGACCAACGTCACAAAGATTCAAGAGTGCCGAAAATAAAGACATTGAGATGAAAACCCAGGTTTTGAAACAAGAACAGTGTGAATCATTTTTCACATCTCGGATACTTGCTAATGAAAAAAAAATAAATAAATTAAAAAAATAAAAAATAATTTTAAAAAAAGTACTTTTAGGAACATAGGAACTTGAAATTTCTAAAAGTCATGGAATAAGTTATTATTTTTTTTCTTTTAAGTGAAAATCCACATGATTCACGGACAGGTTTTGTGAATCAGATAATCTATCATTTATGATCTATCTGTTGCATCTTGAGTTCTCATTAAATAGGCCGATAGTATTTGTATCAATGCCAGTTTACAATCTCCTGGATAGTCCTGTCCCTGTTTGTCATTCCCACTGTGACATAATAACCACTTCAGAAGGAGGCATAATCATACATCATGATTTAGCAAAATCACAGGAGAAGGAAAAGACAAGGTAAAATTTAGCAATACCTAATTAAAATCATAAGTATTATTAAACAGACAAAAATTGCATTTCAAAAGGACATTGAGGATATTAAGGACATTAAGGTACTTGGGTTATCCAGAGGAATGCAACAGATCTGGTAAAAGATCAGGGAGGCATGTCCTGTAAAGAGAGACTTAGGACATTTGGGTTATCTGG
Organism: Oxyura jamaicensis; assembly: GCF_011077185.1. NCBI lineage: Eukaryota > Metazoa > Chordata > Aves > Anseriformes > Anatidae > Oxyura > Oxyura jamaicensis. The sequence goes on along the minus strand of NC_048894.1, from coordinate 118,971,181 downwards.
TCTGGAGAGAAAGTGGCCGAGAAGAGACCTCACTTCTTGCTGCAGCTTCCTGAGGAGGGAAGCGGAGGGAGGTGCCAGCCTCTGCTCCCTGGGAATGGATGATGGGATGATTGGGAACAGCACAGAGCTGCTCCAGGGGACGGTCAGACTGGGCATGAGGAAAAATGTCTTTACCATGAGGCTGGAACAGGCTTCCTAGAGATGTGGTTGATGCCCCGTGTCTGTCACTGTTCAAGAGGCATTTGGATAATACCCTAAATAATATGGTTTAACTTTCTGTTAGCCATGAAGTGGTCAGTGGACTCAATGAAGGTCCCTTCCACAAAATCCTAGGTTTTTTAATTGGCTTAATGTGGAAAAGAAAAATCACTGTTGGTGAACGATACTTGCTCAAGTGACTACATTACAGGGATTGAAGTTTTCCATACATCACTGTTGCCACCGAACTAAAGTAGCAAAAGGAAGGTCTATATATGAAATTACAATAAAGGTTGAGGCAAGTAACTGACAGTAACTTTAATATAGCTTTTGTGACTCCATTGGTAGTGAAGAAACAGTGACACATGCAGTAGTACAAGGCTGAAACTTTGTTTCTTATCCAGGCTCAACCTTTTTCAAGGGAAAAAAGGTCATTGATTACAACCCAACACAAGGTCTTATATAGAGAGCATGGACTTGAAATTCCCTGTGGTTACTCAGCTGGGCAGAGGTGGAAGGTTGGTGTTTTAAAATGTTTATCCATTTGTTTCATGACTGCAAAGGAAAAAAACAATATATTTTTTTTTTTTCATAATAGTAAGGTCAAAGAATTTGCTTTCTTTTCAGCTAGAAACAAAAACAATAATGGAAGCTCTTCAAACTAATGTTCAAAAGAGGAAAAGAGAGCCAACAGATTACTAACATCTCAGCAGGAAAGACATTATTACAGTCAAAAGACTTCAAAATCCCTTTTCTTATGCGTTTCATCAACTGTCCTCTTTACCCTCAGAAGAGTCTATATATTTCTTTAGTGGCCTGTCTTTTGGGGGGCTGGGGCTAACGGTGCAAAGCCTGTTGTCCATTTGTCTCATATGTGGCACTTTTGTAAATGTCAGTACTAGATGGATATTAAAGTCATCCATCTGTACATGGCCTCTGAGCTTTGCTAAACAACAAGGGAAAATTATATCACTGCACTCTGGAAAAAAAAAAGGGGGGGGGGCGGGAGGGGGGCTAAATCTTTGATACTTCCTCACTACCTCACATACTAAGCAAATATGTAATGCAAATTCTACATATTAATGTGACTTAGAATTTTAAGTTCATGGCAAAATTGCAAAATGAGAAAAAAAACTTCTTTCTGCCACAAAATAAACTATCATAGAAATTATATTGATTTTACAATATCACTGTAATTCCTATTGTTGACCACAATTTTGAGAGTTTGGATGTATTTTATTTTCAAATAAAAATGTGTATCCAAGATCAAATTTAGACTCTAAATCCTTGAAAGTGTTATCTGAATGTTTATCATGCACTAATAAGCCTATCATAGTCACTTAATAAAGGTATTCTATTATCATCATTAATAACTCTGTCACAATAGTCTTGAGCATTCTAAAAAAAAAAAATTATTAGTAAGAGGGTCATGGATTTTGGTTTTTTGAAACAATAAATACCCCCTGAATATTTGCAGCAACTTCAGGGTCACAGCTATGAAGATTCTTACTACACTAATTGTACACTAATTGTACACTAATGATGTTTCACTAATCCAGAAGAAAAAATGCCAAAATGCAAAATGTGCTGTAAGTATAATCCAGACCTGTATTTCAGATATGAATACTCATGATGCACAGGGAAGAAAACAGTATCATTAATACATTGAAAGAAATCACGATGTGAAGAAAATCACAGAAGAATGCTGATTACTTTCACACAAATCAATATAGACATTTGCTATATTTTTCACACAAATCAATATAGACATTTGCTATATATATATATATATATATTTCACACAAATCAATATAGACATTTGCTATATTTGTGGTATGCTTTAAGATTGATTATCTCAAACACAAAAATGATCAAAATGTATCCTCTAGAACTGACTCATTCTTAAAACTGTTAATGGCATAATTGTTTACCTGAACTGTATAAAGTGACTAAGAAGACATTTGAAATATGTGGATGTTTTAACAACATCCCCCTTAAAAAAAAAAATAAATAAATAAATAAAAATAATAAAAAAAAAAATTAAAGTGGCAAATGAGTTATTTTTGTGTAAATGCCTGGTACACATAAATCATTCTTCCTGCTACCTAGTATAAAATGATAGCACAGTCTGTATTGCTCATATGTGTCCTATGACTTTGTTTCCTACAAAAAGATAATTCCTCCTAGAAACCATGTCCAGTATATAATTTATGATACTCATTTTAAAAGAAATAATTAAATGGATAGACTGAAATTATAAATGTTTTTGATCTGTTCATGCCACATAATTCCATATTAAAAAATACAACCAGACTCTATTTAAACTGTCTTTATTTAACTTTATTAACATTGTAGAGCAAGAACTTTGCTAATCAATCAAGCTTTGTAAGAATGCTTGGCAGAGCATTTTATTATACTGGCCCATGTGGCAGACTGATACTTGAGTGGCAGAAATAAGTCCATTTTGGTTTTGTGACCATGCACAAAACTGAACTTCTTTGCTTTATACTCTTTCTGTAGGTATTTCTGAAATCTTTCAGCTTTATGATACAGGAAGAAAATCTGCAATGTTTTGGAGAAGCTTCCTTTCATGGGGATTTTGAAATTTCTGTGCCACAGCTATATCCAAACATTCTCATAGGAAAATTTTAGAATTAAATTTAAACTTCAGATCAATGGAAATATTTTCATTCAATTTTCTTTGTGTTTTGTCTTCCATATTATGTATAGAATATATTTAAACTGACTCAATCATTTCAAAGTCAAAAATTGAAATATTTCATTCCAAAATTGACTATACTGGAAACATTAACATTCTCCAAATGCTTTTATTTCAAACAAATCTTCAATTAAATCATGAGTTCATTAAAAAAGAAAGTTTTCAAGAGCTCCATTATATATTAGAAAAGAGTCCTGTGCTACACTTATATTTCTAACTGTAACCTATTACATGCAAAACCTTTCGGCCCTTAGCCTATCTCTAATTTAAACTCTCCTGTGACAGGTCTTTTTTGAGTTATAAAATGTAGCAGCTATCTAAATAACTGTTCTTGTAATATAAGAATGCTAATCAACATGCACATATCTATCATATCTGCGCTGAACCCAAAGGGTAGATCAAATAGAAACATGAAACATTTTCCTCATTCAATTCTTTCTGATGCAGCTTAGAAATTAGAATAACTACAGAGGAGCTGCAAATATAAGGTTGCATTTAGGTTCTCTTTTGTATGAAGGGAGTGCAGAGCCACTTTCGCTATGCCCTACAATCACATATTCTTCAATCGAGCTAGGATTATTCTTAGTTATGGTTGTTCTTGCTCCTCACCTTTCCCTAGGTGCAACCCATACCCTTCTTGAAGCTGAACCCATCAGCCAGCTCTATCCCAAGGCTTAGTTTTGACCCTAAGCTTGCCTGTATTTTAGCTTATTCCCTGCTTTTTCAGTCTTGTGTGAGATACATTTTCCATCTGAGATTTAAGTCATGGAAAGAGCAACAGTTGTGTCATTTATTCTCTGCGTCCATGAATTCAACCCTTGCACTTCAACAGACTCTCCTATATAAGTCATCAGGAATGTCTCATAATTACTCTCAAACTACAGGTATCCTGGAGGTGGTTCCCCCAGACAAGGGAGCCAAGAAACCACTGGTGTCTGTCAGTAGTGCATGTGCTCGCATTATGTGACAAGGTTATGGCCATGCGACTGCAGCTCTCTCCCCTGTCATCAGCCTGGATCTGTATCACACTTGACACCAATAAACAGATGCAAAATAGTATCAGAAAATGGAGGATTTCATTGCAGGGTAGGGAATAGTACAGCCTCAGCACTATTAAATGTTTGATCTTGTTACAGTTTAGAAGCCTTAACAACTTATCATGCTTAAGCCTGAATTCCTGCTCCCATTAATGTATTCACACATAAAATACATTAAATTAATTGCTGTTATACTCTTGAGTTTTCACATGTCTGTGCTAAAGGGACACTGCACAGGGCTATGGCAAAGACATATCGTGTAAGAAGACTTTCCTAATTACCTCTGGGCTGAGTGTCAGAAGCAAACAGGGCCTCTTTGAAGAAAAAGCACAAGGGACAGCAATCATTCAGCAGCATTCAGCTGAGCACTGGAATGAGCAAAAGATACTTTGGGCTAGGTTAAAAAACAAAATAGAAAAAAAAAAAAAAAGGCAGAAAAACACAGTGCTAACATTATAGGAAAATCATATCGAAATCAATACCTAAGAGAAGATTTTTTAACCCATTCAGCCTCATGACCTTCTTTTCTTACAGTGACACAATGGCAATAAAAACCCCTGTGGTTCTGTCAATTAGATGATGATGTGCTGTGAGCAGAGTGAAAGGTGTCTGACTGGGTGGGGGTGCCACCCACAGCCCTTGTAAGCAGCTGCCTCTTGCAGAGCAGCAACCACCACCAAGGCTGGATCCAGCTGGGTGGAATCTGGAATGAAAGGGAGAGCTGTGATATGGGTGATGGACTGCTGGGCTATGGCAGAACAGAGCTGTGTCCCTCCAGGTCCCTCATTTGCTGCTTCTACGCCTGGTTGTGACAGCTGTTTCTCTGTACATGCTCCACATAAATAGTTATAAGCAGAGGTGACAGACACGTACCAGCACAGCCCTCCTCCCATCACAGGGCTTCGAAGCTGCAAGAGGACGAAGCAAACATAGTGAAACAGACTCAGATTAGGATGCAGCCAATTAATTTTGTAAAGCTCGGGGGAGCTGACTCTGTGGCACACTCAGGTTGTGAAATTAGAAATGGAAGGGCAATGAGTTATGAAGTGCAGACGTTACACAAAAAACGTGTGACTGTATGTACACGAACGTTATCTGAAACTGAGAGAGGAACCAAACATCTGTAAAACAGCAGCTATTAGATTGAGAAACTGTGTCTCCACTTGTTTAGAGAAGCTCACAGGAGAATATAAAATCTACCAACTAATAATTATCGTAGCCATAAACAATAATTCCTAACGATTCTCGAGGCAAACTGAAGAGTGCGTGGGCCTTCCCTAACAAAGCCTCTCAGAGGCTACTCACAATGAAAATGCAAACTGGTGGGCCTGCTTCGTATCTGCATGCGAGCTAAGTGTAAATGAGTGGAGTTACATGTACAAGGTATAAAATATGGATGAAATTCAAAGTGAAGGATTTAAAGACAGGCACTGAAAGTATGCCAGATAAGGGAGAAGAATCATTGGGGCATTAGGTTTATTTCTACTTTAATCATCATCATAAAGGACAGCTTGAAAAATGCACAGTAAAATCAATGTGATAGTAAATGTAAGAGAGTTTTTATGATTTATTAAAAAGGGCTTCAAGGTGAAAAAGAGCAAACTGCCAGCCTCCTGTCTGCTTTGAGACACCCCCTCACGCTTATAACATCAATATTCATTATTAAAACTACTGCTCCTCAAATCCAGAGATTGAAGCCGCCATGATATCCCTGTATTCTTCAGTCTGTCAGGTCTCTCTGCTTAGTACATTTTTATGGGCTGACAAAGGATGGAAATTTATAAGAAAGCTGTTTTCAGAGTGTGTTACAGAGCCTGATTAATCACTTTCCCTCCGCAGAATTAACACTGGCAGGGATGATGAGGGATGCTATGATATGTTGCAGCATGCCTGGGTGCACGGGGTTGGGGCTGACGCTTCCTCCCCTGGAACGGGTCAGAGATAAAGAGGCTACAGAAGATTTTAAACCAAATGGTCATCAAGTAGATTGTAGGTGATGGTCTGTCAGCCCCTCCTTATGACATGAAGGTTTCCAAATTCATGACTTAAGCTCTGTGAGGCAGAGCGTTATAAGGCCACAGCTTCACAAGCAACATATTCACGTCACTAATGATCTTACTCATGATCTTTGCTTCCTCTGGCTGGCTGGTCTTCAACCCCTAAACTCTACTGCAGAAATACTCCTTCTACCCACACATGGTATGGCACCTCACCCCCACAGCAGTGCTTGTGCAGGCTGCCCAGTGCCGCAGGGGTGGCTGCCAGCTGCCTGATAGTAACCCGAGCTGTAAAACCTGCCCATATTTATTTATTTATTTATTTATTTATTTATTTTAAATATCACCCTCTATTCTTCAAGCATTCACAATCTTACATGGAACTAGTGAAGGTTTGCACCATGGTTTGCAAATTTACACAAAACTTAAATGACCACTTATGCTTCCTTCATTTAGGAAACCAAGACTGGTAGAACTGAAATACTTTTCATTTTCTTCTCCTTCAGGATGTTCTGATGTTTACTTTTCAAGTTCTTCTCTTTCTCACTAAGATAGCTAGAACAATACACTTCTTTTCCGTAGTAAGCTGTAAGACACATTTTTACATGTATGTCACAAGCCAGAGCTTTAATGAACAACGCTGTGAGATTGGTGTTAAAATTGCCAACATTGGCAATTTGCTGGGGTGCAGCCCTGGACCACACCTGCTAAAAAACACTTCAAGAGATGAGCAATATTGTAGTGATGCTGGGGACTGTAAAGAGAACAAAATATAAGTGCTTAATGCATGAAATGTGTTATGTGACAGTTGAATATGCATTTATGTAAGCATTTGTAAAGGGAAGTATTTTATTAAATTCATGCAGCAAGGGCAGAATATAACAGAAATGGAGTAGGAGAGGGAGTGAAAAGATCTCCAATTAAAAAACTGAGATCTCTGCAACAGAACACAGCACTGGCAACCTTCACCTTGCACAGCTCAGCCTGGAAATTCAGCAAGCATTTTGCAACAGCAGCTGCGCTTGCAAGTGATCAACTACCTGCAAGGTGAAAGAAAAAGATAAAATGGTGTCAAAACCTTTGTTGCTTCAACTTAATTGCGTAGATGCTTATACAAGAGGTAACACTAAGAATATGCGAAAGTTAATGGACTCACAAAAGAATTACTATGGTCAACGGGAAGACAACCAGTGGTACCTGAAAATACAACCCTGCACTTGTCTTCTCCTGTTGGTAGCCCACACCTGTCTTTATACAGCTACTCCTTAAATAACTTGGGGAAATGTGTACAAGGGTGATTCAAATAATTTTTAACTTTGGAAAAAAATTAATAGCTGCCCAGTTCATGCTCTCCAACCTACTTGTAATACAGATGCTAGGATGCAATCTTCAGGATGAACCCTTTAGCAAACACTCTCAAAAGAAAAAAGTGGCCAAAGGACTTAAGGGCATCTGTGCAACCTGAAACCACCTCTAAGTCATTTTACAACAGACAAACAATGCCTTAGATCTGTCTTTCTGGCTGTAACCCATTTAACCTGTGGGTAGTAGATCTATAGAACATTATCTATAGAACAAAGATGTACAAATAAGTGGCTAGACATAAATGTAGTGATGACTGGCATATACGCAATGGGGCTGAGTTCACGTGGTACTCCACACCAGCCTTTTTGATTCCTTGGTTCATAAATAGTGGAATTATCAGTCTTGCTGGTAGAAGTTACCCAGTACTTGTGTTCCATTGTGTGTCCTTCTTTTTTTAATGTTTCTTTAAGATCTGAAATAAAGAAAGAAATCTGAACAAAAGTGAATGTTTTCAAGTGCACCTGGACAGAAGCACTGCTGTTGTGATCCTGTCTGGTTGCCATATGTGGTGAAACAGGCAACCTCTCTCTTTCTGTAGGTCACTTCTCAGTTCTCCTCTTTCATTTCACATATTTGGATTATGTTCTGTCAAAGTAATTTCTAGCCTTTTATGCAGATCTTTAAAAGATCTTGAAAAGATGTGCATAAATTCTCATCTCTGTGTATCGTCAAATAATACCATAACCAAAGGTGCAGCTTCATTCAAGATACATTTTATAGGAAGGATTAAACCACTGTTAGAAACAAAGATTACAGAACAAAAACGGCTCTGGAGAATTCCTTCATCACTGAATCCATCCTACTAATTGTTCAGATTTGTCTGGTTATTTTCTCCACTCCATTAAGAAAGTTCTGTCTTGCACTAGGTAATTATTGGTAAAAAGATTCAGATGCAATTCTACGTAGATAAGGAGATGAGATTAAGCATACAGACATTCATTTGCCATTTCCACAGCACCATCCTCACAGGGTAAAAGTTTGGGCACCCATTGAGGTGCCTAAAATGTTGGAGAGAAGGGAAGAGGCTGTGCTGATCTCACTGGGGAGAGAAGGGAGCAGCCGCTCAGCGCAGGAATACACATTGCACCAGCCAGGGCTTTTGTGGGAAGCTGAAACTTCATTACCTCCCCAGTCAGCCTTGGGCCTGGAAGACACTCTGGCAGCATCTTATTTCATTTATTTAAGCAAAATATAAATAAAACACAAAATTATGAAAATATGAAAAATAGTGACTTCATCTCAAGTATGCCTGGAGAGATTTAGCGATGCTATGAAGCGTAAGTCTTGCATTTATGTGGCATCAGCACTGCAGACTGCATCAGCCATCTTCTAAAGGTGCATCTGGAAAAGAAGTTATGTAGTACACATGGTCAAGACCCAAATTGTGCATTAATGGCCAGCCTGGGAGGGAGCCTGCAGGCTGGACTAGACCAGGACCCCAAAGACAGCCTGATCACAGCAGATACTGATTTTAATCAGCCTTGCCAAGGATATCACACAATGAGGAAATTCAGACCAGGCAGTGCCCATGTTCACATGTGAAGCTGGCACTGACCAGTTAGTCTGATGGCTGCGCATGTGAAGGAAGCAGTTCACCCATGGGAGGACACAGGGTAGGAACATGCTGGCAGCAATAGACTAACATGGGATGTGATGTGCTGAGGACAAGAGGAGAGCAAAGCAGAGCTCACTGTCATGCTGATAAAGCGTTCAGTAGATCTTACCTCTCTGCACTCTCATGTCACCAGTGAGACACTGCTAGCTGCCCTCCCTTCTTAGAAGAGCAACCTCAGCAACGGGTTGAGCAGAAGGAGGCAGATCGCTGGGAAGAGAAGCACAGCAGCTGCTCCCAGTGAGGCAGGTGGGCTTGGGAAGGCACATCCAACAGTCCTTTCAAGGTGTGCTTGGCACTATTATGTGCATGATCAAATGAATTTACAAGCGTTCAAATCAAATTGAAATACTGGTTTCATTAAGCTCATCTATTTGTTTCACAACACATTAAAACGGCTTGTAAAAGGTAGGTTACTTCTTTCATGCTTCTACAGAAAAAGTGTCAACTAATACATTTGGGCAATGGGAGAAAAAAGGATTTATATTAAGATTCACTAGACCTTAAAGTGCTGAGATAATACAAAATCTGAATGCATATTGGGAAAAGATTATACAGTATCTCTTGAAGGATAATTAATAATATATTTTACTGAAGATTTAATAAAGCTCAAAACAAAAATTAATGATGTAGTAATGGAAAAATTTAATGTAAGTATCAAATGCAAACTGTATGTGACCTTTCCAGAGAGTTATTAGAATGAGAAATTGATGAGCCCCACACAAAAATGGCAATAGTCATATTGAATTTCAAGAAAATGCTGGGTCGCAGTGGGCCTGGATGTTGAGTTTTATAGGCCATTCACTCTGAAACCTTTCCCACATTGTGGAAAAGTGTACAATCAAGTGTTAGATAATACCATATAACCGCAAAGCCTCAGGGAGATAATCACTACAACTGCCAGTGTCCACATCCCCAAACACAGTAGGCCTTTCAATTACACAAATTTGTATTAAACTTGTAATTGTTTTCCCACTGCAATCTAAGGAACATTTGCCTATAGTCTGTGGGGAGCTGGCTGACCTTTTTCTCCAGCTGCCAAACTGCATTAATGGATTAAAAAATATCCATGAGAGACATTCCTGATAATATTTGTCAGTAAACAACAGCAGTCATGCCACAGAGATGTTATGCAGCTGAAAGTGCAAGGTATGATATAATTTCCATATTAACAGAAACCCAATACTATGGAAAGGCTTGTGCACCCCAGGAGCACAGAACAAAGTGGAAAGCTTTGTCAGCTACCCTTGGTTGTCCCTAGTTCCTCACCATTGTTTCTTTTTGTTGCCACGGGTGTCCAATGGCCACATTTCTTCTCTGCTCACAATAGCACAGGGCAAACCTCCTCTGTAGGAGCTAACCATCTGAACCTTTCTGAAAGTGCCAACAACATCCTCTGATCTCACAGGTCAATTACTTCTTCCTATAGACTATGTCCAGCCAGATATGTTCTGCATGCTGCATTTATTTATTTATTTATTATTGCATATTTTTATTGCATATTTATTATTGCATATTTTTATATGTTCTGCATGTTGCATTTATTTATTTATTTATTATTGCATATTTATTATTGCATATTTATTGCAGCTTCCTCAAAGGAGTAGACACCATACTTCCCGCACTCTTTGCAAAGCTAGCCACTACCCTTCAAGAAATCCCTGGGGTAAAGTTTGCTATCAACATATTTTCACTCATATTTTTCAGTTTGGATCAAATGAAATACAGCTACAGCCCTTTTTCTCTTTGGTGGCCCAGAACATATGGCTTTAACTGGTAGATGTCCCAACCTCCCTCCAAAACAGACGTACTACTTTAGACTCCATGATGGTCCATCACCATGGATTGCTCTGTTCCCTGCTCTCTCTCCTGGGTGTATAGGTCATGGATAATGTTTGAGGCTCCTCAAGACTACTCCAAAGCCCCATTTGTGCATTCCCACACAAAATGCTCTAACACCATGCCACATATATCTAGCTACCAAAGCTGGTATGTCTGGAAATTATGCTAAAATAAAGCTTTTGGGGGATCATGGGTCACAAAAACCCTACAGGAATTATTACTAATCTTTGACTGTGTCCAGACCATAAAGGCCAGCAGCCGTCATAGCTGCAACTTCTACGTGGCAACTGTAGTGTGAGCAACTGGTTGTATCCTTTTCTCTAGAGAGCTCTTGTTCAAACCCCTGCACAATCTCCCAGTACAAAATTGATCACTACAAGCACATAGACCAGCAAGGGACAACAGAGAGGCTAGGCTGCCCTGAGATGTCGTGACACCTCCATCTGGGAGTTTCATAACTTGACTGGCCAAGGTCCAGAGCAACCAGATCCACCTTTGAGCAGGAGTCTAGATTAGATGATCTCCAGAGATCTCTTCCAGCCTACATTTTGCTGTGATTCATTATTCTCATATGTATTATTGGTTCTTGAAGACTACTGCATAGAAGCAAATGTGCCACACTAAGGTCCAACAGGACTCTCACTATAGGCAACCCAAAAAATAAAATAAAATCAAAGCTGCTGAGTATAATGACTTCTGTGACTTGTTAAAAATCTCTCTAAGAGAGAGAGGTGCCTTGAGATCAAGTATTTCTAACCACTCTTCTTTCACAATGCACAGCCAGTAATACCCAATGTGATTTCTGAATTGTTCAAGAGGGATCCAAGATTTCAATAAAGATGGCATTACTGATCTGCTAGGCTTAAGTAAGAGACATCTGTTTCATATTTATGATTTTCTCTTTTAATGAGCTCCCCATAAAATAAGACACACTTGTTTAGAATAAACATATATAAGAATAATAAACAAACATAAAAATATATACTGTTTAATTCACACAAATCAGCAAAAGAGGATGAATGTGTTATTTACGTGGGTATGGAATATGGTATCTAGGTTTGCTGCTATTCATTGTTTTCTGCCCTGAAAGAGCACTCATATATACGTGTTAATTTTTCACGGTGGATGTCACATGCATCTGCAGCAGTCAGCATGCTCAAGTCCAGCTTCCTTGGTGACCCATTGTAACAAATAACTTTTGGAGTTCATTCCAGTACCACAGCCTTGATCCTAATGAACTTATTCCATACTGATGTGAATGGGGCAAACATTCTCTTTCATTATGATTTGATAATTGTCAGGAGACACAGTTTTGCCCATTTGGATGCTGAAAGTAAGCCTTGTAACAGCTTTCAGAATTAACAAAGCATTGAAGGGCTGGCACTGGGAAAGTTTCTGAAGACAAGCAGTTTGTAAGGAACAGAACTAAGGAAACTCAGATTTCAAGTTTTTCTGTCTTTACTCCCCTCTGTGGATTCTGATGCCCAATAAAGGGTGAGCTTCTTAGCCTTTCTGCCTACATGGGCACTTATTTTCCTATCTTGTAGAAACTTGCCAGTGGAGAGGTTTTGACATTTCTATTAAATGGGGTTGTGACTGAGCAAATTACAAAAATCCTGTTTGTTAGCTGCATCTTATTCCACTGAAAAGCTGACATACCTTTATTTATGCTTTGTGTTAGGGACTGACAAGCAAGGCAGGGAGGAGGGAAGGGTGAATTTACAATGCCCTTTTGGGGTTACCCAGCGTGTCTTTGTTGTGTCCCATTTATTTTTGCTTAATTTTGTAAAGACTTTAAAGGAAATAAAAATCTAAGAAAAGCAGCCAGCAATGTATTCAATGTATTTCCTATGTGCTACTTCTGTATGTTTCATAGCAATAAAGATAACGATAGCAAAAAAGCACCTCTTACTGTGACAGGTATTCAGAAATATAGGAGAAAGAAAACGGAGGTAGCACCTTATGTGCAATGACAGAAATGACAGACACATAAATTTGCTACATCCTACTACGGTGCAAAGAGTTAGGGATTGGCAGAGGTCACCAAAATTCTTGCTGATTTTGTCAGTTTAGTGGTTGTTGGTAAAATAGGTACACCAAACAGCTTTGGATGTGGTAATATGTAAATATAGAGCTAGCATGTCACATCAAAATGTAACGACATCTTTTTTTTTTTGTCTCCACAGTAAACTATATTTTTTCATTGTTTTCTGAAACAAAATGATGTTTTTTCACAGAAAAAAAATGTTTTTATGTGGCAAACAAAGAAAAAAAACAGATGCTTATCTGATGAAAAATAGCTTTACAGAACATGAAGCAGGGTAATAATTCATCTTTCTTGCCATTGCTTTTACACATTAGACACTACCACAAGATTTTCATCCCTCCAAATTACATCCTCCCAAATCACTACACAGAATCACAGATCTTTCTGATTATCTGCTTTTATTTAGCGACACCATAATCATTTGATTCTCTCCATGCAAATCAAAAGCAGAGCTGTGATCCATCTGTTAAGTTATAGACCATAAGCCCCCATCTGTCATCCATGGGCCACTGGCAGTCCCCCGAGCACTCTCTGCCTGTCTGCAGAGAGTTGGCTGCTCCCATGGCGCTGCCTGCTCCTCATCTCCAGCTGTTAAATCGCATTAAAAGATGGGTGAAAAACAGAGGGGGAGAAAATTGAGCATAACATTAATTTTCCATGCAAACAATTGCCTTAGCTGCAAGAGGGATGTTATACAATTGTGGATGCATGGAGAGGATCCTCGGAGCCATGTGCCTTTCTGGGAAGCAGCTTTGCAAGCACCAGGTCCCTGCTCTGAGCAGGGCCAGCTGCCTCAGTCAGGTCAACAGGGTGCTCGTAAGAAATCCGGGACCTTCAGTCCAGTGTCAGCACCATTAACTGGTTCACTGCTGATTGCTCTGGCAGAAATATTGACCCTTGATTTCTCTGCATTAGGCTGGAATCGTTGCCCCCCAAAACACCAGCTGTTCATCTGGTCCTGCACCCAGAGCACCAGCTCGGCCCATGGCTGGGCAGTCCTGTGACAGCTCTCCCACCTCTACAGCCTGGGGTATGAAACATCATTTTTACTCATTTTGGTCTGCTGAACTGCCACAGATGCTGCAGATCCCACTTGCAGGTAGGAAGTATCCTGGCATTTCAGTCATCCTTCTTCACCCTGACCACACACACAAGGAACACCATCTGGTCCCTACCCGCATCTGACGGCCCATGGTGGGGCAGTGGCAGCAGCTTCTGTCCCCCCGTCCTCCTGCCCCACCTGCCCAGGCTACCGACCCTGCCAAGAGCATGTGCTCCCAAAACACCCCACTCACAGCCCAGCAGGCAAGAGGAAGTGCCATCAGCTCTCATTTATTTTAAAATGCCAAGCTATAACCTGCAGTAGTAGCTCAGGCCTCTGCATCTATACTCCCTGATAGATGACCTGCTAGGCCAAATTCTTCAGCTACCATGTTGAAATCTGAATGAGATCCTATGATTTTATACAATCCCAAACTGTCTCACAGATACCTGAACCCATCAAACTGTCCTTCAGCCAGCTCCCTGCAGGCATTGCATGTGATATTGCCATTACAGATTAGACTGAAAACTGGTGGTGCAAGAAGAGTATAACCCATCAATATTTATTTTTGTGTAAGAGTACCTGAAGGGAGAGCAGGTGCTACAGTGGCTCTATTATTGGATTTCACTCATATTTAGTTCATTAACATCTCCCATTTTAATTCATGTAGAATTCCTCAAAGTGTTCCTGTACACCATGCCAAAGAAACACAGGCAAGAGCACCACGGCAAAAGCAAGATTTGTGTGTCTGTGAAAGTGGGTACGTGATGTTTGTTCTCCTCGGCACAGGGAGAAGCTGACACAACTGTGTTACCACTTCATAGCCCTTTGCTCTCCTGAGTCTATTTAGCAAAATACATGGATATCTGAGGCTAACAGCACACCAGGGGTAGTGTGGCTGACATCCAGCAGAAGTACCAACAGCCCAGTACCAAATTTCTGCTGGCCCTGATGGGAGCAGCCTCACAAACAGAGCTTCAGGTCATGTGTGTGGATTATCACTGAGATGCAGCTCTGCCAGTTCTGAGAGCATGAGCATGTTAAAATACAGGCTGATGTGGGAATACTCCAGTACAAAGTAAAATATTGTCCCTTACTTAACCATCCCCAAAAGTGCCATTTCAAAACTTAAGTCCTCATGTACTTACTTACTGCCTATTAAAACCAGGCCTACTGATTATATTTGGCCAGCTCCATGAGGGAAGATGAAGACATTTGTAGGTGCCTGCAGCTGTGGCTTCTTGGGGTGAGTTGTGCAAGGCTCAGGGTTTTTTGGTCCCTTCAAACTAAGCGTGTCTTTAAGCACTTTATAGTGCTTGACTCTGGGTTTATGGGAGCACAGAATATCCCACATAATAAATATGCTAAGCAATTGACAGTCGGGGCCTTCTGTGTCTCTCAGTTAATCATTCAGAACAAAACCCTGCACTTTTCCTGGACTTTATGCTTTGCTAGCCTGGAATTAGCATTTTGCCAACCCCCAAAGCCCAGATCTGAGCTCATACAAACTTTGGGAAGGATGGATTTGGCTAAAGCCCTCCATTTCAAGCCCATCTTTAATCTACAGTGTTAGCAAGAGATTTTTCTTTTTATGCTAATTCCCCACTCTCTTGTCAACCAGTGGAACAAAAAGGAGGAAAAACTATCTTGGTCCTAGGGATACTACCTTCTTTTTCTTTTGGAAATACATATGTGATGAACCAATCAGACTGTGAATGATAAACAACTGCTTTAAATAGATAAGAAGCAAGTATGCAAAGAGACAATAAGGTTATTAAGGGATAATACTGGGAAACTGAGTGACAGATGATTATCTGAACTTCATTTAATTCCATATTTAGCACTTCTTTTATATTAATTTCTACAATTTTTCCTTTCCTTTTTGTTCATGTTAACTTTCTGATATTTAGTTTTACAAGGTCTTTCTGCACCAAAAA
>NC_048894.1:118788487-118954985 GCF_011077185.1 Oxyura jamaicensis | reverse complement strand
GGTGATAAAATATGGAATATGACATCACCTAAAGCAAAAATTAAATGAGTGACCAAAAAACTTAACATTTTACCACAGGTCTCCAGGGTTACATGCAGAGAGTTATGCAGATTGTGTGTGATTCTCTGGACAGAAGACAACACTGGCTGATACAGGAATAGTTTAGTACAGTCAGTAAGTCCTGCCTACATGCCTAGCTGCTGTGGAGCATGGGCAGAGATGACATGTGACTTTTCACCTCTGTTCATGCAGGTATCACTTCAGAAACTTTTTTCTAAAAACACAGATTTAAAGGCAAAATTCCTTACTTTGGTAATTATGTTTATTCTAGTTGATAAAAAGGAAAGGTAAAACTCACTTGTGAGCCATATCAGTTCATTCTGCTGTTAATTTCCCTCAGAACAAATAGGAAATTTGATTAAGTGAGATAGTCTTGGTTTTATAACCCTGACAACTCTTTTTCTCACATACATGGGAAGAGTAAAATGCTTTTCCAAATGTTCTTGCTAGTTTCTGTAGCATCCAGAGAGATGGAAGAGAGGAATGGTTGTGCACCAAAATCATCTCATGGAAGGAGCAGCAATGCCCCACTCCTGTTGAAGTTATCTCATTAAACCACTGATCTGCAGCTCAACAGCTCAGTAGCATACTCCTCCCAGTAGAGCTGGCTTCAAACCTTCACCAAAATGCACTCAGTTCTCTCTTTGTCTTTGGTCTGACTTTGCATTCCCCAAACCTACCTGGTAGCTTCTGTCCAAAACTACAGATGTTTCTCCCTCTGCACTATATCTCACCCCCTTTAGCAAAAAGAAATTCTCATCCTCACATCTTCTCCTCTGTCCTCACTTTCTTCCATAATCTTTGGCTATTCAGGGATGAGAAGCTTACATCTTCTTGGAATAAAGTACCCACAATTTTCCTTTGGAAACCTTTTGCATGATTTCATTCATGTGACAATTTTACAGCTCTTATCACTACTGTGAATAATATCCTTTTAAATAATTCCTGCAAATAATGTGATTTTAGCCTCAGAAAATAGAAGAGTTATGTGGTTGTATTGTTTTGTGTACAAATATGCTATTCTTGAAACAAAAAGGGTCACTAAACTGTTTTAAATGTGTTTTGTTGTTGTTGTTGTTGTTGTTGTTTTTTAAATCAATGCTAGAATGAAAGAATCAAAAATCCTGCTTTTATAATAACAAGGTAAGGCCAAAACCTCCTGCAACAGTATCTCTGATTTTATGTGCATAGGGCATAAAAAATGATATAATAAGCAGAAATACAGTACTGATATTATTCATCAAAAGAATAATTCAGTATGCAATGACATCAGCATCCTAACTAATATTTCTTCATTCATTTTAGGCAAAAGATCAAAGAAATGTTGTGAACTGATTTTTCATTATATTTAGTTAAGGTCCCCAAGAGACATTTAATGACTATTCAGATTAGACACTAGCTAGTAGGAAATGTTGGGCTGAAATTGGTAAGGTAAGTCATTTCCTAATACCATGCAAATCAACTTTTCCTTCACAGAAAATCCAGAGTGTTCATATCCCTTATAGTGATTCAACAAATCAGGTCCAAAAGACCTTCAGCAGGGTTTTAATAAAATCAACCTAAAAACTTAATGCCTTTCTAAGGCGGAGAGGAAGGAGGAATGGGAGGGTTGGTCATTTTTTATGCATCCAGCAGAGATATTTTACTCAACCTTGTTTGTTTTTTTTTACTGTGTAACAGTTCTCAAATTCAGCTACACTCTGCATGACTATGGACAAACAATCCCTGTTGTAATACTGAGGAACACAGACAAAAACTGAAGAGAGAGCCTTTAGGGAACACTCCTGCAAATCAGGGGAAAGACATTTAGCTTGCCATGTGTTTAACTCCGTGAGTTTAAATACTGAATGAATTCCAACAAAATCTCAGCTGTGCAGATAAGGAGATAATACAGACCCTTTCTAGTCATAAATTGCTTCATCCCAGCATCTCTTGGGAGTGACACATAACAAAATTCCCTGGCATTTCACGGGAATAGCTTTGCAGATTTTTTTCACAGAAAATACAAAGGAGGCTAAACATAACCTCAATTGCCTTCTAGAAAGTGTGTTAGCTGTGGTCTTTGGGAGACCTTTTTCCTTGACACCAAATTCTTTGGAAGTCAAAGGGAGAGAAAGACAGTTCACATATCCTCCAAGTAGAGCTGGGGAATAGAACTAAATTTGGATCTGAGTCTGTCTTTCTATAGTGAGGAAAATAAAAGGACCACTGCCATGTCAAGTAGGATGGGACACCAAACAAAGCAATGCAGAACAGCTGCTTTAGGAGCAACAAGATAAAACAAAGAAATTCTGTTGTGAAAAATACTGCAAACTTAAAAAGGAAAAAGCTGACATGAACAGCTTGCTGTTGATTATCCTCTTGAGAAATACTTTCAGAGCATCATGCAGCCAGTGATATTGAAGTATCAGTAATGGTTTGACATGCCTCTACAGCAAACTGCTCAGGGAACAAGCACTGTTCTTGCTGCCAGTGAAGCTTGGAATTACATTTCCAATTATTCATTTTGCTTACCAGAGAAAAACAAGGTAAAAGATTATTAGTATAAAGCTTATGCCGAACTAGCATCTAGTGTAAAACTAAATCACATAATGTGCATCACATCACTATCTGCTCTACAATGCTACATTTTCTAGCTGTATCTGTAGCTACAACAACACAAAGAAAATCAATCCATCTACTCTCTATAATTATTTAATATAGCCAAAAAAGATTTGCATCTTTGCATGCATTTTACTTTTACCTAAAATGTCTTTGTAAAACAAGCATGTGCCTGAGATGATTAAAACAAAAAATAAATTAAAAAAGCATTACACACCTTCAGCAATGGGGATGATGGCGACAGTAGCACAGGGCAGAGGAAAGGTTAGTGAGGTTGAATGGTGTTTTCTCATACACATAAAATGCATTCATTAGTCTTTAAAAATATCTCAGCCAAAAAAAAATAATGATCTCTTCAGCTCCTAGTCATATATAGCAAGTATATAGCATTGCATGCTTCTTGCATATTGTTAGATACATACAAAATTTTTCCCCAAACTCCTAAAAGAGTAATTGTATTTCTTATGAGTACTCACTCACATTCTTTCTAAAGAAAAATAGAAAAGCCCAAACTAATCAAAATGCCCTTACAATTATAAGAAAACTTCACTGTATAAATCTGAGGTTCATCCACATTACAAATACAATACACAATTCTGATCTCATTTTAAAATATGCATATAGCAGAACTGAAAAATTTTCAGAGAAGGGCAGGAAGTAGAATCATGTCATAGAGCAGATTCTGTGTGAGGAACCACTTCATAAGCCAATATGTTTCAGTTTGGGAAAGAGAAGTCTCATGAAGAATACAACAGAGCTGCAAAATCATGAATGATATGGAAAAGGTGGATAGGAGTCAACAGCTGACTGTCTCTTCTCGAACCTGAACTAAAAATGAAGCTACTAGGAGTCAGCTTGAAAATGTACAAGGGAAAGTTGGTCCCACACATATGGAGTAGTGCATCTGCAGAGCTCCATGAGAGGTGGCCTTGTGAATGCTGTAAATGGACAAGGTTGGCAGGGGCGCTGCTCGTGTGAGATGCATCCTTTGCTGTGGTGCACACAGAAACCAATCCAACTCATGAAGAGAGAAAACCAACATTTCATCTTATCTTCAGCTCCTGCTGAATTCAAGGGCTCAGCAGTCATGAAAATCTGGCAACAGGTTTGTAGAGTAGGAAGAGAATCAAGTTATTTTTTACAAACATACTAGAAAATTAATAATTATATTTCCAAGACAAAAATTGCCATAAAACAGGAGTTATTTCATCAGGCTTGAAAAATCTCAGATGTTCTCTGGCTACTCACCTTGTGATCCTCAACATCAACAGGATTTATCAAAACCATTCTTGAAGACTAAATCCTTTCTGCCAAAGGGGATGTAAATAATCACATTGGTCTCTGCATGTCACAGACTATAAAAACAGCTATAACATTGAGACCGATGAAGTCCATATTTGTAGAGGTGTTTTTCAATACAAAGAAGTATTTACAAGCTTTCTGTATTTTTCATATTTCAGTAAATTCTATGAAAACAATTTTGCTTAATATTTAAGTAGTAAAACCATACTTAAGACCTTTTAATTTGAGAATCGTATAAAAGGATTGTGTGGAGTACCAACTACTTGGAAAAAGAAACATAAATCCTCTTGTTAACTAGATAGCTATCAGATACCTGGACATGGTGCCTGTGGGTTGGCATAAAATAAAATAATTGGAGGCTGGGGAGAAAAAAAAATCCAAACTGAGAAACAGTAAGGCTCAGTTCTAATTATTTTATTATTAAAATATCTGCAAAGGGAGACTAGCATGAGTCATTTTCTTTGGGGCTGAATTTTTCTTACTTTCAATCAGCAATAATTTGCTGCATGCGTGGTTCTGCAGAAATCAATGCGACTCTCATCAAATATTATTTAGTGTTCGTCAAATATCTGCAGGTGGCTTGTACTTTGGGAATTTTGAAAGAGCAATTCCTCCTCCTGCCCTGAAAAATATATTCTGACACACCTGATTCTAAGAAACAGAGGGAAAAAAGGGGGAGGTTAATTGCAAATTGTTAAGCACTCCTAAGTGCACTAGGGAAAAATAAAATAAAATAAAATAGAACACTGGTTACTTGGTTTAGTATAAAGGTTTGTTAGAGTTCCCTATTTATAGTAGTGACAGGGAGGCTATTTTTCCAGGTATCAGCTGAAGTAATTATAGATTCAGCAGAAAAAAAATCACATAGTATTTAACAATAGTAAAAGTTAATTAACATTTGTCAATATGACAAAAAAAGTTGTGTCAAAGACATCTCTTTTCCTTCCTTTAGATTACACCATTGACAGAGATCAGTGCTGGAAAGATGAATCCACTTCTAGAGTCAATATTCTCTAAAGGCACTGGGAAAATAAAGGGATTACAAGAACTATTGGAGAGTTGGAAAAAGTCCTTTACCAAACAAGACATATCATAATAGCTCATTTGAAAAAGTACATTTAGAAAAAATCTGATTACAGTGCATAAATACTGCCCTGCAAAGACAACATATGATAGGAAAGGCTATGTAATGTTGCAAAAGAAGGATTATAATGATCAAGAGCTGAATCCTAAGCAAAATCCTAAGCAAAACTAATTAAAAAAAAAAAAAAAAAAGTATGAGCAGAACCTGAGCATTTGAGCATTCTCCATCTCTGGATATTTTAAGAACATTCTCCTAAAGCCAAGATGTTGGCCACATAGCAGGGTAAATAGATGAAGTTGAATGACCCATAATAACAAGAGGATAAGACTAGCCTTAATAGTCAATTCTGGTCTTGAAATCAGTAGAAAGTAACATGATTTAAAATTTCAAAAGCTGAAAAATGCAGCAAAGAATTATTCTGCAGTCTTGATGGAATCCAGCCTAAGCTAATACAAGCACTACCTGAGTACTACAGTGCTTAGGAGCAACATCCCAGCCTGAAGAGCAATCTGCTGTTGTACTACAACTTGGGGAAAGAAAAAAAAAAAAAAAAAAAAAGAAAGAAAAAGATCCCAAACATTTAACATTTTTAAGTGCTGCTCCTCAGAATAGCAAATATGAAAAGAAATATATATATAACATATACATAACAATATCTTAAATTTATTTTAATGGATTGATGCATCTGAGCTGATGGATCTTGATGATCTTGATGGAATTATGTACACGGGAATGAAACAGGATTTTAAAAGGCATCTGAGTCTTTCTAAAACTCCAGTAACTGGAGGAGGAAATTTAAGGAGACAGTTTTGCCTACATGTGACAAGACACATGATGGAAACTCATTTCATGAACCCCAGATTTAACACCTGAGGTTTTAATGAGAAATAAAGAGTGGTGGAAAATGGCACATGCAATGCTGGAAATGTAGTTTGATATTTAAATATCATTTGATTTTAATGACACATATTCTCCATTGTATTCTGCCTTCCTCATTTAACCCCACTGCCTTAAGCTTTGAAATATGAAAACTAACACCTTCAATTTAAATGAGAAGCTTTAAGAGGCTTTACTGGTGAAGTGTCAACCATGTGGCAGAACAATTTAATCAAATAGAACAAGTTTTTATCTTTCCACATGTATCAGCATACCAAAAGTCCTACAATTCAAATATTTTTAAATGTTAAATAGCATAGTTATTTTTCAGGATGCTAAAGCAGTTCATAAAGGCAAAATAGAAAGACCTAAAATAGCAGCTGAATTTTAACACGCCTTCTCTTTCTACATAAAGCTTAATAAAGTTGTGTCCAACTTCATTTTAACAACACATTATACAGGCAGTAATTTCATGAAATTTACTGAAGGGAAATGGCTCAAAAGACTTTTTAGACCTTAGCATTTATTTACTGATTTATATGTAGATGATTTGAAATTATTATTTTTTTTTACATATTGGTGATTAGCTTGGAATGCCTTGAATGTGACAATTTCATTATTCTAAAAATTAATCTTTTCTGATGTCAGTGGTAAAAGTATATTAGGAGGTTTTCTTCTTCATTTATTGATATTATTCCTCATTAAAGAAATGTTATTTTTGCTCTTCATCATCTGACAAAAAATAACTACAGGGATGCCTTTGCTTTTCAGAGCATCAAAGGAATGGCTGGATTTGAAGTGAAAACTAGCTTTTCTGTATGGCATTTTGTAATGATAAGGACTTATTGAGCATGGCTTTAGCCCCCCTTTTTTTTATCACCTGCAGATGCTCTGTCTCTTTAAAAGCCAGCTAGTCTGAACTCATTCTTGGGTACATGGAGTTCAAATAAAAACATATGAACTTATTGCTTGTTTTATTTCCCCTCTCATTATAAAACTAATGTTAAATATCTCTATATATATTGAATAAAGATAATCACAGTAAAAAAAAAAAAAAAAAAAAAAGATAAAAAAAAGCATTAGCTGAACATACGCTATTTATTCAGTGAGTTTTATACCACAGACAGCAACAGATTAAATTCACACACAGCACGCCACCTCATCCATGCACCACGTTACTGCAGGAGGAAATAATTGTGATGTCTGTGGCATTAGACAGCACAGAATCAGATAGGAATTTCTGGCAAATTTGGCCTAAAACTACTATAAAAATTGAATAGGTGGCATTTAAACCTAAAATGTTCATGAGTTAGAGAAGGAAGAGATGCTTCTGAGCCATGGAACTTCTTGCAAGAACAATAATGACCATTAAAAATGCCTTAATCTACATCTGTTTCTGTACTTCATACCTGCAAGATGCTGTGTGCAAATCAACATCATTTGACAGCCATTTTTTCAGAGGTTCTTTTTTTCCAAAGATGCCAAAAGGTTTGTTGGTGTTGATTCATTATTGGCTTGTTTCACTTAGGAGCCCAAGCTAGTTGTAACTTTTACCTTCTGTCAGTGGCCCTTTTACTCCAGCACTGCACATACCAGTGAGGATGAAGAACTGCTTTCTTCTTCTGGGTTTTAGATGCGACAGGAAGGGTTATATTCCAGGACTATGTTTTGTTTAAAGACCTACACATGATGAATAAACATACATTTTTACCCCTTGCAAATCTCCTGTGCAACCAGAAATATAAACTTCTCTTCTGCTGACACCTTCCTGGGATACTAATTTTTCAGCAAGAGTCAGATGCGTGCAATATACAAAAATAAAGAAATAAATAAATAAAATCGAAAAGGAATCCAGCATTGCTCCCTGCAACTTTGTTCATATGAGGCAAACCACCATTAACTGCTATTTAAATCACTACAGCTCCAGAGGAGTAGAATATATTTAACATCTAATGTGTTGGGACAGAAGTAATGGGATGTAGACTCACTACTCAACTCTGTGAAATAAACAGTAGTATGAGTAAATGAGATTTTTATTACTAGGCAAGGCTTACCAAGGTAACATACTTCCCAGCTTAATATTGACTGAATTTGAAATCTGGGTTACTTTCCAAAGGTTGGTTTCAAATGGACATATTTACTATAGAGAGAACTGCTTTCAAGTTTAAGGAATACCTATAACTGTGATGTGCAGTCTGAAATGGAATAAAACTATCCTTTGGGCAGTAATCCCATCATATCAAATCTGTCTTGCAATAAGTCAAGATGGAAAGTGTGATGGATGAGAACTTACCGATAATATAACTTTAGTCTGAGTGAGCCTCTGCAAACTGCAGCTCCAAACTATTTATCAGAGTATATCTTGGACTTGAGAAATGTAGACACATTTCAGGCAAAGCTCTGATTATTTTAACTGAAATCCATAATCACATACATACCTTTATTTTTTACTTCATATGTTTTGCAACCCACTTCCTCTCTTAAGCTTCTGCTAAAATGGAAAAGACAAATTTCTTCCATTACAAATTTGTTTTATGAAATGTTGATATCTTCTGTCTCCTGTCCTTGAATAGTAAAAGACATCACTGTCAAATCAATGGAAATAAAACTTCATATCCGTGATGTTACCAATATCTTCTTAGACATATCTGTCTTGTTTTTTATAAACAATTCCTGTGACAGGCAGTTAACATTTTCTGATCATTAGCTGCTGCTTCCTACATTTTTAAAATTTGTTTACAGCATTGATTTGGAAACTTCAAGAAATTGAGTTAGTTATTTTTCCTATCAACATCAAGCATGAAGAGTTATCTGTGGTAGAACCAGTAAAACTACTGCATGACAGAATAAAACTCAAGCAATAGAAGGCTACAGCTGATTTTAAAATATATGTAAACACTTCTTTAAATATGAAAAATTGTTTTACTTGCTTATATACGTGTTTATATCATAAATATGCAAATGGCATTTAGATGAATTGTAATTACAGACAAGAATCTATAGCATATCAATTTTGTTGATGAGACAAAAGTCCTTGAAATCTATATAAATCAACACCTAAAAATATAGTCACATAAAGTATATTTTGATAGCAGAAGAAATTGTCTACTATTCTACAGTGCTGCCTGAGACACTGCAATGTAAATGTTAAATGGGAAATGTCATTCAAAAGGATAAGGACATGGGAATTATAAGGTTCTGATCTTTATACTACTCGCACACAATCTTGGTTTTAAGGAATGGGTAGTCTGTAGAAAATCAGCTACAAACGTGAGATAACAAAGACATGCTGAATTTCTGCAAAGGTCACACTTGAAAGGGTTAGCAATCTGAAGTAGGTCTTCAGGTGAGGATCACCTCCCAGAGTTGTTTAAAGGTAAATGGAAAAAAAAAAAAAAATGACAAAACAAAATCAGAAAAGTTCAAAGTATGTAGGATCACACAGAAGTGAATGATATACACATAAAATATATAAAGGTTGATGAAGAAGGAAGAAATTCATATTACATGGACTCTGTAGGAAATCACATGGATGAATGCATTTGATCCTAAAGCACATAGAAAGGACTGCCTTTGCTGGCATTGCAGGGACAAGATGGATGGGAAGTGCTACAATATGGAAAAAAAAAAAAAAAAAAAAGTGAAATTTTAAAAGAAAACAAATTCTGTTGTTTCTTTTAATTTTGGCCAACAGAATTATCAAGGTCTGCAAGGCTTATCTTTGTTTGGTATATCAATATTTATAGACTTATTTTTGATGTATTTTCATTTAAATATACATGCATCAAAGCCTTGAAATAGGAGACAGACCTTTCCTAAACATAATTACTGTACTGATATACAGTTCCCATACCCTACTGCATAATTAAATCAACTGGATAAAACTAATCAAGCAATAGGGGAACCACCACTTACTTACATGCAGCTTAATTTGGGGAAAAGTCTAAACACTTCATTATATAAAAAGGCTTTCCTGAAAAGCACATCAAATGTTAGTTCAGTTTAATGTCACCGCTTAAAATCATGCATTTATCTTCTTCTTTTTTGATTATTTCTCTTGATAATAAAGCAGTTATAAATCATTCCCTGTAATAGAATTAAATCAAATTATGTGTAGTAACTAAAAAGATCACTGCCATAAAAACTGGCAGACTGGGAAAATATTAACATGAATACATGACACACAGACAAGGAAAAGTAGTTTTGAACTTCATCTAGAATACATAATATGGTATCACTGTAGCTGCATGAATTTGGAGCAGCAAGATATTGGCACTAAATTTCCAAAGGGTGACACTCTGTACTCCTTGGCCACTGAATTATTCCTCATGGGACTGAGACTCGGGATTTTAAGTTTTAGAGATTCATAGAATCACAGAATCACAGAATGGTTTGAGTTGGAAGGGACCTTAAAGATCACCTCATTTCAAACCCCCTGCCATGGAGGGACAACTCCCACTAGACCAGGTTGCTCTTTCGGTGTTGGAATTATGTAAGGTTATGTAAGATTAGACAAGAAGGCTGGACAGGCTCTGGACAGGCAGGGAAAGGTTGGGCACTGAAAATCTCTCCTGATTTCATGGGCTGTTTTACTGAAGAGACAGGTAAATGCTGGTATTTCGAAGCTACTTAAGAAGCTCAGATTGCTCAGCACAGTAAAGTGCATGTAACCTTTCCCTCCCTCTCTGAAAAAGTAACTCATAGGGTAAACATTAGCATGGGTACTAATGCCATGAGTCTCTTTTCTGTAACATTCTGTAACTGTGATTGCTTTCTATTTTAAGTTGATATTAAAGAAGCAATGATCCATAACAGTAGCAATTATTTCATCCTTAGATCACTGCATTTCAGGTTCTATTCCCCTACAACTTTTCTGTGTTCTAATTTATAACTCAGCTAACTGCTCAGTAGATACTAATCACAATTTAAACAAAGAAAAGAGTATTTTCACACGATCAAGGAGCGAGTACATGATTAAAACTGAAACTCTGTTTTAAATCATCCTCCTGGAACTGAATACCATATAGCTACACAGAAATTAGACATAAATCTCTGCAAAAGTTAAGTGAAGAGTTTTACAGAATTGCATTACTTTAATCTTTTTATGTTGTAAAATGCATTTGAAAATATAAGATTCAATTTTATTATATTTTTTTATTTCAGAGAAAAAGACTTACAAGAAGGTTCTCACCCTGTAAAAATACAGGGACTGCTCACTTGTGCAGGTACATTGATGGATATTACTGGATTCTGCGCATTCATAATGGTATGTTTTTGCAGAAACCCCAAGTAGTATTTTAATTAAACTTCTAACTTAAGACATTATTAAGAGGTAAAGTTTCTTTGAACTTCATATTGCTCTATACTACTTATATTTAATTTAGTATTCTTATTGTAATATATGATAAATTAAATCAATTTAATCCACATCTGATAAATTTAAAATGTACTCATCCTTTAAAAAATTAAAACTTAAATCTATTTCTATTATTCTCAATCCATTTTGCTGGAAAGATTAAATAGCAGAGTATTTGCCATGTCTCATGTTACAGTTCCCTTTTTCTGAATGGCTATGCAATCACTGTATCGTACTGCAAAATATTCTCATAAATACATAAGCCACATATGTCAAATAAATTAACACTGCATTGCCCTGTCTTTTGTTTTCATTGTTCTCCTTTGAGCTCACAAACTATGATAATCCGGTAAGGGTATCCCAGCCACTAGTTTTGAATTAGCATTCTCTTGAATAAATTTCTGATAGAAAACTCTGGAGCAGTAGAATAGAAAATATACATTTCCCATAAATGTTAGCAAAGAATGCGTATAGCTTATAGCAGAAAGCAAGATGAGATTTTGACTCAGAACACTGAGATTCAGAAGTAGTCGGTGGGATCCACCATAGCTAAGGAGACAAACCAGGCCCAGAGCACCAACATTTAATTTCAAACACTGGGTTATATTCACGTGGAGCACATTTTATTAAAATGGATTGATAATTATTTGCTCAGACTCAACTGCACGTTCAGAATATGCAACTTTCAACTGCCCACAACAAAGGATAATGCAAACATCAGTATCAAACCAAATCTAATGCCGGATGGAAGATTTTCACCATAAAACAAAATAACTAGCAAAACTGAAAAACATGATCTGCCTTATACTTCCTCCTGTCTCTGTTGTCAGTTGTGACAGCTCCATTCCTCTAAAGAGCTAATCAGAGAAGATATTCATTTGGCCATGGCCCACAGCACAAAAAGACAGGGAGCCTTCTGTGCTCCCTTCTTGGACACAGAGAGCCTGAAGGCCAACAAACATATAGAAGAAAATTAGTCTGCAGACACGATAAAGCAGAATTCACTTGAATTGTATCTATCTAATGATCTATTAAAAAAAAAAAAAAAATCCACCTCCACAAACACTAAATTTTGAAAAACTTGGAAATGACATTAATGAAGTACTATTGTCTGACATCTTTCCTCATGAGCTCTAAGTTTGAGCTTTACATTTACAGTTATAGTTAACTGATGCATAGTTATAGTTTACTTATTTTCAGTCAGTTTACTCTGCAGATCCTTTCAGTAGGTTTACACGCATGCAGGATGTGTTGGACATACCAGCTGCACCTCTGCTCTTGAGTTCATGCACAGTTTTAACAGAATAAAGAACCAGAAGCTCAGGTGCAAAGCACAGTGAGAGAGTCTATTGTTGTCTTAACAAAAACATAGAATTGTCATGGAGAAAAAAAAAAAAAAAAAAAAAAAAAAGACATCTCAGAGATATTTAGAAGGCAACCAGCTTGCATATTGTGTCAACGGGGAAACATGACATAGGTCCCCTGGGGATACCTCCACCACAGGTGTCCCTGTATACTTCTGTCCTGCACAAACAGGGCTAAAAATGATGGGTGAGGCTCAAAATGACAGTCAGCTCCCACATATGGGAATTACTTTTTTACAACCCCCATCAAAGGGAAGCAAAGCAGCTGTGCACATGCAGCTCTCTCCCAGTGCTGAAGCCAAGATCTGAACAAGCAGACAGGAGACAGGTTACTCTTGCCCTGAAGCATCCTGACCTCCTTGAAAACTTCTCACTTCCTTCTGCTGTTTTGCGGTGGTGTTCTGATCAGTTGACCAGGCAACAAAGATGCCAATAATCTTTGCCACATTCTTGGGTTCACTAGAATTTTAAATATATTCATTAATATTTATTTTTGCAACATTTCAAATAACAATGCCACCACTTTTCACAACTAACCCAACATTAAATGAACCAGCAGAAAAATACCAATACAGAAAGCCATTCAAACTTCTAGCACCACTCTATTGGCACACACATTATATCCAATTTTAGTACAAAGCATATATCACACTGATACCAAATATTCTGGAAATGACAGCCTACTTTGATCATAAAAAACAAGATGATTAGCCAAATGAGTCATTTTATGTATTGCCCTAAGAAAACAGCAGAGCACTCTAGTCAACTTCTTAGCACAGAAATTTTGCTGCAGCGTTTTTGAAAATAGTAGTCCTCAATTTCAGTGAATTATTTAACTCTACTCATAATGTCCCATCAAAAAAGCCACCTCACCCTGAAAGTCTGGGTGAGGTGACAAGCCAGTTAGTAGGATGCTCTTGGAAGTAGGTGGAGATTCTGCCGTAGCCACTGAGCAGCACCATTGCCTGTAGGGAAAGGAGGAATAAGCACCACAACTGAAAAGACGGAGGAAGACAATCAACCTGAGGAATGTCTAAGGACATAAACTAACCTAATCTTATAAAAACTTCTAAACTGTGACTTTCCCCATTCTATCTTATCCTAGCCTCAATTTTTCTTCTCTCTTCCAACCAGATGTGAACTCTGCTTATGGTACTCATTCTCTATACCCAAAGTGATGCTGCAGTCAAATAAGTGGAAGTACAACTTACTTCTGCTTAAAACACATAGTTTTAGTATTGTAGATTTTGGATTATTTTATATTCTGTCTTTTTCTGAAATCTTAGCACACACTAGTCTGTTTATCTTAGGCACATCTTTACAGAAAGGTTTTGGCAGAACTACTGATGGTTAGCTGTGTGACAACGACATTCTGACCACTTCCATAGTTCAAACTTTGTATCATACCTCCACACTGGCAGCGGTTACCACCCTGATTTTATGCCATCCCCAAATTATCAGACCACCTTACCACATCTCTCATTTTTCTTTACTATGCACTGTCTCTACACATGTTCACTCAATATGATAACTCTTCTGCTTCCCAAACCATCCAGGATATGCTCAGCTTTTGCATAAAGTCAGTCCCTGGGTTAAACCTAGCAAGCTTCACAGCTTCAGCTTTCATGGAATATTTTCAATAGTTCTCTACAGGAAAAGCAATAAAGTCTCAGCTGGCTAAGGTGGCTTGTTAGTTTCTAGAGTGTTCAATTATGCAGCAGAAGAAATGAAATGAAATTGCTTTCAAGCATAAAACAAGCAGCTTCAAAGAAAAGGAACATAGACTGGTAAACTGAGAAGGGGAAGGTCAGAGTGCAATTTCTTTTTTTTTAATAGAAACACAAAGTTCAAAAAAGTACAAACAACAGCAAAACAGTTCAAATACATGTAAAATCAAAGAATGTGATGATGATATTGTTCCTTATTTCATTTTCAAATGATCTTAGGATGTTTTCTTATGCCAGCATCTTTTTCCCTGTCCTAGCTACATAACCTGATTAATTAAACCTCATCTTTCCTTCCAACAGAGAACATTTTTCAGGACATAACTGAAGACCCAGTCCATGTAAAGCAACAGAAAATGGTTTACATCAAAAGAAAAGTGGTGCAATGGTGCAAATTTCATGTGGTGATTGTGAGATCTCTGTGCTTTATACACCATCCCCACTCCATCCTTTTTGCATGGACATCATCTGTTTAGCATTTTCAGTTCTGCAGGGATTACAGCTGTGGCTGCAGCTAATCTAGAGCAAACTGTAATTGACAAAAGTTGTTTTTGCATCTGAGGAGTTCGGGCCACCATTAGGCCAAGGTATGTGCACTTCCATGCTGCTTGCATACAGGCTCAGAGCTACAGCTGCAGCAGGCTATACGGAAGACAGATTCCCAGTGTGGATGAGGGAATTTCTAGCAGAGGTATAGTGAAATCAAGTATGACCCTCTTTGTTATCAGCATCACCTCTGGGGAATCCTTTCGGGGCAAGAGCAGAAGAGGGAGAGCACACTTGTCCTCTTGCTGCTCCCTTCATGGCCCCTGAGGTGAGAGAGAGGCAGCACACAGGCCTCAGCAGGGGCAGAAAGTAGAGTGCTCAATGCCCTGGTCCAAATCACTCCCCAGTGGGCTGCTGGAAATCACAGCAACCACTGACATCGTTTTCAATTGTGTTTCAGAGCCACTCAAAACACAGGAATTTCACCTCTGCCTCTCCCGCAGCACCAAGCTGTGCCCCGGAGGAGAGCCATGAGGAATCCAGCCAGCCCCTACCCGGTCTGCAGGCAAAGCGTCCAGCTCTTGTTACAGCTCCTGTCTACAAAAGCAACTTGTCTCGAACGCTGTGCTAAAGTGTGAGTACAGCACTCCCCAACTGGGCAATAAAATACTAGCAGTGAGAATGTGAGACTGGAAATGGGGGAAAATCTCCCAAATTCTGCTGTATGAATGTGAATAATGGGAAAACAATTCAAGCTTGCACTCCAAATGTATCATTTAGGCTCTGCTCGTTTGTTTTTCTTAATATGACTAAAGTGATCAAAATCTCTCATTTACAATTTTCAGCTAATCCTTCTACATACGCACTAGACACCACAATCCTTTTCATAGATGGAATCTAATACTTCCTTAGTAATTCATGGATGAGTTTTCTAAATTAAAAAAAAATGAGGATAAATCACTCCACTCATGTGGAGTAGTTATTGTTTTAAATAATAATCACTGCGCCTGGACTCCATCACAACGTATTTTGCTACTGAGCACCCTGTTTCCTTCTTATTTCATTGCAGATACCCCTCCCGTGGCCTCTGTGGATATGAGCAACATAATGCTTTTATAACGAATATAGATTTTGTACAGTTTGTTCTATTTACTGCAGCACACGCTACTTACTGTAGTTCAGGCCAAATTTCAGATATCTTGGAGTGCCCATCCTCATGTAGCCACAAGCAACAGAGAAGCACATTAAAGCAAAGCCCTGTATTTCTCCACAGAACTGTAAAAACTTCTCTGCTTTCTTCTTATCTTGTCTCATACAACTGCAGAGAAACAAATGCATCAAAAGTTGTATTTGTTGTATGCTGACACTGATTGCATGTCACTCTCTTTATTTCACTCAGAAAAAGTAGCGTGAAACCTCCTTCTCCCATAGAAGACTGAGTGGCATCAGCCATGAGATAGGACCAGACAGAAGTTGTCAGTGTTACATCAGTGAAAACATTTCCTGATGGCAACTAGACCGTTGCATGTTTTTGCCTTCCAGAAAGGGTGTAGTTTGTTCAAAGGTAAAAACATGATAAAGAAGATCCAGGTTTGTCTGAGATGAAACCAGCAACCCAGTTCTTCACAAAAGATTGTCTTCAATAGCTATGAGCAGAATTGCCTGCAACACTGATATCTTCCATATTTCTTCATATCTCAAACAATATGTTTATATATATTAAGGTATACAGACAGATATGGGAAGCACTGGATCATCTCTGTCCTATAAAGGTACATTTTGGGCAACACCATATCAACTGTACATTGAGTATCTCTCCTGATTGCAATTCATCTATGCTTACTTTAGACTTAATTTAATAAAGATATTTTAAAAGTAGCAATGCATACCTTGTGTCCATAGGTCTATAAATGACTTCATTGC
The DNA here is from genome assembly GCF_011077185.1 of Oxyura jamaicensis. Taxonomy (NCBI): domain Eukaryota; kingdom Metazoa; phylum Chordata; class Aves; order Anseriformes; family Anatidae; genus Oxyura; species Oxyura jamaicensis. Next base: position 118,938,209 of record NC_048894.1, on the reverse strand, counting down.
TAAGTTGGGTATGAGACCTGCAAAGCCTTTCTTGACACTGATATCAGCTACATATATGTTCCCATCAAAAATTAAATCCATTTGAATGAGCTAAATGGAACCTGACTCTTTGGTCTTAAGAAACGCTGTGACCTTTTGCACTGAGCTGAAGAAAATAATCAACATAACATGCTGTTTTATATTTCCCGATCCTCATTTTGATTCTATCAGAAAGGCTCTGCTTTATGAGAAGGGCTGCTAGGGCTGCTAACAGCATGCTTATTTCATATTTCCGTAAATCTATCTTCATTTAATGATTCTGAAACAGCTCGATTAGCATGATGTGTATAGTTTGGAAATCTGTTCCTGCAGTAAAGATACTAATGTGAAATTCAAGAGAATTTCAGTTTCTAACTCCGATGCTCACTTTTGGAATGACTTTGTGAAGTGATTCAAGTTATGTGCTTCAGCTCTCTATTGGCAAAATTATGATTTCATCTTCCTTTCACCTTTTCCTAGCTAAAGTCTGGGTGTCTGGACAAGATTTAGGACAGGTCCCGAGGTGCTTCAAGCACTCCTGTAACACAAACAGTTTGTTTTTGTGTGGTATATCTGGATGGCAGATAAAAAGCTGCTGGTGTCTGGGGTAATTCTGGATTTTATAAATGCCAAAGTTTTTATCAGCTCCAGGACACTGTTATTACCAGGTTAGTAGGGAGCAACAAGTCATCATCATCATCACTGCTGTGAAAAGTGTTCTCTTTCTTTTTATGCCTCTTTATTTTTTTGTTTCTCAGTCTGCTGTTGCTGAGGAAATATTATCCCCTGCTCCTACAGTGAGCAATTTTGATGTAGTTTTTGCCCTACAAAAGAACCAGCCAAAGACTCAAAGAGCAGAAGACCTGGAGAAGCAGACGAACCAAGGAGTGCTGGATATCTTTAGCACATCCACCAGCCATGGCTGTATTTCTTCTGCCCAGTGCTGGCTGTGCCCACTTACCTCTCCTCTACCCCATGCGGTCTCTTTGCACCTGTGCATCTCACACCCAATCTTTTTCTCTTTTCCTCTTCCCTGGTCCCCACCCAGAAGCTGTAACACTTATCCACTGTAAAACAACCCTCTCCATTACTCCTCTTCTAGACAAAACGTACTTGCCTTTTATTTGCTACATTTATATTCTTTACTCCTTCTTCACCCCGTCCCTTTTGCTGCTCAGGTCTGCACATTATCTGCAGGGATTATCCGCACCTCTGTACACAGCGAGGTTCTGGCATTGCCTGGGTTTTCATCACGACCAGATTAAACACAATCAGTGGCATTAAATGGTGTAATGAGGGACAAGGCAGACTGAGTAGCTGAGTGGGCAGGCTGAGCATGGATGCTTGTATGCACAGCTATGAAGAGAGGAGCCAGTCAGCCCGGGGACGTGGGAGGTATGCTGCAAAAGGAATAATCATGAGACTACCAAGCTATCTGTCCCACTACACCATGCTGACTGTTAGATTGTGAGCCCATAAATGACAGCAGGGCTGGGGTTCAGTGAGTGAGTGTCAGTAATTGATCCTGAGGACTAATCCAATGATGTCCATAAAAAGAAAAAGAAAAAAAAAAAAAAAGAAAAAGAAAAAAAAAAAAAAAAAAAAAAAGGTAAAAGGCATCCTTATAGCAGAAGAGGCATGGAATGTGTCACCTCTGTGTTAGTCAGTGCCTCCATGACCATCTCACCCTTACCCAGGCAAGAGTCAGGAGGCCGGGATGTGCCTTCCCAGCAGGAGGCTGGCTAGGAACAACTTTTACAGCATGCCTGCTTACTCAGTGGCCTGGCAATTGCCTCCAAATTATTCCAAATGCAAATACAAATACACGCAGTGAGGCAATTTTTTAAAAAGTCTACCTCGCCTCTTGAGAGTTCGCTTTCAAAGTTGGCTGATATCACTGGGGAAACTGAGGGCCTCATTCTCTTCTCACACACCCTGGGTACATGCAACAGCTATGTCTTTGCTGGATGTATTTCTGGCTCTCCAGACGTACGTGTCGGCCTCCTAAATCTGAGTCAGATATCTGATGTAAAGACTACCAGGTGGCAGAAGGCACAATTCCATGTGGTAATGGTACTAGATCTCATGTTAGTCCTGAAGGATGAAGACCTGACTGTATCTCAGACCCAGAGGACTGTGTGGCATCGCTGTGCTGCAGCATTAGGAAAGACAAATGAGGTCTGGGGAGACACAAGTTGAGGTGTCTTCCTCCTCCGGTGGGGATGACTATGTATTAACGTCCTAATGAAATTCCCTTCACCAGGCTGTGCACAGGTCCCATCACTCATGCTCAGAAATGATGAAATCAAAGCACAGCAAATGCAGGGGAGAACATTTACTGGGTAAGGGTCTACCTTGACAGAAAGCTGCAGAGCACAGCCTGGTGACTAGAGCAAAAAGAGGGCTGAGAAGGGAAATGATCACACAGAAAAACACCAGAAAGGGACAAAATCCTGTCTGAAAGAAAAACAAATACAGATAAACCAGCTGCAAATAATTTGGGGCTGGAAATGAACCACAGCTTAGCACTGCTGGGGCAGAGCCCTTGTACAGGGTGGATGTCAGGAATCAGGAGGGGATGTCAGGGATCACTGCTGCCCTGCTCGGGTGGGAACCGGCCTCGGGCAGCGATGCCCCAGGTGCTGGGACTGGGAAACCCTCAGCATCACTCGGGATTGTGCCTCTGCGCAGTGTGCTCCTATTTGTGCCTTCCCAGTTGCTAAAACCATGCAAATAAGGCGAAGCTGTCCATGCTTAGGAAATCCCAACGTTTTACCACCAAGACCCTTGCACAGATCCCACCTCACCGACCCCCAGGGGTGCGGCATGACTCACGCTGATGCCTCAGCCCCCCAAAAAAACCTCCCCGTGGGCGCCTTACGGGGCCGGGCACGGGCACGGGCACCCCGCCCGCCCCTTCGGAGCCACCGACGGGGGGGCGCAGCGACATCGGGGGGGTCCGAGGGGGATGTCGTAGGGGCTGCGTCAGCGGGAGCCCGGCGGCGATTGGGGGAGGCCGCGCACTGCCCGCGTACCCTAATTATAAAGTGCCGCCGCCCGCAGCCGCTCGGCGCCCCCCCGGCGCTCACCGAGGCCGTCCTCGGTGCCCCCCGCCCCGTCCCCAGCGCGGAGTCTCTCTCCGGGGGCGCAGGCTGCCCAGCCCCGCTATAAAAGGGCTGCGGATCCGACGCCGGCACCGCAGCAAGGCGCAAAAACCCGCCCGGAGCCCCGAGGGGAGGCAGTGCGTGAGTGAGCCGGCGGGGGGAGACCCGCCGCACCGGTGGCTTTGTGCTCCGGAGACGGCTGGGGATGGGCGGCTGGGGTGGGACGGGGCGGGTTGAGACGGGGTGGTTTGGGATGGAGCGTTTTGGGACGGAGCATTTGGGATGGGGAGATTTGGGACGAAGCAGTTTGGGACGGAGCATTTCGGATGGAATATTTGGGATGGAGAGGCTTGGGATGGAGCATTTTAGGATGGAGTGTTTTAGGATGGAGCATTTCGGGATGGAGAGGTTCGGGATGGAGCATTTGGGACGGAGTGTTCTGGGATGGAGTATTTTGGGACAGGGCATTTTGGGACCGGGCGTTTTGTGATGAAGCATTTGAGACGGAGCGTTTTGGAATGGAGCACTTGGGATGGAACGGTTTGGGATAGAACATTTTGGGATAGAGCGTCTGGGATGGAGCACTTCAGGATGGAGTATTTTGGGACAGGGCGTTTTTGGACAGAGCATTTCGGGACGAGCGCTGCCCAGGATGGGAGCTTAGGGTAGGGGCGGCTCCGCTCCCCTCCAGTCACAGCATCCCGGGGGTTTGGGGAGATGAAGGGAGCGGGAGGGAGGGGGGGCGGCTGCCGTCTGACCTCTCTCTCTGCCTTTCTCTCCCCTTCCCGCAGCCCCATGGCGTTGCTCCTGAGGCTCGGCTGCTCGCTGCTGGCGCTCAGCACCTGCCTGCTCCCGCGGGTGCGGGCCGACTGCGGCCGCGAGTGCGCGACCTGCGCGTACCGCATGGGGCCCCGCGCAGACATCCACCCGCTGGTAAGGCGCCGGGGGGCCGGGATCGACCCCCTCCCGTCCAGCGTCCCCTTTCTGGGCGACAGCGGACCGAGAGAAGGGGGGAAATAAGACATAGTTGGGATCAGGATGGGCTTTGAAGGGGGAAAGAGAACCACAGAGAGCCCCCAGCCCGGCGCTGTTTGGAGGGGACCCCCGCGGGGGGAGAGAGGAGAAAGTCGAGTGAAAACTGAAGGGCAAGGGGAATTGTGGCCGGAGGGGAGCTTCCCCGGGACACTCCGTGTCCTCTGCCTGTGTTCGGCCCTTGCCGTGGGCGAGGGGAGCCGGGGCACCCCCGGCACAGCGCGCCCCCGGGGGCCCCGAAAGCGAAATGGAAATTGGCGGCTGTGCCTGGAAACTTGGCCGAAATCTGGCGAGAAGTGAGGCTCAAGCCCAGATCGAACAGCTCCTCCTGCTCTCCCTCCCGGTGCTGCTATGCAATCAGGAACATGCCTGTAAAAAAGTCTCTTTGATAGAGCAGCATCTCCCAAGGTAAATCATGTTTAAAAAAAAAAAAAAAAAAAAAAAAAAAAAAAAAAAAAAGGGAATGCAGGGGGGATTTTTTTTTCCTTAATCTGAACTTTTAATTATATTGAAATAATTAAATGACATATTCACAGAGCCAACTCATCTTGAAATTTAAGCTTCGTGATCAGTGATGGGCCCCTCAGACCCCCCTGAGGAATGCAGGAATTTGGGCTGCCGAGTCCTCAGCCAGCGGTTCCTGCAGTTCCTGACCTCAAATAGAGGTGATGCTGAGGCATCAGGCTCTCAGCACTGCCAGATGTTCAGGAAAGTTTTCCTCCTAAGGTGTCATCGGTTTTTTGGAAGCATAAAAAAAGAAAGACTGAACCTATTCTGTGCAGAATTAGGAGTCACCAAGTGCTTTGCCTGGGAGCAATTTCAAAGTCAGGCTGAAGCTGAGATCAAATTCTCTTTATTGCATAACTATAGTACATAGCAATAAGTATATAGTACCTGTTAAAGTAAATTATTGTGTTGCAAAGTACATAAATCCATGTAATTTTCTTGTGTTCATATCAAAAATTGTATGTAAATTTCTCTGCACAAACCAGAACTCAGCAAACAGGTAAGGTCAGAGGTAGTGAGCTGGTCAGCTAACTATTAAGAGAACTATGCAGAGATTTCATTTCACAATTTTAAAGAATACTGAGATCCTTAGAAGTCATCATCCATAGGCAAAATAACTGTTTCTGTTACTAAAAATATTGATGATTTCTTTTTTATTTTTTTTATATGAAAACTGTGGCAAAGAACTAAAAACATTGGATTCACCTTTTTGCAGTTGAAGAGTTTGGTTTCACATGGGGTAAATTCCCCAACACCACAGAGATATTAGCTAATATGTATGTTAATATTGACAGGTTACACGGTATGCATACTGGTGTTAAAAACTTGGTCTTTGCCTGAATAATTGGGTTTACAGTCAGAAGCAACACAATTTGATGATCCTTCCGATGACCACTTTGTAAATCAAACTAGCTAAATGAGAAGTTTGATCTGTCTAAGAAAGTCTATATTTCTACATTTGAATTGGTACACATCTGAAAGATGTGCACCATAAACTAAATCAAATTCTAATAGACAGAAATACAGCCTTTAGAGCTATGCAGTGTGCTGAAGATAGCGAGCAGCACAGTGTACAATCCAGCTGGCTTCTTTGCAACAGTGATGTTGTTTTATTAGTTCTAAGTGGCTTTGTTCCTGAAATTTCTGAATATTACTTTTAATGATGAAGATTGCATACACTTCTACGCATTCTTTATGAAATGAACCACAATTGGATTTTAACTGTCCATTAGTAAATAGAAAAGTTCATAAAAATGCACCCTACTGTAAGGGAGGTGCAGGAACTGTACAGCTTGCTTTGAAGCAGAATCACAGGGACAGCCTTGCCATGTGGGACACACGATCCACTCTCTCCCTTAGAGTGGAGATGCCATGTCCTTTGCAGAAGGATATGAAAGCCTTCAGAGCAGCCCTTCCTGAAGAGCTGTCCTTCCAAGCCACTCAGGGAGAGGCTCGCTCGTGGCCTTTTAAAACCAAGAAAAGCTACGACAAGGTTACAGTGAGGTGTTTGTTGCTATCAAGTCATTCTCAGCAAACCCCATCCATTTTTCAGGCATGTACACTAGAATGTGAAGGAAAGCTGCCTTCTGCCAAGGCCTGGGAGACCTGCAAGGAGCTCCTGCAGCTGACAAAGCTGGATCTTTCTGAGGATGGCAGCGTTGCTCCAGGAGACAAGAAAGAGATGGATGAGAACCATTTGCTTGCAAAGAAGTATGGAGGCTTCATGAAAAGATACGGGGGGTTCATGAAGAAAATGGATGAGCTCTATCGGGTAGAACCAGAGGATGAAGCTAATGGCGGAGAGATCCTGGCTAAGAGGTACGGAGGGTTCATGAAGAAAGACTCAGATGACGATGCCCTGGCTAATTCCTCTGACCTGCTGAAAGAGCTTTTAGGAACAGGGGATAACCCTGAAGCGGGGCACTACCGAGAAATAAGTGAAAATGATGGAGACATCAACAAAAGATATGGAGGTTTCATGAGAAGCATAAAACGCAGCCCAGAACTGGAAGATGAAGCCAAAGAGCTGCAAAAGAGATACGGTGGCTTCATGAGAAGAGTGGGCAGGCCAGAGTGGTGGCTGGATTACCAGAAACGGTACGGTGGGTTTCTTAAGCGCTTCGCCGACTCCATTCTCCCTTCAGAAGAAGATGGGGAAACTTATTCCAAAGAGGTCCCAGAGATGGAAAAGAGATATGGTGGATTTATGAGATTTTAATATCTTTCCCTTTATCCCTTTCGTCCTAAATGAGAGACTGCCTTATTGGTCATAACTTATTGTAACGTGTTGCTTGTACTGTACAGTTTTTTACTGTCCTGGTTAATGATGCAACCTGCGATCTGTTGTTCCAGGTCCTGTGTTCTTTCAAGTCAAATAGCTAATTTCTGTTTTAGTCAAGTTTCGGTCTGTATTGTAGTTACCATGCTATTTTGATTACTGTATTCATTTTCTTTAATCAGGAAGTACATCTACAGTAGAATTGCTTAACTGTATATACAATAAATTCTTCATCCTAATGCATAACTTCTGAAGTGCTTTTTTCCTGTTATTTAATCAAACATAATATGAATTTTTCTTAACACTAAGCAGAGTAATGCCAAACTTTTTTCTCTAATTACAGAATTTATACTGCACACACAACAGCTGAAACAAATTGTCTCAGTTTTCTCAGATCCTTAGAACAGAGGAACAATAAACATGCTCTAAAGGAGATATAATTGTATTTGCTCTAACTGCTCTCATTTTAACCAATTAGCTGAATCTACTGTGCTTAACCATTTCACAAAAAAACAGTTCATAAAAATATTTGACTTAAAGTTCTAAAAAAAATGTATCCAGTGCATAACACAAAGCCACATCTATTTAGGTACATCTCTTAACCAATACAGGATTGTACATTTGGCCTCTAAGTTATAAACACTAACTGAAAAAGCAGTAAGTGAATTTATGCAAAATAAATATGATCAAAAACTGCATTATTTTTTTAAAAAATATGATTTTACAGAGCACCTGACAAATGAATTTCGGTGGAGAAGCTTTCCGTTTGATTCCTCAGCTGACAAAAAGCACGTAGGCACTAAGAAAATAAGGGATACTGATGGTCAGTTTTTTCTATTTCAAATGAAAGCATTATAAGTAAATTGGAGAGCAAATGGAAAACCCATCGCTGATGCTATAAATCTTTTGGCATTTACATAGGCAGCAGGTAACGTCGAAAGGTGGATCCCATCCCCATGTTTGCTTCCTTGTATAATTCTGCCTGACTATCCCCTCAGCTTCCTAGCTCAGGTGTATGAGCACTTTTCTCCCGTCTCCTGCTACAAATTAGTTCACACTTGCAATAACATGACAAAAACCTCTTTGGCCACTAGCACTGAAGAATTTCAGAACATATGACCAAGATTTTTAACCCACAAGTCTTACACTTAAACATTTCTACGGTCAAAGTCCTCAAAGCTGTTTAGGTATCTGATTATTACTGAAATAATTAATGAGAGCTAGATGTCTAAAATCACTCATGGCTCTGGGTGCATTATCTGTATCTCAGACTTGCACAGTAACAAATATTGACACAAAGGGCAGCTTAAGGGTCTGACTTTTCTCCAATTTCAAGTCAGTGGGGTCTTCTGGGTGCTCAATACTTTTAAAAAGTTAGATGTTTAAATGTGCACTTCAAAGCCTAATCGTGTACAACTAGTTTTTATCTTGGCCTTCAGAGGATGATAGAGGTTGTCTGAAGTGGCCAAGATCCTGCTAAGAGTTGAAAAACTGCAAAGAGTTCCTTTCGCTTCAGTAAAAAACATGGCATCCATTTTCCTGTTCCTGCTGCACATCACTGATGACACCAAATTTTAAAGGGAAAAAGATACAGGTGCCCCATGTCCTTCTCAGGGTTCATTTGTGTTCCCTATCACCTTTCTGGAGAGTTTTTCCCACACTCTGATCTTTCAACATTTATTCATTTCTCCCCAAAGCTCTCTTCTTTTTAATTTAGCCGGAGAAAGGCCCTTGCCAGACTTTAATTAAAATGAGTCCTGTTGCACTCCTGTGATGATGCAAAAGGCTTGCCAGTTGTTGTCACCTATACTGCATAGCTAGTATACCTAGCATGTACCTTACAGAAATAAATGTTTTCATCCAAACCTTCCAGTTTATATCAATGTACATAGTAAAAAAGTACTTGATACTAAGTACATCTAACGGGGATATATGAATGCAGCCCAAAAGGAATGGGGGCAAGTAAAATGGGTGGAATATGTCTCTTCCAAGGTTGAACAGGCAGGTGGCAATGTACATGGGAGGAGGACAAGACTCTAATTCCCTGAATAAAAGAGCAAAACTGAATGGTCTTCATTCCTTCTATTATAATCTAAAACCTTTTCAGTCAGACACTATTTTTCTTTTAAGTAAGTATAACTAAAAAAATGTGAAATTAGAATACAATCTAAAGTCTTCTTCTGTCATGGAATTTCTTATCTTAGGACTTTCAGTTATGCCATCACTTAGAGGCTCTCTAACACTGAAGCGTCATCCTAACATTCTCAGTAATTAACATTTCAGATGAAATCAGCTCAAAATGTTTCAGTAAATCAAGCAAGGTTTCCTGACATCCACTTTACTAAATCATGAGTCTAAACAAAGGCTAAAGATTAGGTCTGCAGGGCTGGGAGATGAAAAAGGGTTCAAGGGTCTCACACTTGGCCCAAGTTCTCAAAGTGTCCCATAATTTTCCTCTTACAGTACATTCCTAGAACTGTCACTTCTTCAGATTATTCAGACAGCTGAATTGCTTTATTGAATAAAAAGTGGAAAAGTGGAAAGCCTGATGTCTGGAAAGAAAATTAATTGCAAAAATATTCTCAAGGAATAAATGTCACCCTGAGACCAAAATCCAGATTCTACATTTCCTTTCCCTGGCTTTTATCATCATTCTTCACATCTTCATATGCAGCCAGTATTCCAGAGTTAAATCATACATGGTACCATTGGTCAGAGTACCAAGTATAACAAAAACTGAATATGAACAACGAATGGTGGAAGGGTCTAGACCCATCAAAGAGACTAATGCCTCCACATTAGAAGAAAAGAAAGAAAAAGATAGTCTAGGTAAGGATGGGTTGAACTTTTTCATAGGAACTACTTAGATGAAAGAAGCAAAAGAAAGGATTTCCTGAACCAAATGCAGTTCACATACGGGAACCGATCATGACAGAGAGAGAACCTGATGCTTAGAATCATTTCTGAATTCAAAACTGCATGCTGCTGGAGCTCTGCCTTAAAACCGAAGCTTAAATCCTGGGGTAATGAGATAAGGTCACAGTGCACAGTGCCATTCCTGCATTCTCAGATGAACTATTCTATCAGATGAAATATGGAGAGCATAATTTCAAATTTCCTATATATTTTTGTTAAATTATATTTAATATGTAGTATGATTCACAATAAATAAATAACTATAGATTATTATTACAATAATTACTTTGTATAAGTATAATATTTTACTTATAATTGTTTATAAGCATTTTATAACTACAAGTAATTATAGCATAAATGTTAACTGTTTCAGATAATGTTTCCCCAGATAGAATCTTTATAAGAACAGCAACATATTCTAATTTAATAAACTGAAATAAATATTATTAATCTGTGTTCAGTATAGACTCTAAATATGCACTGGCTCATTTTAATTCTGCAGTGGACTTAATTTAACAAGAACCAAAGTGTTCTATGTATGGTGTATAAGAGTCTCTCTGTCATTAAGGATGACTTTGGAGGCCTGTGTATAAGGCAGAATGACAAATTCGTAGCGCAGCTCTCCAGTTGGTATAAACATCTCAGCACCACAGAAAGTTTTCTTTATAGCCTTCTTCCTCAAGAACTGCAGAGCTCAGCTGGACACAAACGGCCAGATCCCTTCTTATGCCAAAAGGAGCATCCCAGAATTTTCAAAATAAAAAATAAATAAATAAATAAATAAATAGTTACGATTCCCAGCCCTAGGACACCTTAAGAATGAAGAAATTCCTGGCACAAGTTAGCTGGCCCCAGAACCCATCTTATTTACAGTGGCATTCTGGGACAACTCCAAGGAGCAAACCACATTTCTCACCTTTTAAAACATTCAATCTTAATGGAAGAAGACTGATGAAGACCATGAAGACTGATGATTCAAGCATCCCCGAATAGATCCTTCTATACAACCAAGCTTTGCAGTCTGTTCTTTTTCTCCAAGAGCGGCCACTTGACTACATTTTCTCCACCTTCTCTACAGGTGCACCTGTAGAAACCTGTAGCACCTCTTGTAGAAACACCTGTGCCCACTCACAGCCTTGGCTGTAATTACACCACCCACAATGCTGATGTTTGCTTTCTGACCAAAAAAACATAAAAAGAATTGCATACATGTAGCTGGAAAATGACCGAGTCCTCCAGTTCCAGATCCTAAATACAGAGGCTATGTGGCTGTTTTCAGGTTTTCTGCTTCTAATGTTTTGATCACAAACTTTTGCTGCCCACATCATTAAAAACAGTTATACATGACAAGAGGAATGGGCTACATCATATCTGTATAATAACTGTATATCACAGTATCATAACTTAATTGCAGATATAGTCCACTACTCCACTTGCCTGCTCAGGGTAGGGAGCTATCATGAGCCTTGATGTAAACAACGAACAGGGTAGCAGAGCCTGCTGTAAATCATTAATCTGAGCATTCAATTACTAATCCCATCAGCCTCATTTAAAGCACACTGACAGTAGCATATCCAATTAACTGTTGCTATAGAAAACAAAATTGCTTAGAGGTATTTGACAGACAAATCTTTACAGGCCCAGCAGGGATTTCAACTGAATTTGTTTAATTAGATTGTGACTTTACCTAAATTGAGCATTTACTGTAATCCCTGCTGAAACCACATGATGAAATCTTGCAGGGTTAACACAAAAGCACATCACTATGCCAAATGTTTTGCTAAAAGCACTGCACTACACTGCTTCCTTCAGGAGAAGGCTGGCGTACGTAGATTGTACGTAGATTATCAGTGCTAAAGCTTCTTACAGGTATTCATGCTTGTAGGTGTACAAGGATATACATGATCTTTGCCTCTTGCCTTTCTGCCATTACTCTCTTCCTTGACATGGGCTTCTCCACCCTCACAGTGACAATTTCCAGAAGATCCTTCAACCATTTATTTTCCTAGTAAATTAAAATGTGTGCAATGACTTGCACTCCAAGCCTGTCGTGAGGACTGTGTGCAGACCTCTGACCACAGCTCATCGTGATTCCAGTCCACCTAAAACTATACAGCTTACTGAATTATGAAAACTGTTCCTAGGCTCCAATGGGAACCTGCATCCCAACTCTTAGATTTAATATTTCTGGAAAACGTTCTAAAACAGTTATTTGGGTAATGCTTTCCTTTCTCACATCAGCAGAAGACAATGGCAGCAACAGTCTAAATAATAGGCAAATTGCTCTCATAAAAGCAGTTGAGTAAGATAAGCCATATAAGCATTTCTTAGAATACATATAACATGGTATTTCAATCATGACCTCCAGTTTTAATGGGTTTTCCAGTAGGCCTTCCACATTTCTCCACATTCCCATTTTCATCTCTGCAAATAACTACCTGACAAGGGTGGAAAATAGGGCTGAAATTTCAACTGCACCACATTTCTCCAGCTAGAAAAATATTCAGTAGAATAATGTTTCTTATTGTATTTTTTTGATAATATGGCATAGCTGTCATGCTGTGACAGCTAATGACACAGTTAATGTGACAAAGTCATTCTCAGAAAGGGATTAACTCATTCTTTTCCTGTCAGAAAAAAAAAAAAAAAAAAAAAAAAAAAAAAAAAAAAAAAAAAAAAAAGAGCTGTCAGCTTCCATCTAAACGGAAGCAGTGGAAACCAGCCAAAGTAAAGAACTTTTATGGGAGCCTATGCAGTATTTAAATTTTTCCCACTGAGTTGTGGATACACAGAGCTGAGCTATGGGAGATGCTCCACTCCCAGATATCCACCATACTGAGTTTCACCATAGCAACAGAGACCAAAATTCATGGAGTGGGGTTCTTGGACTAGATTAAGAGGTTCATTACTGGTAGCTTCTCCCTCTGAATTATTCAGTGACCCCTCTAACTCAAGGATTTTTACCAGAATGGCATAAAATAGATCTGTTCACAGCACCATGACCATTCACAGCTCATAGGTTCTGTCAAGAGCTTTCAAATATACAGCTACCTTCATTGCCTTGACACCAATCCTTGTGAGCCCTCAAGAGGTTAAATTCACTGGTGAGGTCTGGACAAAAGAGGCAGCATCATGCTGATGTATCTGCTTCTCTACCCTGTTCAATTAATGTGAATACCATCATCAGTTTTCTCAATATCTTAATGAAAAGAGCAGTTAAGTCACTAACTAACCTTGACCCTAGGCAAAATAAACAGGCATAGCAGTAGGTAAAGGGAAATACTTAAAGGAAATAATTTTCAGAGTAATATCCCTCACTACTGGAGACATCTGTCCCTCAAATTACTGAACAGCTTTGAGTTCGCCTGCGGTTCTCTGGCAGTGTTAGTACACTCCAGTTGTTCTGGTCTCCTAGTTGTGCTGCTTCCTGGCATCATTATTCTTTGTTGATTTTCAGACTATTTGGTTGTTGAAGTTCATTAGATGCATCGAGTCGTGCCTTGACAAAGTTCCAACTACTATAAAGCATAGCAGTCTGTCTCCCTAAGCGTTCAGACATCCATCAGCACATCCCCTTTGCCTTCTGCTATCTTACTGCTGTTGGAGTTCAGAATCCAGCTCAGAGTCCCTGATCTCAAAATGAAAGTCCTTCCTAAGCAGGAAAACTGCCTTTCCCTCCCTCTAGCTACCCCTGGTAGGCTATGCAGCAGCACAGGGACACTGGGTACTGTTCAGTCAGGCTCTACAAGATCAGACAACACTCTTGTGTAGTCCTCAGCAGTAATGCCACTAATAAAAGAACTCATTTTTTCAGTATATAAAAAAGAAGGACAAATTATTCAGGAGTACGTTCAAGTGCACATTATACCCACATGTGAAGAAACAACCAATGCAAATTAAATAGCCCAGTTGCTTATTGTTTGAGCTACAAAGGATTAAAGAGAAAAAATAATATGTAGTTCCACAGTCATAAATAATTTCAGCCTTTTCACTTAATCGGGTGGCAGGGCATACTATTTGACAAAAAGAACTAGCCAGACTACATAAGAAAAGACTCTGTGTGTCTGACTAACTTACAAAAGACATCATTCTCCTCCCCGGCTTCTCCTCCTGAGGAACATGGTCATTTCACCCTGGTAAGCAGTACCAGTTTTAGACCTGCCTATATACAAGAGAAAACTTCATAATTTGTCCTCTGCTCATTTGCCTAAGCCTGCCTGACTCCAAGGTTTCTGTTTTTTGTTGTTTTGTTTTGTTTTTTTTCTTGGAAAGAGCACCGTGAACAGCAGCTTTCTCTAAATGACACACATTTCTAAGGACTGGGGGTTCTGTAGCTTAAATCCTACAAATGTCTTTAGGCACAACAATGCCAAGCTCTATGCTTTGTGCCCTCTTCCCCTCTTCCTGTCTTGCATTGGTGCCCTGGGTAACGTAAACCAGATACAATTACACCACCATAGATACCCCATCTGTGCACCACCAGGTCACAATAAGCAGAACCTCAGTGCTGGTTACTCCAAGCATCACAGCCATGGCTTGGTAGCCACCTTTTGATCAATGTGGTAATTACCAATCGGCAGAACATTAAGCACCTGCAGGGTTAATGGTAGATGCAGATGAGCTGCAGCTTTGAAGATGTCTGTGGCATGCACAGGCCTGCCAAGGCAGGCCTACCTACCCAGCTGTAGAGATCTGAGCCACAACGTCTCTGTAGGCTCATAGTAGGAGGGTTGAAATTCATCTTTACAATAGTAAAAGTCTTGCTTCACTGTCTATGAGAAATACAAATCCTCCCATAACAACAGTAGCCTACAATTATCTTATCTTACGGATCATGCCCCAAAAGCATTGCAACATCAATCTCCTATAGCAACTCATGGCTTTCACTTCAACACATGGATTAGAAATTAAATTAGTTTGGCTAACTGTGTGATGAAGTTTATTGAACTTGTAAGAAAACAATAAAAAAAAAAAAAAAAAAAAAAAAAAAAAACTCCTTTGCTCCCTCCTAACCCTGATCAACTGCATCTTGAGGCAGAAATGACCAGCTTCACTGCAAAGTGACTTCAGATTCATTCCTTCCACGGCTTCCCTATAAGCAAGACAAGACCTTTAGCATCACTTATTCAAAGTGCAAAGTGCAATAAATAAATGCTGTCCTCTTTATTTGCCTTTTTACATAAACAGCATGTAGAAAATGTCACAGTGATCACGACAAACTCAGAACATAACAGTAAAAAGCAAGAGTATGAAGGGCTCAGTAGGAACATGGCTTTCTATTCAGTCTTCCATTTCTTATTAAAAATAAAAACAAAAAATGACACAACAGTGATGCAGGATTGTGAGCATAAAGCTGGATAACGTATGTGTGAAAAACTGAGGAACTGCAACTGTCATCTTAAAGGTGTGAAGCAATGATAACCAAGAGTTTGTCATTTGGCAGCCCAGGGGTTGCAGAACATGGCATGGTGCATGCCCCGTCAGCTGGGCAAGGACTCGACCCATCCACCCTTTGTAATCCTATATGATTTCCTAGCAGGGAGACAAGGGCATACATTTTTCTTAGATATTGCACTTTTCAGTTTGGCAACTATTTTCATTTTTGTTATTTTGATTGAGACTTGTGTAAATACAATATTCAACACAGAGCTTTGACCTTTTTTGTCTATTTGACAGAATGCCACTGAAATGTTTCAATAACATAGACCGTACCATTAAAAGGATGCTATATGTACAGGAAACCATCTGGTCGAAATGCAGGATAAGATAAAAGGATCCTAACTTGTAGGGCCATGACGTTCAGTATAGCTCACAAATTAAAATATGTGATGTGATTTCTGCCACACATCATCAGAAAATATACATTGCTCAAATACATTCTTGCTGCTTGCTTTCTGAAACAGCAAATCACGCTTTATACTAAACAGCATGCTGTGCTTCTAAGGCTGATATCACCCCAGTGTTTTCAAGTACGTTTTTCTTCAGCTAATACCAACTTACTATGAAAACAAACTACTCTATAAACATTGCCACAACATACGTATATAAAATGTATGTTAATAAACCTTCTAAAAGGCATACATATAGAATCTGAGGTCTCTGGAATGAAACAGCAGGTGTGTAGGATCTAGCAGATCTCTATCTTTAATATCACAAGCAGCTGCCAGCATTCACAAAACATGTCTTCAGTTATATTTTTTATTTATGCAAAAGAATAATGTAAATGAAATAGCTGTTTGAAAGTCAATTTCTTTTTTTTTTTAGCCAACATCTCAGTGTTTTGAAGTGCCAGGAAGATGCTGTATTTCCAGGTTTTTAAAAGAGAAGAACAATATTTGTGCCTGAAAAATTATGTTAAACTTCAGAAGCATCCAGAATACACTGAGGTTCCTGAGATTACCATGTTTTTCACTCTTCAAGACTTCCATCCTATTCCTATTTCCTCCACAAGATAAATAAATAAATAAATAGATAGATAATAAAATCTTCTGTTGGGGAAACAGTGCTTACTACTGGACCTGTAAATGGGACTGGAAAGCAGATTGACTTATATTTTGCTCTTTTTAGAGCAACCTTGGTTCTTTGGGACACTGATGAAGAACGTAACAAAGAGACAAGTAGACCAGCCAGAAAAAATGGGGTTAAAGAAGTGTTGGCCTTCCATTGTGAATGCAGCAACAGGAAGCAGATCTATGAACAGGAAGACAAGATACAGCTTCTGGCTTTTGATTAGGCTTCTCGTTTGTGATTTTCTGCTTTCTTATAATGATATGCACTATTGATTTTTTTTTTCAGACATAGAATCTTAGAAAATACACTTTCAATAAACAGAAGTAATAATGTAGGGCGAATACTTCTCTCTTCTTGACAACTTCTAGATGGAACTTAACTATTTTTGCCATAAAGTAACTGGGTTTAATTAAGACTTACCAATTTCCAGTCTTCATTGTGAGGTGGAATCTTCTGTTATATTAAAAGTATGGTATAGAGCAGAGGTTAACCCTGTGAATGAGCTTGCTAGACTTTTAAATTTCTGTAAGATATCAAGAACAAAACAAAGCAATAACAACAACAACAAAAAAAAAAGTGGAAAAATATAAGGAGGTGGAGATCCCTTTTCTGTGCCCGTTTGTTTAGAAAACTATAGCTCTCTAAGGGTGAGATTGGAATGGTTTCAGAAATGTGTTGAGGTTGGACAAGGTGATCTTGGAGGTCTCTTCCAACCTAGATGATTCTGTGACTCTGTGATCAGGACATGGCAGCTTTCCAGTCAAATTGACGATTCAGCTTTAGTTTATTTTTCAGTCAATCCACTGGTAAAGTAAGCTAGACAAGAACTCCTTTTTAAACAAGACGCTTCTGCTCTGCTGACATACGCTTTGCAAACTGTTACTTTTTTTTTCTATCATCAGAGTCCAACTTCTGGACTCTATTGTATTTATTTTGCTATTTATTTTTACTTCTCCTTAAACTGTCTATGTACTGCCCGAAAATATTTCCCACTGTAACCTCACTTATAATCCATAGTTACTCATTCTGACATTTTGTGCAAGGATAAATTCTTCTATTGCCTAATTTTCAGTATATGTATATCATTCTTAAGGCACATTTTTGACATTCTCTGTCTGAAGGTGTAGAGCAGAGGAATGAGCAAGAGTCTTTCATGTGGTAGTTTCACACTGCTGGCTTGGTAATAAGCTCCACCACACCGCTCACTCACTCCACCTCCTCAAAAGAACAGGGGGAGAAAGTATGTTGAAAAAAGGATCATGGGTTGAGATAAGGATAGGGAGATGACTCAGCAATTATCGTCATGGGCAAACAGACTTACTCTAGGGAGGTTAATATAATTTATTGCCAATCACTAGCAGAATAGAGCACTGAGAAACTAAAAGCAAACTCAAAACACCTTCCCCCTATCCACCCTCCTCCACCTTCTCCCCCCAAGTGGCACAGGGGAAGGGGAAATGGGGGCTGCGGTCACTCCCTAACACTTTGCCGCTCCCTCACGGTCCCTCTCTGACCCTCTCCCCGTGGGGTCCCTCCCACGGGATGCCGTCTTTCCCCAACTGAGCCTGCAGGGGCTGCCCACAGGCAGCGGCTCTTCCAGAACTGCTCCTGCATGGCTCCATACCATGGTGTCCATCCATACCCCAGGAGCGAACTGCTCCAGCACGGGTCTCCCATGGGCCGCAGCCTCCTCCAGGCCACATCCACCTGCTCCACCGGGGACTCCTCCACAGGCTGCAGCGTGGAGATCTGCTCCATGGGGGACCCATGGGCTGCAGGGGGACAGCCTGCTCCACCAGGGGCCTCTCCACAGCCCGCAGGGGAACTGCTGCTGCCTGCCTGGAGCACCTCCTGCCCTCCTGCACTGACCTGGGGGGCTGCAGGGATGGTTCTCACTCCTCTCTCCCAGCTGCTGTTGCACAGCAGGTTTTTTACTTTTCTTAAATCTGCTCTCCCAGAGGCGCAACCAGCACCACTCCCTGGTTCAGCTCTGGCCAGCGGTGGGTCCCTTTCAGAGATGGCTGGAGCTGGCTCTGATCTGACGTGGGGCAGCTGCTGGGCTCTGCTCACAGAGGCCACTCCTGCAGCCCCCCTGCTACCCAAGCCTTGCCATGTAAACCCAATACACACATGAATGTTGATAGATTGCTTTGGAATAGCCTTGAAATGTAAGAATGATTATTTTTCTTTGTGTTGTCAGGGAGGCTCTTTGTTTTGTGGTTGTTGCTTTTAATTTCAATCAAAATATGTTAACTCATTCAGAACACAGGTATGAACATTTGAAACGAGTATTTTTCATCAGGAAATGCTATTGACAGAAAGTGCTTCAAGAGAGTAAGTTGGATTCCGTATCTGCATGTACATGGGACCACAGTTCTCTATGCTTGCAGTCAAAAAGGTATTATTTTACTTGCACTTGTTAGCAGCACTTCGGGGCATAACCAACTAACAGTGCTTGGGAGAAGAATTCTTGTTGGGGCCACTGGTGTTAGATATTAAGAACCGTGAGTGGTTTCATAATACTACTTGAACAGTGTGATCAAGGATGTATCATCCCATAACAGCACGCCTGCAGAGATGAGCACATTCTAGCCACCGTGTTCTAGGAGGATGATCTTTGTCAGTTATTGGGGTAGTACAGATAACGTGATCCTCACCATCCAAGTCTCTGATTCCTGCTCCTACAATTTCACTCCATGTAAAAGAATTACAGTTATTTGATCGTTCTTATTATCAAGATCTTAATATGCTGTCACATCCCAGCAAGATGAAGAATCAGTCTGCACAACTTGTGATCAGTACTTGAAATGTGATACTTGATCCTTATTTGAAATGATACTGTAAATCAAACTCACGTTCTTCTAGAATGCTGTTCTTGAGGAAAAAAATAATAATAATAATAATAAAGTAGAATTTACCAAGATCAAATCTCTTTTAAAAAATAACATTTTAAATTATCATTTAATCCCCATTCCCATAAATGCTATCTGCTTCTTGAAAAGACATACACCAAAATGACTAATTTAAGCTAATGTAAGTAATATCTCTGTCGAACTTTTCTGTTCATGGTGTATGTTTTGAAATGATCTTTATTCTTACTTTAACAGAGGCTCAAACTGTTTGCTTTGTGCACTCAAATAATTCTCAGTCTCTGAACACATTAACTGAATCAGCCACATGGCTCCAGCCTGCAGAATTTGCCATGCCCATATTAGCAGCAAACATTTTAAATACCTACGAGTAGAAGCTCAAAGAGGTCTTTCATATTCATGAACTGGTGTTAAGTTGTTAAATTATTGTTAATTCTACCGGGTATTTTCATGAATTGAACAGTAATGTAGGGGCCTGAATTTTAGTTTATTCTTTAACGTAAGATCTTTTCTCTACTATTGGAAATACATTCAACTGTTTATTGGTATTATGAAGAGTCTTGAGCTTGGACACAGGAGATAAAGCAATAGCAGAAAAATTACATTAAATTATTTGGTTTTGTTTGGTATATTCACTGCAGAAAAATGTACATATTTTCCCATAAAATTGAAGCTTTCTTTCTAGGAAGCAATTTTGAGCTCTGAAGGAAGAGGCTGAAGTTTATTCTAAAGAATAAACTGATGAAGTCAATAGTAACAGATTTTCAGGATTAGAAGTTTCCACATGGGAACTCTGAAGGAAATCAGATATGGATCTCATGAACTATAAATGCATATGTGATGTATTGCTAACGGCAGGCTTCAGTGTCCAAAGAACAAAGAGTAGTAAATATGCCAATGTTCAAAAGCACTTGAGAAGATACCATAAAACTACAAACCTGTCAGACAGAAAATTGGTACAAACAATAACAACAATAATAATGGATGAATTAATGGACACCTGGAGAAATATATAATAATCAGCTTAAGTTTTTGTAAATGAAAGTCAGGCTTCCCACAGTTTTTGTGGTAATGAGTAAAAAGCTCAAATGAAACCAGATCTAATAAATTGCTGCTGTTGGTGAAGCTATATTTCATGTGAATAAAGAGTATTATCATATAGATAGCACAGTGGCTAAAAGACATGAGAAGGGAGAAAGCATAGACATCTGCTATACTCAGCAGTGTACAGATTTGCACTCCCTTGTGCAGATGGAAAAGTGCTGGTATCTGAGCACTGCTGCCTGTAAGGAGAAAGCCTGACACAGCTTGAGGAGTATCAAAACATTCCGCAATGAACACTAAGGCTCCCATATTCTCCCATATTCTCACAATACCAGAAATAGGCAAAAAGAAATATTCAGGTTGTAATGCTAAGGAATGCTCACAGTGCACAATAAAACTGCACCTCATTCCCGCAGGTTCCTGTGGAAACCCAAAGTATTCTGGAGTTCAGGAAGCAATTAGACAAATTCTTGGGGGGTGGGGGGGGGTCATCATGAGGTACATTAAATACCCTCACCCCCTCTCATATTTGTTGTTTATATGCCTGAGTGAGCAGCCTGCATCAAGGAAAAATGTAGCATCACAAGGTCCTCGCTAAATGACATTTCTCACTGGAAAATCATCGCAGGCAAAGTCTTCTAATCATTTCCCAGCCCACAGTGCATCATTCTTCCACATACGTGAGGCAAAGGTACAGGGAGAGATGGTCCTCTGGACAGGTCTGAAGCCACAGGATAGGAGGACAGTGACTGTGGTCCCCCAGCCAAAACAGCATGAACTAGGCCCACATCTGGAGTGACGTACGTTGCAGCACATCTCAGCTATTGGGAAAAATAAATAAATTAATTAATAAATAAATATTCTTGTCTTTTTTCTTCTTATTTCATCTCATAAAACACTAGTGTCCTCCTTAGAGAATTGTTATCAATCACAGTGGTGTTTCAGGGCCCAGAGTTGTCAGGAAGTACAGTTGTAATAAATAGGGCCCGGAGCCAGCTGACGTTCCCTTGATGTGTTGACTTCTAGCTCCCTCTTGTGTACCAAATCTTTACTAACAGACTAGAGACTACTCAAAACACAAGGAACCAGCAGGCAGAGAAAATAAAAACTTCAGTACTTTTGATAACATGACTTTAATGCTGACAGATCTTCAGATGAAGGGTTGTCATTCAAAGAAATGTCTCCTGTTTATTAGTTCTTTCAAAGATGGCAAATCAGTTGGATTTCTTCTATAATGGTGCTGCAGAAAGTAATTCATGTTGTAAAAACTAATTTGGAATGCAACATTTTTGAAACATGTAGCTGTAATAATATTTTTTATATGTCTCTTAGACTTACAGGGCCTTTTTTCCAGCCATGATCAACTGTAATCATGGACACCTGGTTAGCGTGGCAAGTGCAGCAGGATTCTTGGGAGTCTACAAAACATTGGATTGGTGTTGCCAAGTGCTATTATGAATTAGACCTACCTGCCAATATCATTCCCTGGAGATCTCAAAGAAGCTTGGCTTAAGCAGCTTGTACTGACACATTGACACTTGCAAAGCGCCTGCAGATATGAAAGGTGGTGGCGTATCAAAGAGGAGGATGGTAACAGGTTGCCTGTGTGGCACAGGGAGATCACTTCAGATTTTACTGCCTGACTGCAGCCTGTCTCATCTCCGCAGAAGAAGGACAACACATCTTGGAGGTGTGCAGTGGAAAGGAGCCCCACATACAGGATGTCTAACAATTCCTGTTGCCAGTTTTTCTGCGGATGGATATTCAGAGTCCTGAGTGGGACCTGAGACTATACACTTGGTTGGAAAATGTTTTTCAGGTTCAAGAGGCTTTTTGGCAAAATTTTCATCAAAATTCATTCAAATGAACTGTGTTTTAAGCTATGTAACAACTCCATATTCTCAGCTGTTTCACTCAGGAGAGCTGGCTGCTACAGTCCTGCCCATTTCATCAGCCTGTGTGTGCTACCCAAACTCTCTTAATTCTTTCTGACTAGAGCTCTCAAATTGCCCTATGAGAATGTGAACTGCATATTAATAAGTGTATTTTGTTTCTTCTGCCAATTGATAGTGTTACTTGGGTGTACATTTGCCACCTATTACTATTGGGTCAGATTCAATATTGATAAAAAGATCACATTCAGCTTTCTTCATTTAACCATAACGCCTAAAAGAGTGGACCTTTCAATCCAGGCATTATAACTTTTTACACATTAGCTGTGCACTTTTAGGTCATATCATTCCATCCATTGTGGGTAAGTTCCTGAAGAATAACAAACTGTTTGAAGACAGCTTTTGAACTGTTAGCAGAAGTAGGTTTAATTGTACCTAATATGTGTTCTCACGCACATTTGAAAAGCCTTAGTAAACTACATGTAAATTCCTATCTTAAAATAAAGTTTTTACAGTTGCAAAATTGTAGTATAATTTAGGTTGGGGAAAATCTTTGGAGTTCATTTGGTTCAACCCTCCAAATAAAAGCAGGCCCAATTTGGATCAGGTTGCACAGGACCTTGTGCAGTTAAGTTTTGATTATCAAGTTTTTTGATTTTTTTGATTATCAAGTTTTGATAAAGGAGATTACATACGTTCATCAAGCAATACAAATTAGATGAGACTCAGTCTTCCCAAGCAAACAAAATGGTATTATAAGTGCAAGGCAATATCAGAAGGAGAAATAATGGGTTGAAGCAGTATTTACAAGTAGGGTGTTTAGATTTTACGACTATAAGTAGTTCTTACTGACATGTAACCTGTGATATCAAAGGGTGAAGACCTTGAAAAAATGACTGGTTTGTAAACAACTGTCTGGAAATGTATATAAAATGTTAAATAAGCCCATCTTTTTATATAGTTCACTGGAAAATCCTCTGGAAATTATGAATCTTAACCTTAGATACATGTGCATCAATCATGGTAGGGGCCACTAACCTTCAAGGTTATTATTACCAATATGCATAGCATCCTTACAATATTAAATCAAGTCTGCTAATATATAACTAATTAGTATTAGGACTTAAATAGTATTACAAAACATTAATTTCTATATATAATACTATGGTGCTTTTAAGGTAGTTTTAATCTTCCTTTCTTTCTCTACTTTTCAAATTATTCTGGAAGTAAACATGCAGTCATCACAATGATGGAAGCCTTAGATTCAGAATTATATCATGCAAGAAAACACAGCTTTAAAAACACAGTCATTTGCCCTTCTTTTATTAATACTAAATTAGCTAGAGGTTTTCAAACCCAGTTAGTGAAATTTGCATTGTGTTTTATCTCAAGTAAAAAGTAATCACCAGTCACTAAATATGCCATATATAGTCTCTAGCTATTATAACGTTGATTTGCTTTTCAGTTCAGTATTTTTGCCCCATTGGCACACACAACTTGATCCCTTGGTTAAGAAATCCAAGGTTTGCATACAATTAATAATTTGCATGCATCAGAGACCGCGCAATAACCTTGCAATGAAGGAATGGTTAGGGGTGCCTGGCAGTTTTTAAGGCAAGCTCATTTGTCAGTAGAATGGGGACTGCTGTGGGTCTTTGCTCCAAGTACTTTTGGCACCATCATTACAGTTAGGGCTGCCAGGATACCTGTCACCTATGATTATTAACAATGCCCCAGTATTAGCAGGTACTGTACTTTCCTGAGTGAGAATAGTTCTGGTGATATTATCTGGTGTGTTGCCGTGTTGTGGTGACAGGAGAGGTTGCAGACACTGATTTAGCCATTGCAACAGTGGAGTATCAGCAGTCTTGTTTCTTCAGTGCGCTGTTCCTGCTTCCACTGCTCATCATCCTGAAATAGCATATTTTATACAGAGCTCCTGGCTGTAAAGAGGCCCAGTTCTTGTCTATTTAGTTATCAACCCAACCTCTACAGAAGAAAAGAAGATGTGGAGAGGACTGAACTCTTAAGCATAGAACATCATATACCACGTAGGAGCTGGGAAGTTTTCAACACCACAGTCAATGCAGGCACAAACTTCATTAGGGTCTGAGCAGGGCTTGCATAAAAGTTAGGTATTAGTAATTAAAATTCACAACATCACAAAACTTCTCAATTTATTTTGATCATAGAAAGAACAAATTGGATTGGAGACTCCTGTCCAGGAGCTCATGAGGGGAAGGAGGGAAATTCTTGTATTAAATGATTTCTGTGCTAGAATACAACTCTAAAGATTTATAATTCCATAATGCTTTATTTCTTGTTTCACCACAAACCAACCTTTACTTCCTGCTTATGATGCAGAGTATGTAGCCAGCAAAATCATGGATGCAATTCAAAAGGAAAAGCTGTATCTATTTATGCCTTTGATATTACGCTTTTTGGCTTTTAAAATATAAAATTGTGTCTTCTGTCTTTTATCATTTCATTCTTTCATTTTCCATATGCCTCCAAAATCAGCAGGGAGGTTTAGTTAAAATGTTCCTTTTGTTAGCATCCCTGCAGTCAAATCAGCTGTATGAATTCAGTTATGAAGAAACGGTGTTTTTAATTTTTAATAATTTAGGTGACTAGCATTCCTCTGGCAGCTTCTGTCCATAATATACTTCTTAAGCTATAGTTGGGTATAGAAATCACAAATTTTCATGGGAGGGTACACTGGAAACACTGTGGACTAGAAGCTGTGTGCTTCCCATAACCACGTCCACTAATGGCTGGGCTTTTTACAAAATTGTTCAGTCTGTATTAATTTTCCCATTTGTAGCATAGGAGTGACAAATATATTATTGCCTTAGAAGCATTGTGCACATTATGAATTTATAAGCATTTATTTAGTAAAGTACATTTTTCTAATTTAAAAATACAAATAAAAAATGAGACTAGCTCAGCCTTTGTTTCATTGGTTTCATTCCTTGAAAAATAGTACCGGTTATCCATCCAATCTTACCCGGAGATCCCCAGCAACTAGGATAAAGTTGTTGGTCAAAAGAAAAAGGATTGAAAGCAAATTATTCTCAGGACCTCAAGTGCCATCTAACTGTTTATTTTCAGTGAAAAGGGGGAAAAAAAATGTTCATTCTTCGACAGAAAATTTGCTTGTTGTATAATATTTGACATTGGTCAGCATGCAATATAATGCTAAATAACTGTCTTTTAATACTGATTCTCAGCCACAACCTGCTGTCTCATTTTGTGACAGCATTCTACTTATATATTTATCTGAGCTCTCAGTAAAAGGCAGTAAAGCCAGGCAGGGATGTTTGATTTCATCTCCTACTCTTTGAATTCTCAATTTCTGAGCAAACTCTCGAACTGTGAGAATGAACGCAGAAAGAAAAGCCATAAAAAGTTTAAAATCTTTCGCATTTTAAAAATTTTAGAAAGTGTAAATAACCCCTCTCTCAAGATTTAGACCACTTACAGTAAAGAAACAAGCCATCAAGAATTCAACTGTCTCTCAATGAAAATGAAGCTAGTAAAAAACAGACCTAGGGAAAAAAAAAAAAAAAAAAATCCAAAAATAAGTTCTAGGATTAGATAAACAGAAGTATGTGCTGGTACCCATCAGTAAAACATACCTTCTGAGAGCATATTTTGCTATACAGGAAGCCGTAGAATCAAGTATCTTATAAAGAACATCAGCCAAAATCAAATTACAAACTTTCTGAGGAAAGGAAAATTTGAATAATACTAGGTCCCTTTGTAACATAACAAAAATCTTTAAATAAACTAGTTTCAACCACACACAACCCTAATTTCCCAGCAATTCCTATAGTATCTTGGACATTTCAGTGCCACTCTGTGACACTACCTGAGCACCTCAGATAGAGCTCGGGTGATCTTGGCCATACACAGTACACTTTGACTCTCGATTCCCAAATGAGCAGAGAGAGGCTCATTGCAGCAGCTTGTCTTATTACGTCTACAGGCTGGATGGCTCAGGGCAGCTTAGTTCCTGTCCCACATCAAAGCTCCTTCTGGAGGAAGAGTTTTTTTAAAAATATCTGCAGAAACCAGTGTATATTGTTTGATGTGAGATAATGTATACCATAGATATTGATAGGCGGTACCCTTCTAGACACAGACCTAAAATGTCTGCATGTAGTTCTTGGGTATGCGATACACAGTCATAGCCAGCTCAGGATAACCATCTGAAATACACAGCTCTAGTGAAGACAGACATTGTGTGGAGGTGCGGATGTAGCCTTTATATTTGATCAAATGGTTTAATCCCACTGTTCGATCCTCATCTCTAACATGTGAAGCACAAAAAATGGTGAAAATGACATAAAGTACAAATGTATTATCTCTGTTTTTCACTCTTAGAGGCTGTGGACCAGGAAGCTTTGTGCATATACAATTTTTGAGAGTAACCAAAAGTAGAAGCTTCATCTCTTTATACAGAGAAAAAAATTTATTGATCTCTATGTTTCAATACTTTTATATAATTTCATGAGGTAGAAAAGGCCGAAATCAATCCAAATTGCTCAGTTATTAACAGATCAAAATTCTACCTTGATTACTGCTATAGATTTTTCTAGTTCCTTTCTTCAGTCAATAAAGTGCCTGTGTTCAATACTTCAGATATTTCAGGATGCCACAGACTGCTAATAACAAATTATTGTTTTAGTTTAAAAAAATAATGAATACATATCTAATTGCCATTTAACAAATGCGCAGAAATGTTGCTGAAGCCACGTAGATGATCAGGTGGCTATCCATTTCATTAACTAACCTCAGCTGACAGTACTGCCTGAGAGAGCAGTGATTTAAACAGTCAGAAGGCACTGCTCAATGATTTCATAAACTCCATGCTTCCCATATGTTCATTGATCAAATACATCGTGTTGGTGGAAGTGCCACTCTAGCAGCTCCTCTGTCACTTAGTCCATTGCATCCTTCACAGAAATGTTGTTAACAAATGAACATGTTAGTATTTCCAGTATGCATTTTGAGTGCCCTTTATTTCATCATTCTCCTGATTTCATATTGCTGTCAGGTTTAGGATGAGATGAATCCTACCCAGCAACGCCTCCTCTGTTCCACTGCCTGCAAGGGAGCCGAGACAGATTGTGCAGGCACAGTTACAAACATCGTAGATACTTCCTTTGTGTTAAATGATTTCCCCATATAGCAGGGTGGCCTTCCTATCTAAAAGAGGGAAGACTCAGAAAACTCAAGTGGTATTTTTTTCACTGCACGTTGTAGCAGTTGCTGGAAGCATTGCTTGTCATTCCTCCAAGCCACAGGCTGATGATCAGAAGTATTTCTTCATAAAATTGTTCAATGCTGCTAGTAGTTCAGACATTCAGGGAAAACATGGTTGCTGTCCTGATATCCACACTTTTAATTTGGAAAGCACAGAAAATAGAGTAAGTGACATAACATATGTGTAAAGTTATTGCTTCTATTTTTCACTTGTGAGAGATAAAGAGATGATATAGGGACAGAAACTGTTGCTTTATTCCTAATTTCTTTCTCCTGTTTCTCAATTCCTCAGTCAAAACAAAGACACACAAATCTTAAAAACTGAACATTTTTGATAATTAGTGAAAATTATTTTTTCACTGTTAACATTTTAAAACCCTTAGCATTTTAATTATAAAATTATAGCATTACAAATACATTTTTGGAAGTACAGGCAAGTCAGGCAAGTCATTAGTTCCAAATCAAGAAATTATTCAATAAATAAGCGTTAAATGATTTATCTTTTGGCAAACTCAGCTCCTTCTAGAAAGTGTGTTGTTAAGGTAGCAGCAATGATAGGCCCAGTACAAATAACAGAGATGTTGACACACAATAATGCTCCGTTACCTAAACCACCCCACCTGGTAATTAAGAACTAAACAACTGTTGTGAAATACTTCCATGCTGTAAGACACTAAGAGCTCTGTAGCACCTGTCTACGTTGCCCGTGCTTTAGTTCCAGCCATTTCCCAGTGTTTTGGGGGACCAGTGTCCCACACTTCTGGGGGGAATTTTACTCTTCCTTTGGACCTTATAGTCAGCCAAGTTGCTCTGATGCGCCTTGCTAAAGTTAAACTTTAGCAGTACTTTATCACCAGAAGAACATATCCAAAATAGACTTAATGAATTTGGTTCTAAATCCCCTTGGTTTTCATTTTATCAAGAAAGACATGATATAATTTTCAGCTCTATTATAATATATTTCAATGTCCTTCTTGAGTTTTTGACATTAGAGAATATACACAAAGTTCAGTTGACCTATACAGTGATTTTGGTCTCGTACAGTAGAAGGAGAGTGCACATATAATTAACACAAAGTACCAAAATATGAAAGGGTATGTGTGTGTGTATGTGTAAATATATTAAATGGTGTAGCTGGAGCAGTTGACCTATGTATATCTGAAAGTGGATCTCCAGAAGTTTTTAATTCTCGAAATTTCTCCTGTTGAGGAGAAATTTCACATACTGACTTTTACAGAAGAAAAAAAAAAAAAAAAAAAAAATGTATTTTTAAAAAACATGACATAACGCTTCTTTTCTCACTTTTGTTTGTTTTTTCATGTAATTAAAATAAATACAAATTCAATGCAGATGCAAGTGTATATATTCTTATTTTATACTTACACACATGCTTTCCTTTCTGCAATAGAGGGTGTTAGATAGAGTAGGCTAAAGTGTAAGCAGTGCCTTCTGTTGGATAATACGCTAGGAAACAACAGAAAATAAAGAGGATGCATCCTGCTTCAGAATAGGAAACAAATTTGAAAGGAGCCAGAGTGGCAGTCCTGAAAAAAAATCTTTGAAAGATACTGAGATCCTGACAGCAAATAAGCGTAAAGTAGGAAATCGGGTTAGACCCAATGGCTCCTTCATTATCTGAAGTCCTTCAATACCTAGCTTAAATTTTCCTGCACATTGAAGGAACAGTGGTGCCTTTACTGCTAAAGTGGTAAATTTGAGAGTCCCAAAATTAATCAACTACCTTAAATTAAGAGCAGAACCGTGTCACTAATTATGCCTCCTTCACACTCAGGAGGTGAGCTCCAACACTGTAATCCCACATGGAAGTGGAAATTAGAAAAAAAAATGTTTCCGTTTAACATTTAAGCCCTGTTACATAGGACCATGCTTTCCTTATATATATTTCCTTATGCCTGCCACCTCATAAACTGGTGATGTTACCTTAAGATACATAATTCTTTAATACATAAATATATTCTTTATATCTATGTTACCTAATAAATAATGCATAATACTTAATACATAATACATAAATTATTATTTAATATATATGTGACATTAATTTCATTATATCTGATTGCTTTCTATGCAGAATTTACAGTGGCTTTCTAATTAATGATTTCTTTCAGTTTTCATTTTTTATGGTTACCTTTCCAAAGAACACCCAACTTTAGAGTTAGTTTAGAGAGTTAGTAACCACTGCAATAACTAATTAAGAATCAAGAAGAGAAGTGCCATTTTTTGTATATAAGAAACAACGTTATTTGTTTATCAACAGAAGCATTAAACAGAATTACTAGCTAACAACCTACATAATTTTGGAATAATGGTACATTTCGCACAATTTAAAACAGATGTGATTTCAACCACACATACCTGCAACTGATGCATTGTTTGAATATATTCACATCACATGCACTTTGTAAATGAAAGACATGTTTCCAGCTTGGTGATGGCATCATACCTAATGATGCTAATGCTGATTGATTAGATTTAGTGGTTTCTATTCCACCAAATGCAAAATACTTTAAAAATAGCTCCTTAATATTATTGCAACATAGATGCATTCAGATACTTACCAGTATAACCTATTAAAAATCTAAGTAGAAAGTGCAGATTATGAACACTAGGAGAATTTGAGAATACTAGACTTGTAACACTATGTTTATCTTGTATTATTAATGGGAATTGACAACTTTCTGGGAAAATACAAGGAAGAAATATTTAGCATTAAATAGCATTACATGCAAAAGTGAGAGGTGTGACATTTTAAGCTCTTCAGTAAACATAAATCCTTTTTTGTCCTACCATTTTGCTTCAATTAAATATTTTTGCTGATAGTTTCTTTGCTTTCTTATTAGAGAATTATCCTTTGTGTTCTTCATATTCAACTCAAAAACTACCTCAGAGACACTTCAGTCCATGAGATTCTTCTCTGAGGCTTTCATATTATCCATATTTCCTCCACACAAAAAGAGCACTGCTGAGAAAGTTCAGCTGCAGATGGGATTAAAAGGCAGTATGCCTTAAACCGGGATATGGTTGAAGCGACCGTAGTGCTCTAGGTCATTGACAAGGCAAGCAACACAGAGACACTTTGTTGACTCAGAAAAAAAAAAAAAAATAAATAAAATAAAATAAAATAAAATAAAATAAAATAAAATAAAATAAAATAAAATAAGGCAAAACAAATGCTTGCTCACTGGCATGAGTGCAGGAGAAGGGTAAAATAGGACTTCTTGCTTATATGTTGTTTCTCTGCAGAAGAGTAAATCTTTTAAGATTATGTTTTGTTAAGCTGTGACACTTGGAAAAGGTGATTAAACACATAGAACTAGGATATTTTTCTAATTCTGGAAAGAAGCTGTAGACAGTATTTAAGCTGTGTCTGTGATGAATAGCCTAACGTGCCTTGGAAGCTGTTCCACCTAAGTTTTCCTGTAAAATAAATAAGCTGCTCTGGTCAAAGATCAGAATTACATGTAACAATTGAAGTTTTATGCTTTTTTTTGGCTTCCTGAGACTCAAATTTTTTAACGGTACCGAGGAAGAATGAAAAGCAGGAAACTTGTTTCTGCTTTAATCCTCTATGCCTAGTGAAATGTATATCAGCAGTGCAGTGCTTTTGGGGATGACTAGAAACAAGCATAGTGTTAGTTTCTCCACTGAGTCGATGGCTTATGCCTGGCTGTCACAGTAATGTAAAACTCTGCTTGTGGTGTTCGCTAGGCAGTACATCACAGGCACACACCACAGGCTAGCCCCTGCTTTGCTCTTTAAGTGCACTTTCTCCTCAGCTTTGCTGGCGGGGTCCCAAATATTGCTAAAATGTAACAATAAAATAACATTCCAGTGATTGCAAACATGACAAAATCCATTTTTATATCCTCCTGACTATTAAATCAAACCCATTTATTAGAGGCAAAGACTTCAAAAACTCTTTCTTATAAGGAATACTTGTCTCCAGATATATTTCTTTCAGCCTGTCATAGTCAGAAAGAACTAACCACTTTTCCTAAATCTATAAATCACGACAAGAGTAACGAAAACCAACAAAATAGAAAGCTATATGGAAAACTGTTTTTATCATCTGTGCTAAACCAGTCTGCAAACTATAAGGTGTGGGAGAACATTTTTGTTTCCTTCATGAGACATTACTTTTATCAAAAGACAGCAAGGAAATGCAGCCACACAACAAAATTTGGGGAGAAAGTGCTAACAATTTGGCAGAAAGGGGATTTTTCCTGAGCAAATGACAGTAGAATGAATTACTGCCTCTGTATTACAGACAGACATCTCAGGAAGGAAAGTAAGAAAAAGCTATAGAAAGACACTTAACCTTAAATACCTCTTTTCCCACCAAAACTCTGTATAGGTTCAGAGGATTTGGACCCCTACTGAAGTATGGTGAGATCCAGAGCACAGTGGAGACTGCTGGAGAACTCGAGGTTGACCAGGTAACTCCATCCTGCCCCTCACCAATGGGAACATTTTCTGTCAGCGTTCACAGACAAATGCAGACACACAACCACTCTTTCAGCCCTTCGTGTTAGAGAGTGTAAATCTGCTCAGAATTCCCCAGTCATAAGAAAAGATACCTATAATTTATGTTACTTCAAATAACAGACGACTGCCCTCCCACTTTTCACTTCTCTCAGGAGATGGAGCTACCAGGTAGGTGCATGACATAGCCCCAAACTTAATAGTTGACAGAAATAACCATTAAAATGGCTAATTCAGTGGTCATACACATTTCCATGCAAACTAAAAGTGTTTCCACAAGACTGATATATCCCTAGCATTCTGCTGGTCCCCAGTGTACTTTTCCCATCATGATTCTGCAGAAAAGGGACCAAGGGAGGAGTAGGTGACTCAGAAAAAGGAAGTCAGTCTGAAGCTGGCTCCTGCCATTCTTAGCACAAACTAAAACAAACAGTTAAAACAGTTGTCTTTGGAAGCAAGGACGCCTTCTCTGAAAACTGCTACTTTGCAAGCTGCTGCACCACACTGAGAGGCAGCAAAGATGTCATCACTGTCAGTAAAATTCCCCAACTGGACCCAAAGTGGGAGAAATACAGGGGGTTCTGGTGCTTTTTTAGACACTCTTTTTTCAACCACTCAAGGATTTAATAAATAAATGTCTGTAAGTCTATGACATCTATTCTCAGATGTCCTATTTCTCTCACAAAAACACAGAATGAAGAAAACAAGTTAAATGAATTAGAGTCTTTCCTGATTTTCCCTTCTAAATATTATGAGGTTGTTTGCTTTGTTCGCACATGAATGTCTTCCTTTTCATCACCAGAAACCACCAAAGCACTCTCCTGAGCTTAAATAGCAGAAGGAACATTTGCTGATGACACTTGTTTAAATTCAAAGCATATTACACAGAATTACAGCACATTCTGAACTGAAGATCTAACTGTGCAGCACTTATTTATACTAATCTGTATTCTCCCATATGAAGTAAGTATGCAATTTGTCTCACTTGATTTTGGCTAGCTGAAGGACAGGTGGCAGACCCAAGCTACTCGCTTCATTGTCTGATGGTTTTATGGCAGCACAAATCCTTCTGCAGCAATTTATTTCTACCAGCCAATGAAGAGTTTTGGATGAATTTCCTATTCTGAGGTGTCTGATTCAATGGCTAAAAATGGGGTGGAGGAATTCCCCTCTATGTTCTTAGGGTTACGAGTTCAAATATTTGGGCTTTCACTATTCATGAAGAAACAGACAGGAAGGATCATTACATAACAATTTATATGCAAGTTCAATGTGGTCTTAAAAATTAAGTATATAGCACCAAAACATCACAATGGTGTTGATGTGATTAATTTTTCCTTCTTTCTTCACTTCATTGATTAACATTTATTTAGAGTTAATACACTTGTAATAATTGGTCAAACTGGAAACAGTAGATTCAGAGGTAAGTCCTGCAGCCAGTGTGAGCAATCTGATGATTATTGAATTAGCTGCAGGTGTTCAAACGCAGTTATTTTAGGTAAGCAGCCTTCGCCTGGTAAAATCTGCCTCACATTGCCGTCTCTGCAGAGATAAATGCCAAGGGAAAGATGTTTATGCATTACAGGACGTTATCCTCTCGGGGCTGGGAATGAGTACTTCTGAACGAGCCATAGCAAACGTGTTCCTAGCTAGATGGATTGCTTCCCATTTCTCATCCACATCTCTGGAAAGGCAAACCTGTCATGGAAAACACTGATGACGACATGAAGCGTGGGTTCAAATTCTGGATTTTTTTTTTAATCTCTTTCTTATCACATGGAATTGCTGGAGTACTTTATAAAGAGTGCTTTATATGTTAACTAGAAGTGTTTTTCTTTTACAAAAACTAAGCTGCCACAGGACAAAATGATCATGGTCCTCACACACATAACTACCTACAAGGTAGGACTATTTGCAAGAAGGAACAGCAGCTGGAAACCAACCGCAGAGGGCCGGGACCCAGCTCCCCGGCAAGCGGGGCTCCCCGGGAGCCGTGACCAGCTCCCCCCCGTCCTGACACCGACCCCCCTCAAATCCCCGGGGCCTTTTTCTGACCGGGCGGCGCAGAGGGGCCGGGCCGAGCCTCGCCGCCGCCGTTCCCCTGCTCAGCCCGCTGCGGCCTGCAGGTGGCGGCCCCGGCCCGGCCCTGCCTCGGGCCTTGGCTCCGGTCCCGCTCCCGAGCGCAGCGCGGCCCCGGGCAGCCCCAGCCGCCAGGGCCCCGGGGAGCGGGGCCGGCTGCGGCCCGGAGGCTCCCGGCCCCCGGGGGAAGGGACCGGGGGCAGCGCCGGGCTGCACCTGCAGCGGCCAGGCTGCGGCCTCCGCAACGCTTGGCGTGAAACCTGAAAGGCTCACTTTTCCCTTCCCTTCCCCTTCCTCTTTTCCTTTTCCTCTTTTTCCAAGCTGCCAGTGGTTTCTGTTTCCCCTCCCAACTAAGGTACACACTTTTATAGTGAGACCGTTCACCACTTTAGAAGAGACCAAGTTCTCTTTTTGCTGTCGCTTTCTACCTGCTGCCTACACAAGCCCCAAGGTGAGCAGTGTACCTTTCAAAGGCAGGATAGATTCATGAGGAAATAAAGCATTTTAAAAGAAACAGATTTCCATAACGCTGCTATAAAGCTGTGCGATCCTAGATCCAGCTGTTGCTTCTAAGGTCTTGCCTGTGTCCCTTCAGTGCCACACAAACATTGTGCACGCGGGAGATGCCCTCTGCTGAATGAAAACATCTGTGTATTGAAAGCAATGCCTTTTCATGCACATTTCAAAATTTCAGTGTGGTTTTCATGCTTGTGGGCTGAAAGCATTTGGGGGGCTTTCTTTAGAAAATTGCCTCGTGTATCAGAAAAATCATGCGCACCTTATAAAGTGACCCATAGTTACTCATATTCCTAGGACTGCTCGTGTTTGCCTTCTTTAATGTGCTTGAGGGCAGCCTTAAATAATGCCCTAAATAATTGCAAGCCTGGCAAAAAAAGACTGAGCACAAGAGTGGAATCAGAAGGACAAATTGTTAATGTCACATTTGAAGGGCAGCAAGCTACTTAAAAGGAGATGCCCAGAAGACTGCTGGATGTGCAAGAACAGACATGGCTCAGAGCCAGACTTGGAAGTCCTTGCTAACATGAAATAACAGGAGCAGATGAGGATGCCCAGTTTACAGGTGTCCGCAGGCTCTGACAGACACTCTCTGGCTCTGCAAAGCCTGCACAGTGTGTGGATATAGTTTACAGTCACGTCCAAGCCACAACAACCATACAGATAGCCTGCAACTAATGTGTAGAGAGACACGCACTGTGTGGCTATGTCCATTTGTAATGAAATCTTTGTACACTACCTATACGTTTCAGTCTCAAAGAATAAACATTTTCTCCCAAACGAATTTAGATCAAGTTTGAACACCCCATCAAATGGCATTGCAATTCTTCATGCTTTTCCTGCAATTTCCAGTTGAAGGCGCACAGATTTCACAGCACGTTATAGCTCCCGATATGCATCATGTAGGACAAGAAAGAAAGAGGGCTTTCCCAGGAACTCTGGCATACTTTTTAGATACCTAGGCAATGCTGATACCTAGGTAATGCTGATACCTAGCATTACCTAGATACCTAGGTAATGCTGATATGTTCCAGGTATTATCAGGTTGTCCCAACAGTACCGCTTATCAGCCATGAGCTGCTATAAGATATTATATTTAATGAATTTGCTCACAACTGTCAATCATAATTCCAGGAACATATTCCCCACACAGCCAGTGAAAAGACTGAAGAAAAGACAACTGAAAGAAGGCAACTAGTCTGAAGTTCTGCTGAGATTTAGAGCTTTCTTTGTACATGTGAGTACCAATGGAGTCTGCCTTCCCAGAAAAGTGTCCTTATCGCCACGGGAGACAGCATGGAGAGTCGCCTTCAGCTGGCGCACATTAGGCATGCATTTACAAAAGCAGGTCTGAATATTTATATATAGCATGAATTAGTAAACTCTTGAACAAGTCAGTTACTGTGGGAAAAAGTCCTATAAATTTCATCAGGCTCTGGAAGTAGTGCTGCAGGAAGTGTAATTTATTCATTGTTAAAATCTCACAATGTCTGCAGCTGTTCTTACATATTTTATTGAGAGGAAACTCTGTAAGACTGGAGAATCTATACGGAAGTATCTTTCTTTTTTTTTTTAAAAAAAAAAAAAAAAAGGAACTCAAATGTGAATCTACCCTTTTTTTTTGAGATCCACATTTCTTGTTGTATCAGGTGCTCATTTTCATTTTCTATTTCAGACATAGAGCACACCATCAAAAGGATCACAGTTGAAGTTTAAGTGGAAAAACGCATGCACATTTTTACTTAAACACTTAAGAATGTGGCTTTTCTTTTCATGGTCTCTTTCTTCTCTCTGCCAAATATTGATCAGCAAATATTGATTACTACAAGCCTTGTAAAAATGTGCAGTAAGACAGACTGTCAAGCTCACAGTCATTTTCAATATGATTCACAAAGAAAAAGCGTTTTCAAATCTTGTTATGTTTTAGGTGAATAGGATTCCTATAGAAACACATGCTTCATATATATTTTTCCAGTCCCATGTATGCATATATTTAGTCCAAGAATTTCCATGAGTCTCAAGCAGAATTCTTTGGCAAAATGCCCTCAGAGTGAGAAATCAACAATTCCCAGTTTCTGAAGCCTCTATTACTGCCTGCTCTGTCGAGTAAATGCCTCAATTTAAGCGCAGGGCTTCTTCATTTGCGACCTGAAAAAGTCAAATGCATCGTGAAGAACGTTGTCAAAAATGTAAATGCAATCATCATTACACTTATTACTAAATAAGAGAGTATTGTAGAAATATCTAAATAGCATATTGCAGTAACCATATTAATGAAGATATGGTGAATTTAACAGTTTAAAACACACACACATAATTAAGGTGTGGGTTTTTTTTCGATACTGTGAAGGGAATATATAATATATTCAGGACTAGCTAAAAATTACTCCTTGGTTTGGCACCTTCAGAAGCAGTGCTAATCTTTCATTTACCTTGCAATTTGTCATTGAGTGAATTTACTCATTTTTTTGAAGACTCACTCAATGACAAGAAAAGACTGAAAGCAAACGGCTCTGAAGATCTTCAGTGCCAGCGATTTATCAAGTTCTGTGACTGCATCAACTTGTGTTCTTGGCCATATGAATTCATCTACTTTGGTTGTTTCCCGTGCAAACTTGCAGGCAAAAAATGAAAACAAAACACAGAGACTTAAAGAAACACTTGTGAAGTATGAAAAGTATTTTGATTTTAAATTGAACTGCTGAGGATAAGGAAGGAGAAAGTGACTCCCATAATTTTATGAGCTAACAGAAGTTTTAAATTTGCCATTTTTGTTTTGCACTTAGGAAAACAATAATGCTTATTGTGAATTATACTGGGATTTTCAACCACCTAGATAACGTCATTGTTCAGGAAAGAAGGACAAAAACTACACAGCTTTAGGAACCTTAACGCTAGGAATTTGAACTTCCTAGTCATTAGCAGAATTCATTGGTTATTTACGTTTGGTCCTTCTTTAGGTAACATTCTGAGTATGATATTCAAGAATTTTTAAGGATCTTATTCTTAACATGTTATTTTTGTCTGTTAAAAAAAGTGTTGCTGTGGAAATTTCTCCTCATTCTTTCACACATGCAGGTCTCAAAAAGCACATATCTTTCATTGTGTCTAGCATTAAACCTAGATGCAATCCTAGCTCTTCCTTATAAAACAATAAAAGAACAAAAGTTAATTTAGTATACATTTACACATTGTATATAAAAAAGTAAAAAAGGTACTTTCAGACAGGGTTATTTTTAATTAATCTCTGTGTAACCTATGTAAACCGTGTACTCTATTTGTCGGTAAATAATTTAGAATTTTTCCTGTTCCTAATTTCTTGCCTTCTGTTCAATGATGTATGTGTCTATGTAGGGTGTTAGATAACTACCTTCAAACAATGAAAATATTAAAAGATTTTAATGTAATTAAAGAATGAACTAAGAAAGAGACAATATGCTCTTGTGGAGTGAGTATAATTTATGTCCTCTCTTGAAGCTAGTTTTCTCATTTGATTTAAGTATAAAACAAATAAAAACACATATTCAAAATGATTCTGTAACCTTGCAATTTTCCCCCTTTAATCAATTATCTTTTTTTGTTGTTGTTGTTGTTTTTTAAATGAGCATTCTAAAAATTTCTTTGTGTTTTTCCAGTTACTTGTAACTTCTCAAATTATAATGTGATGAAAAGAAATTACAAAAAGAATTCCTCAGGTTATGGCATTCAGCTGTAAATTCCATATCAGTCTGCACAGATATGCACACAGTTATGCAAAGGGTCAAATAACGTGCACACTAATTTCACATTTAAATACAGAGAATGTTAGTTCTTGTCACATACTATTCTGGATGCATAAAATTAACTAACCAATTGTATTGATTACAGAAACAGCATCCTGACCAACTTCTGGAATTAATTTCCAGTGTCTTGGTCTTTTCTTGATCTTTGAAAACTGGAGAAACTGCCTCTTGCAAAAGCAAGATCTTGCCTCAGTGAAGGGCTGCAGACAGATGATCAGCTGGATTTGCCTTCTGCCAGCATTCCCCTTGGCTTTACCATCTCAAACTGTCGCACACCTTAAAAAGCTGGAAAGTCAAGATGGCATGCAAAGGTGATGGAGAGAGCTGGTACCTCCTAAAACATCAGGAAACTGTAGGCTTCATAGGAAGATCATCTGGGAAAGGGTAAGAACATACAAAGAACAAGAAGAGTGCCAGGAAAGATGCAGTGGTGACTCTGGAATTTACTTATAAAGTCTAAAAGAAAATAAGCTTAAATTAATGGTGGCTAGACTTAATACCTTCTGTATTATGTAAGGCTTCAGTTGTGTGATCTTCAGTCTGGCCTTATTGCTCAGTGAAACTCCATATGAGTTAAGTTAATTAAGCATATGAAGCTGTGAAACTATCAGCTAAACTATGAATGTTTTGTGGGGAGAGTGCAATTACATTTTTGCAGAGAAAGAGTCAATTATAAATTGTCAATTATAAATTGTGTTTGCCTGGCACTGTCTGCAGTGGTAAAAATGACCACAAAAAAAAAATGTTCCGGTAGAGAGATAGAGTTCCTAATTATTTATACATGAGGGAAAATGAGATATGGAAATTAATGTACTCTCACAAATCCTTTATGAAACTGTGACAGGAATCTCTGTCACCAGGTTTCCAAGACTGGTTCCACTGCACATTTTCCTTTTAAGTGCACACAACTCTATCACTAAAATGTCTTACAATTTAAATGTTAAATATTATTAATCTTCTGTTGAATTTTCAAGAAGTAGAAGATGAAAGCAGATGAAATCTTGTAAAAGGTAGAAAAAAAATCAGGCACTATCTTCTTTTGGTTTTGTTATTACTACTATGTTTTGCAGTCAATATGACAATCATTTTTTTAGTTTGTGTGTTGATGTGTTTGTTAAGTCTGCCTAAGAGCTCTTGTCATGGATAAGAAAGCTGTTAGCTTGACAGAAAATTTGGCATCTGGAAGAGGGAGTGGAGACTGGAATTCATTGAGTACGGATTTGGGGGCTGAGGACAGAGAAAAGCTGGGGGTGTTATTTGCAGGCTTTGGGCCTCAACCATAAAAACTTTAACGAGAGAAAAATGATGATTTTGTATGTCATGCCCTGTGACAGTATTGCAAATGTTCAAATGACAGAACCCAATGTGTTTTAATCTGGCATTTACCTTCTTGAAGCCATTTACATATCGTTCAAAGACACAGGTGTCAAGGTTGCATCAGCACCAGCTTCCAGCATGGGAACTAGGCTCTAAGTGCCTTTCTGCTCAGCTTTGCAAGAATTCTTTATGCCTTTTTCGTTAGCATGGCATTAGAGAGTCATTCCAAAATACGTTAAAAAGCATGACTTCTTGCTTGTTGCACATGCTGTTTGTTCTCTCATCTTCTTCCCCAGGGAAGATACTTGGGCAGTGAAGTGTCACCTTTTGGTAGAGATGGTTTGATTATAAATATTTATGTTGTCCCAGTGTTTTTTGCTAGGAAAGTCAAATAAACGTGTCTTGTTCTTTGCACGGAAGGTCAAATTTGTGACTGTCCTTATATCCCAGGATATTTATTTCACAATCCCAGAGTGGTCTCCAAGAACATTCTGTCTCCTGGACAGACAACTTTTATGACAGCATTTACCCCTACTGCGGTGGAGATTGGGAGCAAAGGGAATGGTTTACAAGGACGGATGAGTGTAGATGTCAACACGAAGCTCTAGATGCTTTTTGGCCACTGTGGGAAACCCTGCTGTGATGAGAAGGACCAAATCTTGCCTTTTATTTCTTTGCTGGAAGAGATTGTAGACAGCTGAGGACAGGTCTGATATTCTCAAAATAAACAGCATGGCTGAGGGCTTTTTATTCTAGGTGAATTGTTCTAAGTGCTGAAAAGCCTGGTGACCAAATACATCAGACTCTTGTAGTCCAGCCAGGAAGCAAGTGAAGCATGAATAACTGAGTAACGTGTCACTGTCTGCCAGCATGGGATGGGGTCTTCTAGCCAATCAAAGCTCATAGAAAGCATTACTCATGGGTAATGCTATGTCCGAACTTAGCACAATCAAGGAATGCACAATCAAGGAATGCAAAAGGACTTCTAAATTATAGATTCAGTTGATCAATTACAGATGTGGATTGACTAACTCCAAAGTAGACTGCATTTTACACTCTTCAGAAAGCCTTTCTTCACTTCATGATTCTTGCAGGGGTTCTGTTTCACACAGCTGTTTTTCATCCTTGGGCTAACCTTGTCCAAGCACAGAGCCAACAGGACAGAAACAGCAGCATTGTCGTATGGATTAACTAATAGATAGAGCACTGCATCATCTACCTTTTTCTAGTACTTGAGTCTATGCCACCAGGTTGGTTTAGGCTGATGATAAAAAACATCAGAGAGAGATTGTTCTTGAACTCCACGTGTGAGCAGTCTGATAGTATCTTGCAATTATTCATCGTCACCAAAGTCCTGCAAAATAGACTCAGAGCAGCTTAGTACATTCTCCAGCTTCCTTCCCACCTCTTTCAGAGGAAATAAACAACATGTTTTCATGGTGCACCATCACAAGTGCTGTGGCAAGATGTGGGAGAGTTCTAGTTCTCTCTATGTACTCATTTCCATTAATGGTAGGGGCATTTAGCCATTCAAGATAAATAGCTCTGTAGGTCAATGGCCAGGCCTGAGGTCAAGTAATTTCTTCTGTAGAGTAGGTGCTTGCTTGCTGGAACACACAGGGGGCTGCTCTGCATTCCACACCTGAGCTCTGTAATGTCTGCCATTTCATTTTCTACAGTTAATTCATCATAATAAAGACTGAAGATTCAATGACTCAAACACAATGAGCCTGAGAGGATTTATTTTTCTAATTCTTTTGCAGCCATGAGAGTCCTTTACTTTCTTATTCACTTCACAGAACAAGCTACTGCTCAGTCAAAACAGATATTCTGTGGCATTGCTTTATATTTTGCATATCTTCGTTGCAATGGAATAGGAAAAAGTAATAATATCTGTTTACTAGTGAGTAATTACCTCTGTGTAACTGCTCAGGATTTTTTTTTGATGAGAAAATATAACTCACAACAGCAATATTTCCTGACAGAGGAAACTGTGAATGGCAGATATCCAATGTATATGTTGTTGCAATTCTATCACGGGATTATTAAAGCAAACAAAGCAAAACCATTATATATTCCAGAAATATTTTTTCTACATGTTTCCAGGAGTTCATTTCCATTAATATAATTTAATATATCTCTATATATAATAAGCATAGACAATATCTGTTTCCTGTAAATGACTGACAACAGCAATACAGAATAAAGATAGAAATTCTTATACTTTAAGAAAACTACTACATTGCCTCACAGATCTGTTGTTTTTCTTTGACAGAATCAAGAATCATATGGGCAAAGAAAATAAAAAAAAAGACGTTAACGTAGTCTATCCAGATTCAAAAAAGACATTTGAAAAGATTTTTAAAAGTATACTGACAAGGGCTGAGTGTCATTAGCAATTGATTAAAAAATAAATAAATAGGAGGCATAAGAATAAATGCCAGCTGTCACGGACAACCAGGAACATCTCTAGGACCTGTGCTTACATCCAAGGTGTTCATCATATCCAAAATGACCACAAGGGTGTGACTCAGAAAGTAACATGGTTTGCTGCTGATGCTTCCATACAAGTAAGAATGAGGGCTGAAAATGAACCACAGAAGAGCCTCAGGAGACCGAGTGACTAAGCACTAAAATAGCAGAGGAAATTACATTTATGTAAACAACTGTAAAATAATACATTAAAAAACAATCCTAACTTTGCATGCAATTTTAATGATGGCCCCAAATTGGCTATTACTACTAGGGAATGAGGCTTTAGAGAAATAATAGGTGGTTACATGAAAATATCAACTCAGTGTTGAAAAATTATCAAAAAAAAAAAAAATGAAAAGAAATGCTATGAATGATGAGGAAATTAATACTGAACAAGACCAAAAAAAATGTCACTATGCCACTGTGTAATATCTATATGTATATTATAAATAGCAAGAGCATGACTGAAAGGGTACAGCAGGAGTGAGAAGGTACATAGTAACCTAGCAAGGATGATTTTACATCAGTGACCCTTCTAAAAAGAAGAAGTAGAATAGTTTAGGATGACAAAACCTGGTGAGGAGACAGTTGGGAAAAGGGTAAGAGATATAGAAATCAAGGGTGGCATGAAGAAGGTAAATAGAGAATCTCTGTTCTTTCACCAAATAAAGCATCTGGGAGACATCAAAGGGTGCTAGAAACAAAATGCACTGTAGATACAAACATGTATCATTACACTTTGGTTTTAATCAGAAGGACATGTGCAAGCTCTTTAATCTCAGACACTAAATGAGCAGTTTTTATGGTACTTGAATCTATTAACAATATTTCAATGTTTGCCACTGACCGAATCTTCTTTATGTTTAGTGAGTAACCTGAGAAACCAGATTCTCTTACTTCACACACACAACTCTGGACATTTTGCATTGCAAAAAGCATACTAATAAAAAATGTGTCTAGTGCCTAAAGTCTATAAACTTAAAGTATCTTTTCCTCAATAATGGGGTGACCTCAAGGAACCATCCAAGACCTGTACTGTCCTCAAAACCACAGCCACACTTGGGAGAACACTGACTGGTAAAGACAAAAACCACATCAGGCATGACACTAATAATTCCACAGCACTGATGACTATGGGAGAGCGTTCAGGCTCTGACATTGTTTTCTTTACAAGTACAGATGCAGGCACTGATAGAAGAAGAGGAAAACCAAGGGTATGATGCATCTTTGCACAGTGCCAGGAGAGCAAGAGAAGGCTGTGGTGACTGATCACTTCCTTCTTGTGACTCATGGGCTACTTGCTGTAGAACCATTTAATAAACTCACAGAACAGAAGAGTTTTCTAATCCTGTTTATGGAGCATGTATCAGCAAGTAACCTCGGATTAAGATTGTAGGGGCTTCATAGAAATTTCTTATTTAAATATGTGCCCCTATAGATACCTACCAACAGCCAAAATGATAGCAGTCATTTTTTGCAGCCATTGTGAAGTCCAGAGTTGTGTGAATGATGTCACTGGATTTGGAATAATTCCTGAAGCACATGAAAAATATTCATGGCCTGTACTAAGTGAAGCCAAACTTTGCCACCTTTCATTTCATGCAGGCAGAATTATCTTTATCTTTTTTCACAGGACTTATCACAAACTCATAGACATGTTGGCCAAAGGTATCTTTTCAATATATATAAGGGGGCTTGTAAAAAAGATGGAGAACAACTTTTTGCTCATTCAGATAATGCCAGGACAAAGGGGAATTGTTTTAAACTTAAAGAGGGGAGATTTAGATTAGATATAAGGAATAAATTGTTGACTCAGAGGGTTGGGAGGCACTGGAACAACTTGGCCAGAGAAGCTGTGGAAACCCCATCCCTGGAGGTGTTCAAGACCAGGTTGGCTAAGGCCCCAGGCAA
The DNA here is from genome assembly GCF_011077185.1 of Oxyura jamaicensis. Lineage (NCBI taxonomy): Eukaryota > Metazoa > Chordata > Aves > Anseriformes > Anatidae > Oxyura > Oxyura jamaicensis. The sequence continues at coordinate 118,894,187 of NC_048894.1, read as the reverse complement.
TCTGATCTAGTGCGTGGCATCCCTGCCCATGGCAGCAGGGTTGGAACTAGATGGTCTTAAGGTCCCTTCCAACCCAAACCATTTTATGATGGTTCTATGATCTCTGGAGGTCTGTAACCCAACTTCCTGCTCAAATTGGAGCTCTGTTCAACACTACTTGGTCAGCCAGGGCTTTGGCTATCTGAGCTTTGAAAATCATGAGGTAACACAACCTTCCTGGACTCAATCTCCATTGCTGCACTATCAAGCCTAATAAAGAAGTTTTTCCTAATGTCTACCCTGAACACCCCAGGCCACAGTCCATGGTTACTTCACCTTGTTAGTAGATGATTAGATGAGAACAACGATTTCCTACAATCTGCCGGCCACATTCATCCTGTTGTAGCCCACTATGCAGTTTGCCTTACTGACAGCCAGCACACAGTCTTGGCTCATATTTGACTCCTATCTTCCCACTCCAATAAACCAGGTGTTATCCATCAGGGCTGCTGCTCAGCCTGTAAGTAAGAACCCATCTGATGATACAGAAGCATGTCTTTGAGTCCATAAAATGGACAAATTATTTTTTCCACCATAAAATCGAACACTGAATGGAATTAAGACTTTTTGTGACATAGTTAATGACAAAATTGAGATGAAAGTAATGTGAATTAACAGATGGGTCAGCAATTATGATTTCATTTAGATAGGACATACATCAGGAACCCAATCTGGGACGACTTATTGCAGACCTCATCTGTCGCTGCTTTTAACCGACTGCACAGAAAATGGCTCAGAATAAGAAGCAAAATTCTGTTGTTTTTTTTTTTAACATCTGCTGTGCAAAACTGTGGCTTTCTGAAAAATAAGGTTCCTAACAACTAAAATATATTAATCTTCTCTACTACCATCTTTTTCACCTTTTTAAATAGAGAATGGATTTACCCCATAAAATGTGTGAGTGAGGTGTTCACTAGTGTTCAAGCATTGTAAAAAATTGCCAGTCTGATGACAAGATAACGGTTGTTCACTGTCACTAGTCTGTTCTTTATCTGATTCAGAATGAGAATAGCCTGGTAATTACAGGCCTGTCAGTCTCACTTCAGTGCCTGGTAAAATTATGGGGAAAATTATCCTGGGAGTTATTGAAAAACACCTGAAGGACAGTGCTGTCATTGGTCACAGCCAACACGGGTTCATGATGGGATAGTCCTGCTTAAGAAACTTAATTTCCTTTTATGACAAGGTCACCCATCTCGGTGACCAAGGGAAGCCAGTTGATGTAATCTTTTTGGATTTCAGTAAAGCTTTCAAAACCGTTTCTCACACTATACTTCTAGACAAAATGTTCAGCATTCAGCTAGATAAATACATAATACTACGGGTGAACAATTGGCTGATAGGTTGGGTTCAAAGGTCTCTAGTAAATGGGATTACATCAGGCTGGCGGCCAGTCACTACAGAACTTTATTTTAGGGCCAGTGCTTTTTAATGTTTTCATAAGTTACTTGGGTGCAGGACTTGAAGGTATACTGAGAAGGTTTGCAGATGACGCTAAAATGGGAGGAGCTTTTGACTCTGTCGAGAGTAGAGAGGCCTTTCAGAGAGAGCTTGACAAGTTAGAGAGCTGGGCAATCACCACTTGAAATTTAACAACAGCAAGTGCCGGATTCTGCACCTGGGATGAGGCAACCTTGGATATATGTACAGACTGGGGATAAGAAGCTGGAGAACAGCCCCGTAGAAAAGGATCTGGGGGTTTTGGTCAATGGCAAGTTGAATAAGATCCAGCAGTGTGCCCTGGCAGCCAAAAGGGCTAACCATACCCTGGGATGCATCAGGCACAGCATTGCTAGTCGGTTAAGGGACGTGATTGTCCTGCTCTGTTCTGCACTGGTGCGGCCTCACCTTGAGCACTGTGTGCAGTTTGGGGCACCACAGCATAAAAAGGACATAAAACTATTAGAGAGTGTCCAAAGGCGGGCTATGGAAATGGTTAAAGGTCTAGAGGGCAGGACGTATGAGGAGTGACTGAAGTCCCTTGGTTTGTTCAGCCCCGAGCAGAGCAGGCTGAGGGGAGGCCTCATGGCGGCCTGCAGCTCCTTCACGAGGGGAGCAGAGGGGCAGGCGCTGAGCTCTGCTCTCTGGGGACAGCGACAGGACCCGAGGGAACGGCATGGAGCTGGGACAGGGGAGGGTCCGGCTGGGTGTTAGGAAAAGGTTCTGCATGCAGAGCGTGCTTGGGCACTGGGACAGGCTCCCCAGGGCACTGGTCATGGCACCAAGCCTGTGGACAATGCGCTCAGACACATGGTCTGATTTTTGGGTGGTCCTTTGTGAAGCCAAGGGTTGGACTTGATGATCCTTGTGGGTCCCTTCCAACCTGGGGTATTCTGTGATTCTATGATTCTATGATTCTATGAAAAGCTTATGAATGAGACCGTGAGTATATTTGGTTAATGCTTTATGAGGCTGTGATACATAATCTCTTTTATAGTTGGTTTCAGTAAATACCAAGTAGAAAAAATACATTGAAAGTTAGATTTGCTCTTGCAGACCAGTCAAAGACTAGTATACTAGAAAAAAATTAAATCTACAATCCATTCCCTGGAAACTTTTCTGAAGAAAAAAAAAATATATATATACACAGAAGATCGTCAACATACTGAAGCCAGCAAAAAAATTGAATACATCCCTATAATTTTGAAGCCAAGTTTACTGACTATAAATCTACTGTGAAAAGCCTGGAAAACCATACAGCAGACTTTCAGCCTTGACAGCACATTTCCCCCCTTCTGATGTTTCAGCATCAGGAAGCACAGGGCATTGCTCAAATGCTCTGAGTGACAGATCATGCCTCTCCCCTATCATTTGTACATACAGTATGTGTTTCACTCAGGCTTCTCCCCATCAGTGTAGCCACATCTATCCCATGCTTAATTGTGATTTTTAATTGTGGAATAAGTTCCTTAGCTCAGTATTTTCCATTTCTATTTACTGACAGAAACAGAAATCATGACAGCTGAGGCCAAAACCATCCAAGGTTTTGCAGGGCAGGCTCTTGCCCTGTCATAACATCAGATGAAAAGCTGGTAGGTGAACTCCCCGTGAATTCAGTGGCCTCCCCACTCCCAGATTTTCAGAATCAGACTGAGCCATGCATACAGGCTGAAAGGAAGCAATGCACTGTGCTCCCTCCAACCCCATCACCTGGGGCAATCACAAAAGTAAGCATCAGATGTCAGTAAAGCTGCAAGTTCTTTGTTTCCACTTAGCTCAGCTTTATTTATTTCCTAAATTTCATAGCCCAATCTGTTTTAATGCATTCCACAATGACTTAATGCTCTTTACACAGTCCCTAAAAGGGCCAGCCATGAAGCTGTCTTTTCATCCTACTCAAATACATTTCTCTCAGACCTGCCAAACCTCATAAGGCATTGCCTGCTTTACCCTCTGACATACCAAAGCCCATTTCTCGTGCATTTACAGCAACACACCACAGCATCTCTGCTATGCCATCAACTCCCATGTCATGCAACATCCTCATCCTGGCAACCTGCCACACTAGGACTGGTAGAGCAGAAGTGGGACCACAGCACTGCTTTTGCCAATAGCGGGGAACCATTAGCAGGTTAACAATTAGCTGGTTAACCATTAAGCCTGGTTCTAAGTGCAGCCTATGGCACTGTCCACAACATGCTAGTGCATGCATTAGCTCAGCACCACCTTCCACACTTCCTCTGCCAAATTCTTGATATTTTGCCCGATTTCTTTAAAATCTGGTGTTTCATTTAGGATAATTCATTGCCACAGACTGCATTGATACAGGTGATTTCTGTTTAGATTATGTTTCTCTGTGAAATCTGCATCAAATGGTCAAATTTCTACACATCCTTTAGTAATTCCCATATTCCCATAATAACAAAGGGAAGAACTGTGGAAAGTAAAAGGAATGGAGAAGTGCCTAAAAGGCAGGTATCTTCTATTGATGGCATTCCACCTTCCCAAACTTTTCTACTTTTTAGACACTTTTTTTTGCAAGTCAAATGGTAGAAAAGATCGTACACAATGAACTTTCAGCTGTTTTAAAACTGATTTGTAAATCTTTCAGTTTTACAGTCAGGCTGTACTCACACAGATTTCCCCGGAAGATGGTGCTGAAATTGTATTACACTCAGCCATAATCTCCTGACTCTTCACCAACACTTATAAGACTCAAAGACTTTCCTGGGCTGACAAACTCACCCAGAAAAAGATGTACTTTTAGGCTGAAAAATAAACACTAAATTTGACAGATTGGAAAACAAACTGAATTTTGACAGATCAAATACCAAGGCCTTTTTATGAAATCTAAGACACATACCGATTTTACTGCTAGGTTCTTCTCATAGAAGCTTTATCTTAAATTGCCATTAGCAAACCCAGATAGTAAATTCATTTTAATGATTAAGTCATTATTTCTAATACCTTGATTAGGCTCCAAGAAATAAAAATGCACTTTTCCTGCCATGCCATCATGAATAAACTCTACTAGTTGGTTTGATTAGGACTAGTTTAAAACATCTGAATAAACTATTTTAACGTTGTTTTCAAGATTCCTTTAGCACAACCTACTTTGATTTACAAAAGAGAAAGATGAAGACAGGCTTTTCAGTTAGGATAGCAAATCCAGATGCAAGGAGTCTCACTACCCTAAGCACAAGCTCAGCCATATCAGTTTTATTAAAGAGTACAAGGGACAATGTTATCACTGGAAAAAATGAAAATGTCCCTTCAGAGGACATAGCCACAGGGAAAAAAAAAAAAAAAGCTGCATAACAAAGTCTGTTTCTCTTGATTAGTGCAGTCAGAAAATTCTGAGTTTCCATAACATAAATTTAATATCTCTCCCCCCCTTCTTTTGAGAGCAAGATAGCGCTCTTGTTTTGTTTAACATTCTTCCCGATTACATTTTCTCTGCTAATTCAACAATACCCAGTAGGTGGCCTCAGCGTATAATGCATTTCTTCACTCTTTTTTATTAATTCTGCTTTACTTTTTCCAACATAACAATTTTATTTTAGTTGGAATCTCTTAGATTCGATAATTTACTTTCGATACTTCAGCATCAGCTATTTGTTAAGGACCTATTCCTTTAAGTATTATTATTTTGCTGTTGGTGAAAAACAATTAATTCAATTGCTACAGTGCAACTAACAATTTGGAAAAAGAACAAACAACATCCATATAGTTCTGCTCTGGTTAGAGATATCAACCATATACATCTTGATTCCCCCTCTACCACTCATGTTAGTTTCTTCAGGGCTTAGAGAATTATTTTCTTTAAAGAACATGATATTTTATCCAAGTCCAGACAGACATGCTCATATGGGCTGATAAACTTCACCAACTCCTGGAATCTTCAGGTCTAAATCTTTCAATGGGCTTTTGCTAACTCTCGTGGTTCTCCCACATCTCTATTTTCAGAATTCAATTCGTTTTTGGGATACAATCAGCCCCTGCTTATGAACAAGGGTGTTACCTACATTTGTCATCCTGTGGAAATGCCCTTTTCAATACAGCGAGGTAAGTTCTTTTGACATGAACAGTGTGAAATGCATTCTTAGCTGACTGAAGATCTTAATTGCCCTGTTTCTAGTTCTTGTGGCAAACACATTTCTATTTATTTTCTAAGAAAGCAAGAGTACCTACAGCTGTGACCACTGACAAAACATATTTGCAGCTTTTTGTCTTTTCAAATATAAAAGATTTAAATGCAAGTATTTAAGTGATTCAAGTCATGTAGTATACCCATCTTAACAAGATAAGAAATTGTGAGCTTCACTAATTAGTGGAGCCATTTCTACAATATTTTGTCTTGATGAGACCCCATATTCACCCTACCTCGTCATTCATCATACAAGAAATCCTGTAACACAAGACCAACTGTCATTTTCACTGTGACCTTTTACACTGAAAGAAGTGCCCGTATATTTGTTGAAGCATATGTACCAGTGAAGTATATTTGTCTACTGTGGATGTCCCCAAACTTCATGGCCCCATTTTTTGGAGATAATTGATGTGTAAACTCAGTCTTTGGCTATTGGCAGTAGGCTAATAAGACAGTCTTATAGTTTCCGTACCATAATGAGGCCTGAAACCAATTTGGCTGGAATCAAGGAAATATGAAGCCTCCAAATATTTCTGGAATTGCCTCACTATAAACTTTTTCAAAAAGGCAGATTGAAATGTCTTATAATAGATGTGACTGTCTGCATCAAGAAGAAGATATTTTTAGATTTGTGTTAACAAGGCCTTCCTAAGGAGAAGCTGGTGTCTGGTCCTGTCCTATCCTTACAACATTCTCAGCTAAGTTTGGGATCTTCATTGCCCAACAATGTGGCCTCAGTACTGTCTTCACTTTAGGCTTCGTTTACACGGGGACACTAAGGAAAATGTCTAGTCAAGACAAATTAACTAGTCAATGTACATAAGTGAGGCTTTATTACATCCAGAAGAAAGGCAGTTTTATTGCACAGTAGGCCAAGACATAGTGACCTAAGTTACAGTGACTGACAGTGTCCACACAGAGATTTAATGCAACTTAGTACATGTGCATTAGTTCATTTCGTTTTGACATTCCTAAGCACCCAAGTGTAGACAAGTCCTAAGAAAACAACATCAGATGAAGTGAAAACTTGGGTTTGCATTTGTTCCCTTCATAGCCTGCTCTGCTACCATGGAGACAAACAGCTCTGACAGAATCTAGTAATCTCATCTTCAAAGAAACAAAAACATTCTTGGTGAAAGTGCCTGCAAAACTATTATTGGCCCTAGATGTGATCTTGTGCCTTTCATTGAAATCCCATTTTATCATAAAGGAAAACAAAACTAATGCGTCCTGCACAGTGCCCTGCATCTGTCTCCCCAGCTGCACCACCACTGCACCCTCTATTCTCTCTCCCACGTCCCTTCTGCTCCACAGCACAGCTGTCCCAACTCCTCCCCACCAACAGGACCCTGCAAAACCTTCAGCCCACAGTTGTATTCCTAGTTCAGGATGCTTAGTTCCTAGTCTCATTGCCTGAGGCTGTCTCCCCTCCATACCTCCTGCCTGTTTGGCTGGGGACTGGCAGCGCCCTCTCCGGATAGCACTGGAGGACTGGCCAAGCTTCAGCTGCCTCTCGGAGCAGATAGTGACTCAATTCTTCCTGTGTTTCCCTCAGCTCAACTCTCGTCTCTCTACAAGCGTCTACAAAAATATGGAAATGTAACCTCTGTGTCCTTCTGCCAAATATTCCTGAGATCACCCAACGGATTACGGGCAGGGCAGCCAAAAAGACAGCCTGGTTTGTAATGGTTCCGCGTGATCAAAAACCAGGCCTGTAAGATGAGAGCACTGGGGATCTAACCCAAACTGAGAAGTGGCTTTCCCTGTGCTCCCCACAAAACGACTTCATCTCACTCCCACTTTCTTTGTGTAACAGAAATGTGAAGTAACTTATCTAAACTAGTGCACAGAAAGGTATCTTGGGAAACTACTGTTCTTTAGCACTGAAGAGAGGTCAGAGTAGGTCTTCTAACTCTAGGATATATTGAAATGAAGAAATTCAAACTACATTCAAGCGCATCGGGACATTTGTATTTTGGGGGTATATTCAGAATACTGAACATAGTTTAGAAGGAACTCAAACTATTTTTAAAGAGAAAAGAAGTGACACATGGAAGTTATTTGCATGTTAGCTGGAGAGACATTGAAGGAAATGCAAATTTAACCCTCAGACTGGGAAGGACAGAACTACAGCACATTCCACTTCCATGAGATTTAAAAAGTCTCCTCCTCACCACAGATGAGTAGACAGAGAGCTCACAAGCCATTGCAGATCTTGGCTCTGTTCCTTCCAGAAGCTGCTGCCAGAAAATCTTGACCTCTTACTTTCTTACTTTCCTGGAGCACTTTACAACCACATGGTTATAAATAATTTGGGTGACTATAGCGATCACGATCTCTTTGCTAACACACCTCTGCCATCCATAAATTACTTAAGTCATTGGCCTGAGCTCATCTTCCACCCAACGCAAGGATCTAAACGGATTGAGGAAGTGGTTTAACTACTGCAATGCATACTCTGTTTCTTCAGTCAGATCTTGGTACAAATGCAATAGGCTTAACACAAGAAGAGCCTCGTCTTTACTATTCAAAGACAAACAAACAAGCTAATTATCCCTTCATAAAAAAGAAGTGTGCCTGGGAAATGCCTGAGGGCAGCTGCACCCAACTACAATACATTGGGTACCTCAGGTAGCCTGTAATGACTGAACTCAAAATCAAACTGATGTCTATGGCATGTGTCCAGAAAGGTAAGGTGGAAAACACCAGGTTTTTACACAGTTACAGCTTCACCGCTTGTTCAGTGGGAATCGATGTTCAATGGGAACAGTTCAGTGGGCATTAAAGAGGGTGAGCCGGGAATGCTGCCATTGGTCAACAAATCTCAGGGAAAGGTGAGAAGGCAAGTGAAAAGGAGAAGGATGTACCCAATATGCTGTCAGGATTTGGCAGAGATAGACCAAATTTTTAATTTCTCTCACTGGCTCTAAAATATTCTAGCTATTTCAAAGCATGACCATTGGCCTCATTCCACTATAGCCAAGCATAAAGGGATCAGACCAGGATCACACACCACCATGCACTGTGTTCAGCATCGCTCACACTTCTGCAGTCAGGCAATAGTAACTGCAGAAGCGAGAGCAAACTCCCAGATCACCTTAGCTCTTCTCTCTCTGAACGACTGTAGTTTTATTCACATAAATATATTTTGCCTTTAAAGATTGTGCATACTGTTCTAAAATTAAGGCTCTGACTCTCGTTGCTACATCTAAACACATATTTAAGTGAGACATATTAAACCAAAGTGTCCCCCACAGCTGTGTACTCAAAACATTTAGTCTGGTATCCAGAATTAACCCTGCTTCTGCTAAATTTTACAACCATTTATTTTATTCTGAGCCACATGACTCTTACACAAAGCTATACTTTCAGAGGCCTGCCATGAACCCCCCACAACCCACTCTGTGCTGTACATCAACATCTCCTACAAGACCACAGGAGTCCACACTGACACACTGTATACAACTTGGCTGTGGCCATTCTGGATTCCTTAGGGAATCTCTCTTCTTTTGATCATGTACACGGGGTGAATCATCTCATGCCAATCTCACAAATGTTATTGATATCTCAATAACAGCTCTCTCAGGCTGTTCCAGCTAATCCCCTGACCCCTCAATTCAGCATTACCTAAGACTAGGGAGACAGCTGGATACCAGCAGATAATTCCAAGTGATTATTGCCAGTTTCATGAAGCAGAGCTAAGGTTGCATTAGAAAGTATCTTAATTCCTTACTCTCCAGTTTTCAGAGATCAGAGTGTTACTGAATTGCATGTCCTGAAAGAGCATGACACATTACAAAGCAATTTTAACAATGTGTTAACACATTTTTCTGCAGTGAATCTGGCAGGATTATTGAATTAATGATAAGCTTTTTTAATCACAAGCTCACCCGCTTCCTCCTCACCCTTCTGCATGCAAGCCTCTCTTCCTTTGTGTGGCCATTACATTCAGAAATAAAATGACATGATTTATCTCTCGTAAGTCTTTAATGCACTGTTGGCCCAGTTTTTCTGGTTTAAGAGCTTATGTATGGTACACTTGTTGGCTATTTACGTAGTCATAAGCCAAACAAGTTAGTATTTTATCTATGTGAACTATTCTGTAGAGTGTAAAGTACGTACATTTTTCCCTAAAGAGCAGTATGAATGTATTAGTACTGATGTGGAATATTGGAAAATAACCTCCTGCAAAGACTGCAGCCACCTTCGGTTTCTACCTGCAACTATCCTAAGTGTTGTGAATCAGACAAAGTGAAACCTGAACAGACACACATGAATGGGAGAAGATTTAATGAATACCTTTATTATTCAGTTTATGAACCTGTAATATGCTTGTGCTCAGGACTTGTAAAAGGGTATCAAATCTTCACAAAGAACACCTGGTACTGTGTATAACACGGTGCCTGCTCCACCTCACCCTTGTTTTGTACCCTGGTTGCTACAGCTCCTAAACAAATGAAGGAATGCATCACTATGTCTATGCAGGAGGTGGCAGAGCACACAAGATGAAGCTCATGGGGTACATCGATAAAGAAGAAACAGGAGAAATCAAATTGAAGTAGAAATTTGGCAGAGGGACTTACTACAAAGGAGGAACAGTGATAAAATGCTGAGAACATATAGACGAGTAATGGCTCCACTGGAAAGACTAATTAGTAGTCTTGGCTTTAGATCTGAAAACTAGATAACACTCATTCAGCTGTTCAGGACAGGCAACTGCTCAACTGCTGGCTCAACTGTTCAAGGAGCTCTATGCCCTTCAACATGGAGGATTTTCACTTAGGTTTTCACAGTGATAAGAGGTTTCAGTATACTGTTTAAATTAGGGAGGAAATTCCTCCATGCTAGTACAAATAAATATTTAAAATTAGATTGTTTTGTGAATCATATTAACCTATGAAATCTGAATCCCGTGTACTGCATTGACCTTCATACATTCATTTGTCCCCAGGTTTAGACATCTTATTGACAGTTCATATAACAAGAAAATAAGTATAAACATATAGGGATGAGATGAAAACTAGACTTTTCAACATAATTCTTCATTCTCAACATAATTCTTCATTCCCTGACTTTCATTACTTAATGAAGTGTTGTTGATTTGCATGCTGTGATTCATTTGTGGCTTTCTGTGTCTCCATCTAGTTAAAAGATGCTGTTAAAAGACAAGCATACATGATTTCCAGCAACACCTAATGACTACATCCCCTTCAAACAGCCACTATTTCTGAGTCACAGCACTCAGAAAGCTTAAATTTTTTTTTTCCACTATAGGGCCATTAGGAAATAGTGTTCAGTATTATAAGCTTCACTAGAGAATGCTTCAGAGGAACAGTTAAAAAGACAAGAGCTGGTTTCAAAGTGTTTACAGTTCAATTTTCCACACAGCAAAGCAAATTTGCCAAACGTGAAGGAGGTTTACAGGGAAGCACATGAAATAAAACCTAATGGATTTCCTTTCCTATCACATGAACTCCATGATACCAGGATAAATATTTGATAAAGAAACACAGGTTTGTTTCTCTAAAAACACAAAGCAAGCAAGCCTCTGAGTGAATTGTTCTGCAGCACTTTGCCTCCTACCCAAATTTCATTCACATTTCGTTACACACAGAAACAATGCTATGGAAGTGAAATACACCAGAAACAGAAATAATGAAGAGTTGGACAAAAATCATTAGCAAATTATGGGGGCAGGCCTCAATATTTGAATATTTAGCAAGATGTGGGAAGAGTAATATGAGCCATTAACTGTAGAAGTTTGCAAAGAACTCAGCCTGTGAGCAAGGTACTCCAATAATTTCTTGTTAGGAGAGCTCTGCGCTTTACAGTAAACTTCCAGTGATTATAGTGGGTAACAACTTTGTTAATTGACATTAACAATGGATTCTGGCACATTTAAAATCCCTGACGCTTAAGAGGTTCTCTGGCTTTGCTGTATTGGGAACTGATCTGCCACCAGCCTCTCATAACATCCTACTCATTTCCCTGTCCCGATATTAAAGTGTCTGGGCAACTTTCTCTCTTAAAAGCCCTTCCCTAGACTTCTGAAGTCAATGGGGAACGTCTGAGATGCAGATAACCATTTCAGCAATGTAACCAGCAAGGAAAGGATTCATTTTGATATTTAAAGGGTTGAAAGCAAATAAAATGAAGAGAAAATGGTACGTAAGGGGGGGAAGAATAAAACAGTGAGTTTGCTGAGTAGGAAGGACTGATGAGTTTTGGGAGCACAAGAGCTAGTAATTCTCAAAAAGGGAATGGTGAGAAGAGCTGAGACTCTCCTTCCTCAAAGAGGTGTGTATGAGATACAACCTAATATCCATGAATGATGTTTGGAAGACTGCAAGAATTACAACACGGAGTAAATACAGGTTGGATATGGATCTTGAAACTATTTCACTGGGAGTACATAGGATTCTCCTAAAGGAGGAGGGAGTTGTGCTCTGTTTCTGATGCAAGTAAGATGCCAAAGCAAATGCTGTGGGAACACATGGCAAGCTGCAGAACTGTGGATGACTTAAGACACAAACATCACAAATGTGGAAAAAGAGATACCACCCTGGCAGCACGGAGAAGCAGGTCTGGTTTTAACGTGGCCTGCAGTGCTGAGCCCTGACACTGCGAAAACGGGAGTGGAAATAAACATCCAGGTGTTTTTTCCACTCAGGGAGATTTCATCACAGTGGCATGGCTAAGCCCTAGGTACACAGAGCACTTCCAGGAGTGGTGTTGGTGCATCTGATAGGTACCAGTTTATCAGGTAGCATTACTCGCTTGCCATTATTAATGAGACAAAACCAGTCTCTTCTCAGATACGTGATTACCACTATCAGCTGCCTTCCTCTGCTAAGTTCAGCAGCAGAAGGGCACACTGCTTGTGCCAGGGCTCCCTCCCTGCTGCCTGCACAGCCCACAGGTACCATTTTGTTGAACAACCGCCCCAATGCCCCCCTCCTCCCTCAGGAGAGCTGCTCCCCTCCCTCGCTGCCACCACCAGCTGCTCAGGGCAGGCTGCAGGTGACAGCCCCGTCAGCCATGTCCCTGCTGCCCCCAGCTTGGCCTATGCCAGCAGCCGCCCTGGTGCCTCATGAAGGCAGGAGAGAGCTCGGCGATAACCCGCCATGTCCTGCCCCCCCCCCCCCGGCACTACATTTCCCAGCAGCCCTGGGGGCGACAGGCGCCATGGCCGCTGCGGGGGCCGCTGGGAGAGCCGTTAGCGGGGCGAACCCCAACGGCTGCCAGTGAGGGGGGCGCGGCGGCCTCTTCTCCCCGGGTTTGGGAGGGCACGGTTCACGCTGAAAAAAAGCCAACAGGCACCTAGAGCTGCAATTAAAGCTCCGCTGCCGGCAAGCCGTGTAAATGCTTATCGCATAAGTGTTTGCATGGGGATTTAGAGGAGCCGGTGCGTGACAGCAGCGGTGTCTGGAGTTCAGTCCCTTGCCTCTGCTTCCCAGTTTTAGTGGAGTATTAGCGGCTTGATGCACCATATGAAAGGAGGGGATTGGGTTTTGTAAGCATATAACTTAAGGAAAAAGCAAGACTGCTTACTCAGTCCCAATTCCTGCTGAGCCCAGTGGTGGTAGCGCCAAGAGATGGTGATAATGAGGAGGTTCTCAGCTGGCTCCCAGGTGGTTACATGGGGGAAAGTGGCCCTGCCTTCTGAGGGCTCGGTACTAAACAGATCAATTTCGAAAATAATTTATTAAATTTATGATATGTGTAACCACACACATCCTGGAGAGTAACGGCTGCTAGAGAATTACCATGCCTATCTACGACGTTTATGAGCGTTTGTTCAAACCAGACTCAAAGCTCAGCCCTGGGGAGGCAGGGGCTATGGCTGTGCACTGTTCTCACCCTAAAGGCTTGTGTAGCCCACTTGTTAACATTACCTGAAATTTGCAGGCTCATCACACGGCTTTTAGTTTCTTGGGGCTTTTTGGTCTTCTCTAGAAAAGACAGGGAGCATGAGAACGGTAGCTGGGCCATCACTTTGGCCATACCTTCCTGACCACTGTTTTCTCTCTCTGTGTTACGCCAAACACAAAAAGGCAGGCTAGCCGAATCCTGTAAACCAGCAAGCCAAAACCACACCCACAAGTATTTGGGAGTGCAAATAAACAAATGCAGGCAACATGAAAATAAGGACCGAATCTTCAAATCCTAGGTTCAGTTTTGGTTGCTTCTAACTGAAAACCATTGGAACAAAACTGCACAAGCTGCCCTGTGATTCTTCTTTACTCAAAAAGTTACTAGATCGTTGTTTTCCTTCAAGAAGTTTGGATGGCCCTTTGGATTTAAAAAAAAAAAAAAAAAAAAAAAAAAAAAAACTGAAAACAATGGGAAGCTTTTTCCCACCTTCCTTGCTGAACTTCCCTTCTGAATATATTTTATTCCACCTCAGTTTGCAGATGCCTAGACATTTTCCAGTGAAGCTACATGTCCCCATATGGTAAATTTAAGCCCAATGAGAAGACATTTACTTTTTTAGTTACCCTTGTCACACTGTTACACATAATCAACAGATTACACATGGATCACAGTTTGAAATGCAACAGATGGGGTAGATTTTCCACTTCAGAGGTACCTGGATCCTTCAATAATTATTAATTTCCCTTGACTGCTACAGTATAAATAATATGAACCTACATTCTCATGCCTATAAAGGTGGTAAATAAAATAAAACATGAGACTTTTTATTGTACATGGGTAACATAAAAATATGGATAAATTGAAATCATGCATTTTGCATTCAAAAGTTATTTTCTCCTTCCCCCCCCCTTCCCCTTGCCCCCCAAAATTCACACAGATAATCCAGAGCTCAAAAGGCAGAAAAGCAACATTTCCATAGTTATTCAGAAGTTGCTGTAATGTGCGAGCACGTCACCTGCCTTTGCTCCATTTATCCATCAGGACCATTAAACACAAAACTATTTTCTGTGGCTTCAGAAGTCCCTGAACTGAGTGTGTCTGTATGCACTGGGGAAATATCACTTGTATGCTTTCCCTGTTCTTATACTGTTTTCCTAAGTATGTGCTGCTGGTTACATGAGAAGTAAAATACTGGGTTAAATAGATGTTTTGTTTAATACAGTATGGCTGTTCTTCTGTAAAGAACTATTTTACAGCCAGCACTGTACAGACACATGAATCAGTCATGTCAGATTGACCATGTAACTTAGCTTTCTGAAATGAAATACTTCTTTCTTTAAACTGCTGCTTTGAAGAATAAGAATATTCTCCATGATCACTTTACAAAATGTCCAATACATATCTATAAATGAACTGATTGCTGAATTTCTGTAAAGAGCTTTCTAGGACTAAGGGTGCTGAGTGGAAGGGCATTTTTTGTTTGTTTGTTTGTTTCATTTGGAATTTGAGGACGATGTTCACCTGTTATGACCTACTTATTTATTATAAGAAACTGAATTTATGTCGTCCACATCATTAGAGATTTTCTGTTCCTCTATCATACCCATCACCTCTCAACTCTCTTCCAAATGATTGAAAAGTCTCTTAAGCAAAAGCTATTGTGTACTTTAACCATCCTTATCAGTCTTCTGCATACCTTTTGAGTTCTACTAGATCCTTTCTGTAATGGGGGGAAGGTGCAGGGGGATTAGTATTCACTCAGTGTTGAAGACAGGGGTGCACTATGGTTTTAAACCATGGCCTGATTATTGCTTTCTATTTCTGTTTCTTCTCCTAAAAACTATCACTTCATTTCAGTTTCTTTTTTTTTTTTTTTTTTTTCTTAAATTCTTCACAGTGCTCCCAGAACTCTTTCCCCAGTACAGAGACCCTTGTTTTGGGTTTCAAGAGTAAGCAATTATATCAGCCTGACAGATTGTGAAACAAAGTCCAGAAATATGCTGTAAACCAACTGCACTAACCCAAATCCTTACATTTTAGAAGCGGTCTAAAAGCAGGCTCAGTGGTCATGTTTTGTCCAAGCATAATTTTTAAGGAAAGGGAAGGAGGCTGAGGAAAATAACGTTAGTGGAACTATCCTTCAACTGCAGGAAGTTAAATGGGCAACAGTAAAGCTTTTTAAAAATGGTTTAGTTTGGCTTTGAGGTATGGAATTAACACATTATAGATTTCAACTGTAGCACAGAAAAATATTTCAGAAATTAAATGAGCAATATGAAATACAGCCATTTTGGAAATATAAAGAACCTACTTCATATTCGGATAGATGAGAAATGCCACAGTGAGTGCTAAGATTGTATCCTGAATTCTAAAGTAACAAAAAGAAAAGGGCAAAAATTTCTGCCTCCAGCATTGAGCAGATTTGATAGGATTCTCTGTGGGTAAAGCTTAACACTTAGACAGGTGATGTCTGAAAAAATAAAAAAAAATAGATCACAAATGTCAAAATCTCCCATGGCTATTCCAAGTCAGATGTAGAAAACTCTTTTAATTTAACACTGTTTTTCAAGGTTTTCTAGTATAAAATACAATGAAAGATAAAGACTACAAAAGCAGCAATATTATTTTTTCCTTAGAGCTAACTGGTAGTAAAGATCTCCTGGACAGACTTCCTCTCTTCACAAACTTCATTGGTGTAGGTATATTATAAAATGTGAGATTTTGTATAATACCACTTTGTGTTGCTGTGATACCACATGCATTAGCCCTTTGTCATCTAACAACAGGACGTTCAGTTTCACGTATCAAAAGCTCGGTATGGGCATTAAAACCAGAATTGGTATGTGCCAACAGTGAATATTTAAAATATTAAATCTATATATAATGCATATGAATACAACAGTTTATTGCAGAAAAAAAAAAAAAAAAATGTATTAACAAATGCACTGGATGCACTTCAAACAAATGCAGGCAAATATAACAAAATCATCAAGGTGCAACTATTATAAGTAATACACACTGAAAAGTAGCACCACTTACAAAAGCATTGGGATATGCATCTAAAAGAGCTGGACAGCCTCCCCGGTTTTATATTTTACATTCCTTTTCCTTATACTCTCTGATTTTCTAAGCCACATAGCAGCACTCCATAGGCCAGCAGCCTGGTTAGTACCGCACTCAAGACATCAAAATCCTGAATACAAATCATCTTTCTGAATTTTACATCATGAAAACAGCACTTGCACTGCACGTAGCATCGTGTGTGCCACGTAACATAAGTGTGTACTACCAAGGCACACCCTGCATGCCTAAGCCACCTGGGGGAAGTCAGGCCTGTACACCCACACCTTCTTCTGGGCAGCTGCTCCACTTAAATAAACTACTAAGTGGACTAAAAAATTCTGAATCTGGAGATGCAGGGGAGTGGCACTTAAGTTTAAACCAAAACTGGCAAATGCAAGGGTGAGTTAAAATCTGGATCCTCAGATAGCAGTTGTGAGACTCTGGAAGTAGCAGGGTTGGGGCTCTTCTCAGGGAACCAGGGGGATGCAGTGAAACCTCATCCAAGGCAGTACACTCCTGTGAACATATCATAGTCAATAT
The DNA here is from genome assembly GCF_011077185.1 of Oxyura jamaicensis. Lineage (NCBI taxonomy): Eukaryota > Metazoa > Chordata > Aves > Anseriformes > Anatidae > Oxyura > Oxyura jamaicensis. The sequence goes on along the minus strand of NC_048894.1, from coordinate 118,877,080 downwards.
CCACAAACTGACATGTTTTCTAATACAGTGGTTTCACCACAGTTTCTACATGTGGATTTTCTGTGCAGCTGAAGACCCTAGTAATATTGAAATGAGAGAGAAAAGGGTAAGTTAATATCCAAAAGCACCAATCCTGGGATTCTGCAAATAGCAGAAACTCAGGGATGAATGTTGCTGCAAGTGGTAACTAAGTATAAAATCATGGACCTAAAATGTAGTTTTATCTTTTATCAGCAGTTTTTCCCTTTGTAACCTTTTTCTTCAATTTACAGACCACCTGTTAATGCAGAGAAATGTAGCACCCTTTACTCCTCCCACAGCAATTTGCAGCATTGCCTAAATCTCTGAGATAAGCACAACACGCCAAACTTAACCATCATAAGACTTACGAGCATGTTCTGGCTTTCACAAAGTTTGAGAGGGAGAGAGGGTACTTCTTGCTGAGAGGCACTTCAGAACAGCCAAAAACCTGATGCTTAGTAATCACATCAGCTGGTGTGTAAGAGATCAGTGTGCACAAAGGTGGAAACTATCTCCTCGAGGCCAATAAAAAATGAAGTAATGAAAGAACGAGGGAGCAAAAGGACAAGTTCCCCCTTTTTACAGTAGCTTACAGTGCCACAAGTATGGAACAAGGCTGAATACTCAGAGAATTTGTGGACATGTGTTGTAGAGTACATTAGAGCATGCTAAACCTTCTGCCCTTCACTGCCTCCAGACTCTTTACCATCTAAAACAAGATGAGAAAAAAAAAAAAAAAAAAAAAAAAAGGAAAAGCAGAGGAGCAAAGACAAGGTCTTAGAAAGAGTCATTATGTTTTTATGTTTTCTCTTTCATATGTTTTCTTCTTCCCTATCACTTATCTCCACACACAGACCCTACTGCCCTGACTTTCCATCATAGATCTGAAAGCCCAGATGAGGTACTCACCACAGCCTCACCTGGAGCCTTCCCTCCAGTATATGGATCTTTAAATTAGCCCCTAGTTTTGTTAGGCCCTGCTGTTCCCATCCCAGTTCTCCCCCAGTCCCTGCTTATTCCCTTATTAGAACACACTCTCCCACCCACTGCTTTCACATACACTCAATTAATTAAAACCATGCTAACTTTTCTTTCTGTTAACTGGCCATCAACAGTGCTGCCTCGTTTCCCAAACACTGCTACAGACCCCTGAGCTCTTTTGCTAATTCTGCTTCCCTGCTGAGTCTCTAGTTTTTCCATGTCAGGAACCTTGCATTACATTTTATTAGGAAGAAAGTTTTAAAAGTCACAAATAGTAGGAAGATGCCTTACTGTTTACTATTCAGAATTACATTATTATAAATTAGCTTTATTTTTTTTTTCTTTTTGCCAATTTCTCCCTTTAAATCATCTTGACGCCTTGTACACATCTTTTTTATAAGTGCTGTTTCAGCCCAAAGTCCTTAACTAATGACTTACAATTTTTTATTTGCACAGAGAAGAGGGAGAAATCTCTCGTGAGACACTTCCACCTACAGCACAGCAGGTTCTCTTAAAGCTAGAGGTACCATGAGGAATATGTACCAGAGGCACATAAAGCAGCATGAAAAAGCAGTGAGCATAGAGCTACACAGCAGCCACCTCTTTGCACCTTACCACGGCAGGCTATTGATTATCTGTGTTCATTGTTCATCAAAGTTATAGCTTGTGTATAAGCTAACAAAATCCCAGTGGAGGGATCAGAAAACATGAAGCTGCTAGATGAGGGTTTGATTTACAACACTTCTCCTGGGAAGTGGAAAATGTGGTTTTACATTCTTCGCACCATCATTGTCAAAATCCTCCCATAGCAGAGAATGGCACACTTTTCCATGGCCAAAGGGCATATACCACTTGTACCATCAATAAACATTGGTTACTCATAAGAGCTGATTTAGTCACCTACTTTCACAGCAAACGTAGGTGTTACAGGCTTCACACGGAAGGCATTCTTGCCTGGGTGAAGAGCACAATTTCAAAACATGGCTCTGAGCAAGTCACATTGTTGCTTTATGCTGAGGTGAGGATGAGTGTCCTAGTCACCATGCTGTTGCATCTATCTAGCTTAGACCAACCCTTACCCCGCTTACTTCATTTACTCATTCATTGTGACAGTCAAGATTAAATGGTGATGAAGTCATGATCAATGCCATAAAGAATCTACCATAGTTTCATGTAAGGCACGAAAAGCAGCTCAGGAGCTTTTTGGAAATTAAGCTAGGCCAAGATAAAGTCCAGCCCTCAATACAAACCTGCTAGAGTTGCAGTACACTCAAGTAGCACAAGTACTATAGGCACTATAGGCAAGCAAAAGAGACTCTTACAAAGTTGCTCAAACTCATTCCTAGGATCGGATTGACCTCGGGTTCCTTTGGACACATACCGTGTGATGGCACACACACACACAAAGAACGCCAGGCCCAGTTCTGCACTGCTGGAGTTTTGCCAGCACTCACAAATTGGTCCAAAGATAATATGTGGCATGTGGGAGACATCTTCATCTAACACAGACGAGGGTGGTGTCACGTCTGGACTTGAATCGAGAGTAATGTTTCTGCTTGGGTCTGCTCTGTCCCCAAAGCATGGCAGACAGTAACTTGACAGTCCTAAAAAGAGTATTCTAAAGGCTAAATTTAGCATTTCATCATGCAGATAAGCAAACTGGAGACATTCAGACATTTTATTTCAGTGACATTATTTATAGGAAATATTTGTGGAAGAGGGGTAAAGGAGACAAGGATCCCAATTTCTAGCCTCCTACTCTGATCGTAAGACCAGTCGCTGCGTTAAACATTATTAATTTGCAAGTATAACTACAAAACACGTATTTTATTTAAACCTTTTTGGATACGAATGGCTTTTCACACTTCCTTGGTTTAAACAAACCACTGCAAACAATACAATCCACAAAGGAAAGCAGAAGCCAAAACCAGGTTTCATCGATGTTACTGCTTGGCTATCATCAGCCCCCTGGATGTGCTATATGATCACAAGAAGACCTTAAGTCCCACTAAGGTATCCTCGTTCAGCAGTTAGTTTCTCCTCTGCGAGCAGCTCTGGAGGGTGCAGCGGGTTCTGTGTAGAGCCTAGACGGACCCCACACCGTATGCACGAAGGAAAAGAACTTCTGCCTGCTTTCTGCAATACTTTGTGGAGAACGTGTTGTGGAAGGAAGAAAAGTATTCGGTATTTAAGCCCTCTACAAAGGGCAGCAGCAACACAAACACGCCAGTTTGGAAAGGGGGGGGATGTAAAGGACCTAAGCGCCACAGAAACGCCGCCAGTCGTATCTTGTCTGGGGTACTGAGTATCCTCTGCTCGCACGGACTCTCTCCGAAGCCGTGGCTGCCCAGTGCTTCCCAGTATCACAGCCCTTGTGTCTGCTGGCGAGCACAAACCAAACCCAAAGCCCGGCCGGGGAAGGCCGGGGCCCGCCCCGCTCCGCCCCCGGGCATCCGGTGAGCCCCGCGCCGGGGCGGGCGGGCGGCATAAAGGCGGGGCCGCCCCGTTCTGCTCCCTTCTGCTCCCCGGCGGGTCCCGGCCTTCCTCCCCTGCCAGCCCGGCCGGCCAGGTACCGGGGTGCTGCGGGACGGGGGCACCGGGACCAGCACCAGCACGGGGGGGCTGTGCCATGCGCTGCCCCCGGGGCTGGGGGTGCGCTGCCACACGGGGAGGGGGCGCCGGGGTGGGTCGGGTCGGTGTGGTGTCTGTGGGGTGGGATGGTGTCTGTAGGACGGATAGTGTCTGTAGGGAGGTATGGTGTCTGCAGGACGGTGTGGTGTCTGTGTGGCGATGTGCTAAGGGTCTTCGGCCTGCCTTGGTTTATAGGGCTGCTGCGTGCAGGGGGCTGCAGCCCTCTGGGGGCAGGGGGTGGATTTGTGCTTGCCACCCGCTGTCCGTGGGGTTAAAGGCTTGGCTTTTGAGCCCTTGCCCTAGCAGAGGGGTGTTGTGGCCTCGTACAGGGGCCTTGGGTCAGTCCTGGTGGTCTGTGGGAGCTGCTCAGCGGGGAGCATCAGCACCAAGCCTGTGCTGGTGAAACTGTGCTCACCTGGAAAGAAACCACACTGATAAGCTGCTGCTGGGGGACCTTTGGTCTCTGCCACAATGCAAAAGCCCTCTGTGCTTATCTCAGTGACATGCTAAAGGCAATGCGTGGTGTCAGAAGGGCTGCGGCATGGATCCAGGGGTTTGATGATGTGCCAAAGAACTGTAAGTCAAACTTCGCATGTGTGCCAAAGGTACCCTTGGCTCACTCACCTGTGAGCCGCTCCCTGTTCACCTCAGCTGGGGAGCCCCCATCAGCCAAGCGTGCTGGTGAGGCTGGCTGTGCCCCCGGGGACTCCCAGTTAGGTACTGGGGAAATGGGCAGCACCCTGCAGTGAGCCAGCAAGAACAGGGCGCTCCCGGTCCAGCCAGAGCTTGGCTAGGGGAGGCACTTCTGTGGGAATTTAGCATCTCCTGAGGGGTCTGGAGTGGGCAGTGTAACAGCCTGTATGCTTAAACAGGTCCACTGGTCTGAGAAAGGAAGCACTTCCCTGAGCTCTGGTGTGCCTCTGCCCCAGGCAGGCCTAATACCTGATTATTGTAATAAACTTCTTATACATGTTGCAAACTGGTTTGAGATCAAACTGTATATTTTGCTCTGAAGGCAGCTGCTTCCGTAGGGATTAAGGACTGTATCGTGGTCCCTGTAACACTGATATCTGTTCCAGAGATGCCAATCTCCTTTCATGCAAATGCAGCATGTTATGTTCATTGCTTTAAGTTAGTGCAGTGAAGTTAAATTCAGCAACTGTCTCTACTGTGAAGACTTACTGCTTCTGTTTTAGGCTCAGCAAAGAACTCAGGTTTCTAGAAACTTGATGTTTTTTTATTTTTTATGCATATGAAGGTTAATAACACTTCTTCCATATAACCCTAGCTTTGCATTTATCTGTTGTAGTTCTACAGTTGTGAGAGTCTACTTCTGGAAATGTCACTATTGTCTCTAGAAAAATATTAGTGTGTGTTAAGAAATACCAGAATCAGTTTTACTGCCTTTTTTTCCCTGTGCTAGAACTCCTGCAAGTGCCCTGTACCCTTTTAAAGGGAATAGGAAACACCTACCCTGTAACTAATCTGCAGAAAGAGGAACTAATTTCCCTACCCACTATGGTTCTGGCATTTTTTCTTCTGTTACTGAAATAGTTTAAGATGTCCTAATGCTTGTGCTATAAAGTTTTCTAAACTAACTTGCTCTGTCCTTGGAGTTGTCTGTCCCTTTGCAGGAACGGAGCCGTTTCCCATGCACCAAAAATTGAGACTTATGACAACATGTACATCCAAATGATACTCTGAGCAAAGTTCATTAAATGTAGCCGAGACTTAAGTACCTTGTCTTTTGGCAATTGTCAAACATGACAAGCTATGTACATAGATACCTGATTTGTTCACATCTTAGTTAACACTGGTATGTAGTGCTAAAGGTTGAAGTATAAGCACCAGCATGCTCTACCTTTGGCTCAGAAGGAAGATATTAATCCTTTGTGCTCTAACTAGAGATAAAAACCTGCCTAGACCAAGGGTGTTTTTCTTGCATAGCATTTCTATGCTGGGAATGGTTAGTGTTATTACAGGGACTTAAATGCCTGCTCATTGTGAGAGTTGCTGTGATGAGTATGGAGTGTGTGCAGGTAAACACATACCTGAGATAATGTGATTCAAGCCCGTGACATCTTGCTTCATGTGAGGGGAAGATAGTCAACAGATGTAGAGTGCATTCCTAAGTAAAACTCTGAGGAGAGCCAGCTTCTTGCACTTGAACCATAATGATAGTACTGGTAATTATAGTACTATTAAATAATAGTACTGGCAAGAAGACTTACAAATTTTCTGTATTCTGAAGCTTCCTATGCTGGCAGTTCCTCAACACAGTTGAGACTGTACCTCCATCTGCACGGCTGCTTGACAAGAAGGGGTACCAAAAAGCCATGGTCCCTAAAAAAAAAAAAGAATCCTGACCTGAAATAGCAGGCTTTCAGCACTCAAGCAATTTGATCAAGCTACAAGATTTGATTTGTAATCACCATGCATTTCTGCTTCAGATGCTCAAGGGGCAACTGTTGCTATTTTATAAAGATGTCTATAGTCTTTGGGAACAGAGCTGGAACTCGTGTTGTGAGGGATGGGTTATTTCTAAGTCAGGTATTCCCTGTCCCTTCCAAAGGGTAAATCAATTTTGTCTTGCGTTCTAGCGGAGTACAAATGTTCTGGAAATAAAATGAGAACAGGATAAATGGGTCAGACATGCAGCTGTAAGCCTATGTACTTACTAGCCTGCTTCTGAGTGCTGTTTCAAAAAAGAATGGATTGGAAAATGCTTTTCAGTTCTGCAATATTAATGTTTACATGCTCTCTTTATGTCTGATTTATCTACTAAACCATGTCTTTTAGCAGATATCTGAAGAAATAGCCTCAAGATGAATTTATTCCTGGAGATGCTCAAAGTCCTTGGACTTACGACTTACTATATGTTGGAGTCACTGGTGTTCTTGTTTGTGCCAAAACGTAAGAAGAGTGTTAGTGGTGAAATAGTATTAATAACAGGAGCAGGAAGTGGAATTGGAAGACTCTTATCCGTAAAATTTGCCAAACTTGGAGCCACGCTGGTTCTTTGGGACATTAATCAAGAGGGGCTCCATGAGACGAGCAGACTGGCTGGAGAAAATGGAGCAGTGAAAGTACATGCTTACATCTGTGACTGCAGCAAAAGGCAGGAAGTCTACCGAGTTGCAGATCAGGTAAAGTATCTCATTTGTGGCTTTGACATTATTCCAAGGTGTTTGTGATAGAAGTTTTAGCCATTTCAAAGCAAGAGATTAAAGTGAATTCATTTGATTTATTGCATGTGCTATGTATTCTAAGAAAACAGGTTTTTTTAGAGTTGTATACCTTTTTTCCATTAAAAATAAAAAAATCTGGTTCTTTCAATAACTAACTTCAGCTGGGTGGCTTCACTTTCATGCAGATACTTAGCAAGCAGTTACTGGCAAAGACAGAAAGTCAGCTTATTGAAGCTAAAGCAGTATTTTATGTTCTGGAAATCTCTTCCAAAAAGTTAACCCTCAAGACCGCACCTTGTATGAGGGATTAACGACTTAAGCAAATTCAGACAAACTTCCTGGCTGTGAGTAGATTTTTGCAAATGCACTTGAACAGATTTAATAAATATATCTTGAAGGCTTCAATATTATTTTCCTTTCTAAAGAGCTTTGTAAATATAGCATGTGGTTAGATATCTTGGGCAGGACTAGCAGAAATGCCAAAAGCTAAAATTGCTTAACAGTTTCCATTATAACAACCTGTTCTCATTTGCTTAAGATGTTGCTAAACTTAACTGTTGGACTAGAAAATTTCCACAGTGAGTGTTTGCCTGAGGATGAATTATTTAACAAAAAAAAAAGTTCAGCTGTCCTCAGGAACATCTGTTGGCTGAAATAACGTTCCTATTTTGTCCCCTAAACTACTGCTTAAGAAGCTCTAGCCTTCTGTTTTTCTTATATCTGGAAATGACCGTAGAACATAAAGCTTGTAAATTGACTTGCAGCTTATTAGAGGCTCATACCATTGTTCTTAGATTGTGGCAATGCCAATTGCCCACAGTTGCCCTTGCAGGCTTGTTCTGCTGGCTGAGGTGCACATCTTCCATCCCTGCAGAGTGGTTGCACGTTTCACCACATGCCTGTAACTGTTTCTGGCTGAGCTGGGGGAGGAGGAAGGAGTATTGTAGTTTGCAGAGTACTGGAATGAAGAAGAGACCTGATCTGACACTTCCATCTTTTGGAGATGAGCAGCAGCAGAACCTTTCTGGCCAAGTATAGGGGATTTGGCTGTGCATGTGGCATGGGTTAAGGATGATAAAAACAGAGGGAGACAGGAGTGAGGAGGTGATTAAAGGGTCTGTAAGTGGTCAGTGTATGATTCTTCTCTTTACAATATGTCAGCAGTTCACTAACAGCTGATCCACAGAGAAGAAAATACACTACTACTGTTATTTCAGATGCATCATGTTTTGCCAACAGCTGTTACAGAACCACACTGAAAGCTTTCTTGTCTTATTAGCAACAATAAGACCATAGCAGCATCAAACACTGATTAATACTGCTTATTTACTGCTGTGTAGTAGGTCTTGGCTCAGAGTGCTGCCTCCCTCTTTGCAAAATGAGGCAGGACTGCTCCAGGGCTGCTTCTCCTGTGATTCAGCTATACACAATGACTTGGAGCTGTGTAAGACCATAGTGAATTAAATTCACACAGATATGATGGGTTATTGCTTTGCATGGCACAGCTTCAGTTATTTTGAAGCCAAAATGAAATGTAAATGATCCTGAACTACCTGCTTTGGGTACTTCATCAGTCACGCAGAGACCAAAAAGACCAGTCACTTCAGTAGGAAAACCAAAAATGCTGGGTATGGGGGTGTCCTTGCTGCTGTCCTGTACCAACAGCATGAAGGGCAGCTTTTGGCTATCAGGAGCTATGCCTTAAGATGTATTCATGATGTCCCTTTTGCAGAAGAACTATCAGCCCTAAAAGGAACGTGGCCTTCCCTGATTTACTCCTCCTTCCCTAGAGTTTAGCTAGCCTTTAAGCATAGGGGGCTTTGAGTTTATGAGGAGGCAGAAGCCTTTTTGGTATCATATTGCAAAATTGCATCTGGGGTCACATTCATTTCCAGGGTCTCTTATGTTATTGGTTTGCTCATGTGCAAACTTGGAGGCAGCTAGGGGGCTGAAGGGGAGCCTCCCTTCATAGAAAGCAGATACTTTGGGATGCTGTATGTGATTCAGGGGAATTAGTCACTACCAAATTTCCACACATAAAGAGTAAATGTAAATGCAGAAACAAACAGGAAATAGCGCTTATGCTTGGAAAAGATGCTTAACCAGCTCAGCTGTTTGCATAATGCTTAGCTTACCTAGGCTTAAAACAAACACCCAGAACATACTTTCCTGCTCTGCATAATGGAGAGTTTTACAGTTCTGGAAGGCTGATGTTCCCTGCCCCACTAAAACAGTCAGTGAAGGTCTTCTGTTCCAGCCTGAAAGCAGAATGAGGAAGCCTGGTGTGAGTGCCTTGGCTCCCTGTTGTGCATGGGGATAGCTGAGAGGGGAAGGGGATTAAAACAGCCAGTTTGAGCAAGGAGCTGCCACATCTGGTTATCAGGGAAGCTGCATGACCAAAGGTGTTGTGAAGCTGGAAGCGTTTGTCTGGTTGCATGAAGGCACTCGGGTCTGCTTTGAGTTCTCTCCAGAGTGTGAATAGATTTTTGGAAAGCTTGGTAGAGACCGCGATCTCTAAACATGAGTAAAGGAAGAAGCTGAACAGGCTTTGCCCCCTAGCTAGAATTGGGTGATCAAGGCTGTTCTTACTTGCTGCCTCCTGACAATGTTTTCATCTCCCTCTAACCTGAATGCCTCAAGTGCCAAGTTGTAAACTGTATGCACCACATCCATCACCTCTGTCTGTGCCTGTGCACAAAAACAGCATGACTGTCTATTCAGCTATTTATTTTCCCTAAAGGGTAGACCCTAGGGTATGGGTCCATGCTTCCAGGTTTGGTAAGATCCTCTGACCTGAGGCAGTACCGCAGCATCATTTACTAATGACTACTGTCTGTCTCTGAACTCAGACTCATTTTTTACTTGTAATGAGGAGTGCATACATTGGTGACTGGATCAACTTGTCTAAGGCTGACTGCAAAGATCGTGTGGCACCCCTTCAGAAATATTTTAATTGTTATATGACAGCACTCTGAGTGGGAATGACCAAGGTGGAGAGGGGCTCTGGCTTAGGGAGCTATATCTAAGCTGTTCTGTGTAATCCTACCAAGGCTACTTACTTTTTTTTATAACACTTACTGGTTTAACAAACATGGAGAAGTTGGAACAAGTTTAAGGAAGACAGGAAAATTTAAGAGAATAAATGGTGAACTCAATTCTTTACTGTTATACAGGCTACCCTACTCTCTGGTCTGCTCAGTCACTGTATTTACGATATGAGATACCATTAAGAAATGAATTTCCTGTGATCTGGAACTGGGTGGCTAGAGGGCATAAGAACATAGTTTCCCAAAGCTACTCATCAGCACCTGTTTTAGCACTTGAAGTTGTAAATTCAACCAAAGTAGTGAACTCACTTCCTATTTCCTGGATAGCTTGGATTAATGAACTGTACTGAAATACTGCATTAAATACTTCAATTCTCCTTTTGTGAAAATCAGTACAATACCTTGATTTTATCAGCTGCCTATAGTTGTCCTGTCAGGTGAGTCTATTCTTGGAAGCTCTCATTCTGGAGCTAAAACGAGAACTGTGCTTCCTCTTACTGAACACGCACAGAGGTTACTGTTTAGCCAACTTATTTTCTGGAACCATTTCAAAAGGATTCTGGCTCAGTGTAAGAATCAAAGCAGATACATTAGAAACAAAGCCTCTGCACCATGCCCTGCCCTGGAAGGCTCCTAAGGCTTTTGCATTCTGTGAATGCATGTGTTTTTTCACTCCATCACCTAAACTGCAGATGCCTGAATAAAAGCTTTCTTTTATAAGGAAGATAAAATAAAAGATCCCTAAAGCTTTTGTTGAATTTCTGTAGTAAACTCATGTCCTTCCAAGGACTGTCTCCCTTCTTGTGTTATCCTGAGAGCTAATATCATTGCAACTATGGTGTTCTTTCAGGCTGCTTTCATGGAAAATAAACTTTTTTATAAAAAGAAAAAACAAGAACAATGTTTTAAATTCCTGACCCATAAAGTTGCTTGAAGTAATCAAGATATTTGAATAAAGGAGATGGTTGTAAGGTAGAAATTAATTTTCTAAGCTGTTTTTCTCACTGCTTATACATATGTGGAATATTTATGATCAAAAGTGACTGCTATTCTAACCCTAATGTAGGGAGGTAGAGAACTCCCTCTGCCCCTCCAGAATGGTGCTGGGAGGTCTGGTTTCATAGGATAACTCTTGTGGCATACATGTGAAGCTACCACTAGTGGAGAAGCTGCTATGTAATGCTTGCTAGTGTCTAACAATTGCAGTCAGAAGAAGTGGAACCTTGGGAATCTTGAAATATCCAAAATACAAAGGTGCTATTAAGTAGTTGCTAGCTCACCTAGTGTGAGAATTTATGTACTGTGCCTCACAGCATGGCATGGAAATGGCCCTGAATACAGAATCATCCATTGGTTTTAAGACTGGATTAATGCAGCAAAATACTTGTATTAGTAAAGGTCTCTGCAGTAGGGGCTTGCTGGAACAGTCATAGCAAGAACTGTAGGTACTGAAGGCAGAGGCATGCTTAGAGCTGTGGGACTGCTGGGCTCCAAGGAAAGTCCAGTGGTGAGATCAGCTCCAAACAGGGTAGAACATGCGAGAACACAAGGCATTTGGATCTGTAGTAAGTGTAATATGTTCACCTTGGTTGAGATGTACAACACTTCTATTCCTTATTTTTATATATTAAATATTTTTTATGCTTTATTTGTTGCATAATAATCTTAAGGCTTTTGTTTTAGGTTAAAAAAGAAGTTGGCGATGTTAGCATCCTAGTCAACAATGCTGGTATTGTAACTGGGAAGAGGTTTATCGAGTCTCCAGATTCGCTTGTGGAAAAAACTATGCAAGTGAACATAATGGCACACTTTTGGGTAATGCTCTCCTTTTAAATACATATTAAGATATCTTAACATGTTTACAGTTCTCATTTTGCCTTTTGGAATTGAGTAAAACATGCGAAGACAGATCCCATCAATTCAGTAAAAAAAATAATGCAAGAAATTATTTTCTATACCTTGCAGTCTGTGAGATTTTTTTTAAAAAGAGAATAAATCCTTTGGGAACTTCTGGGTAGGGAGGTGGAAGCAAAACTGCTTAGCATTTACAAATGCTCTTATGAACTGAAGGTTGCCATCTGCTAAATTCTGAGGCTAGTCAGATGCTATATCCCTCAATACTCATTGATGTGAAGCAGGCCCTGCCTAGAGGTTGCTGCTCTAGTAACAGAAGTGTTCAATTCTGTTATTGTTCTAGTTACTTTGTGGTTATGATAGTTTTAGTAAGAAATACCACATGTTCAGAAGATGCTCGTAAGTGGGGCTTTTGTCCAAAATGAATAACTTAATTTTCTTCCTTTCAGGGAAGAATGATCACTATATAGTGTTTTTACCATTAAAGAATTGCAAACAGGATATTAAAACATGCTTCAGTTTCTTCATAAATAAACTTAATCACAAAGATTAAGTAAATGTAATTGAAGGAAGACATGAAATTTAAACTTTTGCTGGTTTACAAAATCTGTAGCGAAGGCTTAATGTCCATTTGAAACAATGCAGTGCTGAGTTATGCAGTAAAAAAAAAAAAATTAACAGCTAGCTGAAGCTGTGTTTTTACATGTCAGCAAGTCACCATCTGTCTTTGCTGTTGAGGAGAAAACAGTGCTGGTAGGACCTGCAAGGTCCCAGCTAAGGTTAGAGTACAAACAAAAAATTCCTGTTTTTTTTTTCCCCACTTATATAATGGAGGGCAGGTAGGAGATACCTTACTTAAAGTACAGGCAGAATTTCCCTATAAATAAAATCCTCAAAATATTCTAGCAGGTAGCTTACTTGCTAAAATGTTTCATTGGAACTCTGACTTACATTACAGACTTGCAAAGCCTTCCTGCCCGCAATGATAGCCTCTAACCATGGACACTTGGTTAGCATCGCGAGCTCAGCAGGACTGATTGGAGTCAATCGTCTTGCAGGTAGTGTATTGAAGCTAATGTTTGTTTAGACAGTTAGTGTGGTTTAAAGTCCTAATTCTGAATTCCTGAGTCTTCATGTATAGATAAAGCAAATAGCGGTACTTGCAAATCAGCTGACCTTAAATAGAGCATTCCTTCAGAAAGTTTTCAAGATGCTCAGCAGTGCTGTGAACGTTGTCAAGGCACTAAGAGGATCTAGAAGCTTCATATAGAACTTTAACAACAAACACTGTGGTTCTCCGTTTCCAAAGCTAACCTGCAGGTATTTTGTAGGGAGGAGGTCACTTTTTTGCAGATGTGTTCTCAAGCTAAGCAGGGTCCTGTATAGGACCTATCTCAAACCTACTAAATCCAGATGTGGTACAGTGGTAGATGTGATATCTCATTTTGCATTCTCTCTGCCATTCATTCAAGAGAACCTGTGCAGTGAAAGTGTTGAGATCAGGGCAAATTCAGAAGGAATTCCTGGAAAGTGTCTGCAAAGTGGGGAGGAAGATGAAATAAGTGGCATAGCAGTAAAAGAAATCTAGCTTCAAGGCAGTGATAATGAAGACAAATTGAGATGCAAGCTGAAACCACATTAGAGAGTTTTGAAAGCCTGAGTTTGCTTAAAAAGCTAGTTCATGGATTCAATGATAAGGCCTGGTACAAAAAGATAACTTAATCTGCTGTTGTTTATTAGCAAGCAGGAAGGTGATAGAAAGGTGATGGGAAACTGTCTGCCAATCTACAACAGTTAACTTAGGAGAAGGAAAGTAAGAGTGAATCACATCAAACACAAGTTTTATTAGTAACCTATGGAAATGCTTCCTACTCCATTGCAAGGTATTATCAGACAGTAATTTTCTGCAGGTAATGTGTATATAACTTCTATAATGTAGTGCTGGTGTTGCACACCATAAATGCTGGACAGTTTTGTCCTCATTCTGTCAAATACTGTTACTGTTCCTGTGACCACGTTCAGCAGTAGGACTCACTGAACCTGTTTAGTAAGGTTTAATTAAGAAGTTAAAATGTTTAATTGCAATTACTGTTTTATTTTACAGATTACTGTGCAAGTAAATTTGCAGCAGTTGGTTTTGCAGAGTCTGTTGATGTAGAGATGAGAAGTCTGGGAAAGACTGGTATTAAAACTACGACTGTGTGTCCTTATTTCATAAGCACAGGAATGTTTGATGGCGCTGAGACCAAGTGAGTAAGCTGTTGTGATGTCTTTATGCAACTTCCACATTATGCATGCTGTGTGCTCATGTTTCCTTTATGGTTCTTACAAGCTAGACTTTGCTCTGCTTTTATTATCTTTAGGGCCTCACATGGCTAAAATGCTGTTCAGTGACTGGGCAACCTAAGTGACAAAGCCCTTGGTACTTTACTATTCGTTTTAGCTAACATTATGAAATGTTATTGTCGTCTTTGTGAATCCAAAGAAACTTGTTATAAGAAAACACCTTCTCTTTCAGGTGGTCACGTCTGCTTCCTGTTTTAGAGCCAGAGTATGTGGCTGAAAAGATAATGACTGCTATTCGACAAGACCAAGAAATCTTGTTCCTACCACGCAGTCTGTATGTTTTCTTTGCTTTGAAAAAGTAAGTCATACCCTTCCTTATTTTCCTCTCCCTTTTTCTGGCCAGAATGAAAACTTCTGACTAAAAATGCAAACTAGGCTTCTACTTGCAGATATGAATTCTCATTAAGTTCTCCACACTTCTGGATTTTTTTAAATTTAGTTTCTAGGGATTTGTTCTACCCTTGGACCACAGAAAAATGTCAAATGTCTAACTCCACTGGGGTGTGGTGTCACTGCAGGCTGTAGAGGCTGGGCCTGCCCCTCAGGAAGTGCCCTTCTGGCATTTCTTGCCCCAGCAATAGAGCACTTCCAGCCTGTCTTGCAAGAGCCAGGAAATTGATCTGTGGTAACAGTGAAGGCAGCCAAATGTGTGATCAGTATTTTGAGAGGACTAATCAGTATTTTGAGAGGACCAATGGTATTTATTGTATTCTGGAGACTATAATAGCTTTCTTGGCTAGTATTAGCCAGGTGAAATGAAATGATTTCTGTGATAAAACTGCACAACTCCTCTGAACTGTTTTGGTTTTGTCTCCTCTTCTCCTCCTCTGCCTTACAGCATCCTGCCAGTGAAAATCTCAGTTATCCTTGCGGAATTTGCTGGGGCCTACAAATTAATGGATAACTTCAAAGGTCGAGGGAAGAAGGACTGAAAATATCTCAAAATTCAGCAATGCAAAAGCAGAGCTTGTTAAAGGTGGTGGTAGGAAAGGTCTGCTTCTGTAGCAGCTGTGAACTTAAGGTGCCTCACTTCCAGTTAGTAACAATTTTTAAGAAAATTGCTTTTTAATTAGCTTTTAACCATTTTCATCTGAACTTTTTATCCAATGAACTGTTTTCTTTTTGTCTCATTATGGAAATAGATTAACTGAAATGGGCTCCCTTGGTGATGTCTGTTATAATGCCTTAAATACCATTCTCTTCAAACTAATAATTGGCAGTTTTTTGGGGAGATGGGACCAAGAAACTGCTTGTGATTGGCTGGGAGCCAGGAAAGTCTCTAATGGACCTGACCTCTCACTGTCATTCACTGGACCACAAGGAGGGGCTGTACTGCCAGTGCCATTACCATTCCTTGGTAAACTGAGGAACTCAAGAGTTTCCTGAACCAACAGATTCAAGTTTTTGCAAATGGAAGTTTTATGCAATTAAAACATGTGCTCTGTTGGTGCAGAACAAATGTAATGTATTAGTTTGGGGGGGGGGGGGAGGTTGGTGATCTCAGGGTTCACAGATGACTATGCATGTCTTGGGGGGAGGGGAAGGAATGAATGTAAATGACATTTATGCTGCTAATTGACTTCTTGTCTAATTTATTTTAAAAGCTAATACTATGCCTGCAACTTCATAGTAGAATTCTGCATACCTTTTAAGTGCAATATTTTAGAAACAACTTCCATTTTTTGCCTCCTAAGTGGAATACACTTGTAGTTATAAGATAGCCCACAGTCCAGGTGGGCTATCAAACATCTGGCCAAGAAGGACATCAAGCTACTAAAACCAAAGCTATTGCATGGTATAATCAGGGCTTCTGCTGGGATTATTTCAGAAGGGAATGATGCTGATAGAACTGGAGTCAATGTGATCTCTACAGCTCCAGCTTGAGTAACAGCATGTTTTATTCCTCTGGATTGGGCAGTAGGTTGCCTTGTGCCTACAGTGACTTCTTTTACTTTCCCTTTCTCTTTGGACTGTCCTCTGGTAGGTTGAGGAAGCCTTGCACTTTCTGACAGTGACGATCAGAAAACTGAGAACACCACAATGACTTCAGGTAAATCCCAAACAAGAAAAAAGATTATACCTTAAATGTATGCCATTTCTGCATATGCTGGTTAAACCCATCTCATGTCACAGTAGTCCATTGGCAATTGGCAACACCTGCAAACTAAGGGTGATTGTTATTAAAAAAAAAAAGTCCCATGATGGCCTAGAAGCTACTTTCATTTCCCTTGTCTATACACTTAGTGGTTTACTGATTTGAGAAATGTTCACATAGAACTACTTTGCTAATGATGAGCAAGAAAGAAGGGGTCAAACAAGCATGTTAAAAATAGCCTTACGGTTATGACAGATTGTGAGGTAGAATTCAGACTGATGAAGAAAAGATTTGTCTTAACTGTCCTTTCAGATCTGTGTCTTTCCTGTCTCTGAAATTCTGCTCATTTTGCAGTACACTGCAGGAAATTAAAGTTACTAATAAACAGATATGTCTTATATTGTGCCCATATGTATGTCCATACACTGTTTGCTGGTAATAAAGTCAACCACTAATATAACTGGTGTGTGTGTGTGTGTATCTTACAGGCTCATCACCTCCTAAAAATATGGAGGATCTTTCCTAGTAATGTGCATGAGAAGTGTATCTCCATAGAGCTCTTACTGCTTCAGAGAATCATTGGGCTTGGAAGGGACCTTGACTCAGCAAGGCTGGCTCGAGCAGGTTGCTCAGTACTGCCAGGTTTTGAGTATATCCAAGGCTGGAGGTTCTACAACCTCTCCAGGCAACCTGTTCTAGTGTTTGACTCATTTTTTTTTTAATTAAGTTATGCTTATATGGAATGTGTTTTTTTTCCAGTTTGTGCCCATTGCATCTTGTCCTTTGACTGGATACCACTAAGAAGAGTCTGATATAGGTATTTAAAAGTTCTGCAGGGGAAGACCCATCTAGAATGAGGCAGTGGTAAAACTTTATTGGTCAAATGGAGCAAGTTTAATGTCCAGAAACTGAACCTATTTCAGCTGCATGATAGCCATTAAGATTTATGTGTCTAGCAAAAAAAAAAGTATTTGTTTTTTCCTCTTGATCTCCTTAACAAGCAACTTCTTCAGGCAGTATTGTTCCTGAGAAAAAATAGACTGAGGATCAGTGTCTCTGATCTGTAGATGTAGGTGTGAATTGCTTCCCAAGCCATGCCATAGTCCAGGTCTGCATTTTAGAGAAGGGCAATCTGATTCATCAGTTCAATCTGCTTGATGACATAAAAGAAAGATCTTGTCCCTGCTTGTCCTGGAGTAGAACATAATGGCCCTGTTATCTACTGTGCAACTGGAAGAGATGAATGTTGTGTGATAGTGATCCAGGTGGATACAGCTTGCGTGTGTGCTCTCTTTCTGGAAAGAGACAATCCAGATACAGGCTTGAATAGTAGCAAGAAGTAAACAGAGCTATATTGCAAAATATAGCAGGAGCTTTATCTCTCTTGGATTATGAGTACTAGCATGTGTGTTGATTACTTTGTGACTGGAAGGTAATACTGTATCCTGCTGGTGGTTTGATCTCCTGTAAATACTGAGCACATCAACTGACACTGAATGACAGATGTGTAGAGATGTGCCCTGGAAGTTAAGAAACACAGGTTCCTCCCATGGGTTCAGGAGGAGATATGAGGCAAGTGTGGAGATCATCTGCTACCATATGAACTTCTCAGGGTCACAGATGGCTGACTTCCAGCATGACAGTGGTTCTGATTATTTCCTGATGCCCAGAAGTACTCTTTCCTCCTGCACCTAGCAAGAAAACTTCTCAAAGAAGGATCTCCGTGAGACCTAGACAAGAAGGTAGAACACAAAAGAGTATCTCAGTTATGACAGGGCGATGGCTGACAACAGCAGAGTTGCTTTCACATCAGGCAGCTCCTACCAGATTTACTGGTTTCATGACCATTGCTTAGAACACTGAATAGTCTCTAACAAAATAACCGGGTCCCAAAGTTGACTGGGACGGCAAGGTTGGCTTGACAGCATTGATACAGTGATTCAAAGACAATTCAGGACATGGTGTTTTGTTGCCTGCTGTGTTTCTTTTCCACATGAGTTCATATTCTTGTGGTAGCAAACATCTTACTATTCCCTAATGCTTCAAAGCATAGAGAATATGATTTTTCTTGGCACTGACTTGATCCTCTGAATAAGACTGAGGAGGAAAGCAAAAAGCTAGCAGCTGAGATGCAGGGTATATAGTTTAATGAACTTGGTAATCATACTCAGAGCTGCACAGATCTGTTTGGTAGCTGGTCTTCGTCATGGTCTGATCTCATTTTAGGAAGGAACTGAGCAGATACCTCTCTTCTGGTAACTTTTGGCAGTTGATTGTCTGAAGACAGCTATGTGGACTGCAAGGCAGGAGAGGAGCAGCGGCAATGGCACTGTCAGCAGTTGCAGGCAGCAGCAACAATGAAGATTTTGTGCAGAGTAAGTTTTGTCTGTTGGCATTGTAAGCCTCTGTGCCGTGATATTGGCTATGAAACCTTGGTGATGGTGCAGCCGGGGGGGGGGGCGTTCTGCATCAGCTGTGTTAAGGATGTCAGTATAAAAGAAGCTTACTGAGAGACTAATGGAGAGATGTGATAGTTGAGGCATCTGTTTTATATGAAAGCTTCAATGAGCATCATCAATAAACGGGGAGCAGGTATTGTGGGCTTCTCTATATTAACTTAAAAAAATCCACTTTGAATTACTTACATGTTTCTGATATGTTAATGGTTGTCCTTGAGGCAAATTCATACAATGCACCATGTATGGTTAACTGAATTTTAAATCTGGCTCCAGACATGCTGCAGTTACTGCAAAACAGCATACCTGTGTTTTGGGAAGCCTTTAACAGTTCAAGAGCTGTCAGTTCCAAGAAATCACGTGGGTAAAGGTTGTGTAAGGAACAAATCTCAGAAGACTTGCAAATTGCAGAAGGAACAAATCCCAGCAGAAGAGCCAGGTGAGGTGCTTGTTTGAAGTCTTTCCTTCAGGAAGTACACAGTTTCTCTGCTCTGGCAGCAAGTCAGTCTGCAACAGCAGATGAGAGTAAAATGACAAGGTATGTAGTTGAATCTCCTGTGTTACAGCTCCCTGAAAATTAATGCCGAGTTAATCTTACATATGCATGCTCATAAAATAGTAAAATACGTGATGAGCTTGAGGTAACACCATTTCTGAGCCTGACGTTTTTCTAAGCTATATTTCTTTGGTATAGATCACACTGTATAGTTAAGGATTTGCTCTACATATTCTTTCACCTGAATTTAGGGCTAACGTTAACATCTGCTGTAGACAACTCATGTGACTCTATAGTGACAAGAATAGCAACTGCTACTCGTGACAAAAAATAGACTGTATAATGTGCTTTAGGGCTAATTCATCCTCAAGCGTCTTTGACATGTAGATGTCGATGTAAATTGCTTCTCAAGCAACTGAGAGCATAAACTTGTTTGAATGCAAGAGGGCACAATTAAGATAGCTGACTGAAAATGGTGAGCTTCCATATTTTTCAGTATGGCTTACATCTCTGAGCCTGTGGACAAGGAGAAACAGTCACCACGTGAGTACCCTGCTCTGTAATACCAAGTGGGAATGTGATACAAGTATTACAGTGTAGTGTAATACTTGTAGAGGGTAATGCAAGTGGAAATATGAAGGGAATACTTGAAGCAGGCAGAGCTTGCTTGTAGAAGTGATCACCACCTGCAGTAACAGGCTGAAATTTGTGTCCAACCTTGCTTCCGAGCTAAGGACTTGGAAGACACCTACAAAGCTAGTTTCTACAACTTATACGTATATATGCAATGAAATGGCGAACAACCTTCCATCATACTGTTCAATACAGCAGATTTTATCTGCAAAAATATTGCTATTAATGTTTTAAAGGTTGTAGATTGGTCCTTAGTATTCAGATAATATAAGACAAAAATATCTTTGCTTTTAATTTGCAAGTGATGATAACTCTGTCCATCTAAAGTGGGTTAGGTTTTCAGGTTACCCAGTGAGTGTTAGAAGCATTGCTGTATCGATTTATTTGGCTGAATTTTAACTCTTTTCAGAAAATATAGGTACATCACTCTACTCCTTTAAAGACTTTTTTTTTCCTGTGCTGTTAAAAGTACAATGTTTTCAGTCGCCTGTGGGCAAAAATGATCTGACCATGTTGTAAGCTGTGTGATGCCCTTACAAGAACTGCTACCAATTCCACAAGTGATGTCTCTGTAGACCAGTGGACAAAACAGTGATATAATTGGGTAGTCAAAGGCAATTGGAGGCCAAAACACAATCATCTTCAAGTCACGGAAGAACAGAGATTCCTCTAGGCCTTGAACAACTAGCTTAAGAGAATCTGGGGGAGCTATTGCTTGGCTTTATTCAAAGTCTTTTAAACTAGTCTTTGCAATTTGCTATTCCCTAGCAGGCTAGTGCTTTACATCTGAGGTCATGGAGACTTACCTATGTAATGCTTTCCTTCTTGGATTAGTAGCCTTTGTGCTCATTAAAAACAGCAGGCATTTTGTGGGGTAGCACCCTGACTGCTAAGAACCTGTGTTAAGGAGGCACTGACATATGAATATCTTTCATATTCACATAGTCATATATTAACTCAGCCACAAGGCTAGCCTTTTTTGCTATTTTTTAATTTTTATTTTTTTAGAATAATGCCACAGAAATAATGGATTTTCACGTCCAAAGAAAGCATTGTGTTATTTCTGCTGTGGAGGCCTGTCCTGTGTTTTCTTGTACAGGTTCTTTTTGTTTAACTGCATTTTATCATATTCCAGAAGACAAAATCACAGAGCCTTACCATGAATATCCATACATGTTATCCACCTGAGTTATATGGATTTATGTATTTTCTTTCCTTTTCATAGTGTTCTCTTAACAGTGATAAGGAGCACTAAAAATACCCATGGATCTAAGGAAAAAGCTAGGAGAGAGATCATTCCTTGGCTGAGGATTTGGGAGGCAATTTAATAAAACAACAAATTAGGCCTTTACAAACCAAGTATGAGTTCTCTCTAATTATTTTGAAGAGTCTAGGTCAGCCACTTTGAAATCCAGGAAAACACTCTGAAGAAATGTACGCTGTCTGTGCTTACGCTCCTAAGGGTGAGCCATTAGAGCTTCTGAAGTTCTGCATTCATTATGGCTTCATACCCCTTTCTTCCCTGAAATCTGCTTTGGAAGATACCCTCTGCCACAGGACTATTCTCCAGATTTTATACACCTACTACTATTTTCAAGTAACATTTTCAGACCAATAAATCATTAAATTATAAAAGAAATGTAACCTAAATCATTAATAACATGTGGTGATGAAGATTTAGAAAAGACAGTAGCTAAAATGGTTTCTTGCAGAGACTATTGAGGTCAGAAAATGCTGAAACACTAAGTTTATTCCGTAGTTATGGAAGTAGCTACTTTTCTTCTTTCCCCATTGTGAAAGCAAGCTTGGACATTTGGTGGGGTGCATTTATAATAAGTGCTAATCAGGGTCAGCATTAGCCTACATATAACTTTTTTCAACTAAATATTCATGGCACCATGTCAGTAATGACTTACTAGCATTTCAAGATTTCTGGAAATTCCTTGGCTCTCATCCTATTGCCACTCCCAAGTTGGAATATAAGGAAACTTGGCTGAAAATATTAAGAACCTTTGTATTTCGTCTGCATAGAGAAAATAATTGCTATAAATTGATTGCTGTTATATTGGATATTTTATAGAAGATTAGCAAAATAGATTGATTGCAAGTGGAGTATAATCCTTTAAGGAATAAGATCACCCTTAAAAAATAAATCAGAAAAAAAAACCACCTGTAACCCTACATACACATACATTCTGCTTAATTTTAAGATGAAGTTAAAAGAATTGTAAATAGCTTCACCAGTATGAAGACTTCCAGCACTCGTGACTGATGGTTTGAAAATGAATTGAGGAAGACCAAAAAAAGAGTCAGTACAATGTTGATAATGTTTGTTTGGCTCATAAGGTTTGCATGTGCTGTCATCCATCAAAGAACACAGCTCAGCAGTGGCATTCCGCTGAGGCTGGAGTATACAGTATTACGTGACGCTTATTTAGAGATGTATGCGTGCCCTTGCTTTTGTTTTTCTGCGGATTATTTGGATATCTACATTTTGTACGTGGTGATGTTTTGGAATATTACCTCTGCAGGTAAGAACCCCAAATAGTATCAAGTCCAACATTTACTATCCCAGACAAATATAAGGAATAAATTAAATATAACATTAATATTACAGATGTGGGATGTTCATGGAAAAATATGTGAAAGAATGTCTTTGAATAAATCTCAGATCTGTTTCTCAAACAACATGCTTATCACACGACTAATTTGAAAACTTGCTGAGAGACAGCAAGTGAGTAAACCTGGCTTTGGGATTCTGCCATGTCCTTGGACCTTCCCACACAAAAATGTTAATAACAATCAGACTTATTCCAAAAACAAGAATAGAGAACAGGAATTACACGTGTTCATTTAGCTTGACCCTGCCAGGTGGTGAACTTTTTCTACGATGGCAACGCTACAATGAGAAGTTACACAGACCCATAACTTTGAATAATATTTTTTGGCACTGATTTCTCTGCCCTCCAGGACTGAAATTTACTCAGCGTTGTGCAACCATGGGCTTGCAGGAGAATTTTGGCTCAGAGGACCCTGACAAAGAGGATGGGAAATATTTGTTGGGAATGGGTGATCTGGCCAACCAGCTGAAGAGGGGCCGTGATGCTGCTGCCACCACCCCTGTAGGAGGGAGGAGAGCTGAAGATGCTCTTCTCTTGAGGATGGAGCCCATTCTCCCGAATATATTCAGTCGTACAACAGAAGCCAAAGTAAAATACATCCAGCAAAATATTTGCCATTGTAAATAAAGCTTAGATTTCTTTTCCTTTGCACTTAATAGGTTCTGTCCTTTAGATGGTGGGCAGCTAAGGTAACTCTATCTGTGCTTGTATTTTCCTCAAACTCCAGCCACTTGAGGAACTATTGCTGGTTAGGTTAAGCAGTACAAATCTACACCACATCAGGTGGAGAACAAAGCGCATGCTGACTCTTGCCAAGGTTCACAGCAGAGACTTGGAGATGATCTTCTCACAATATTTGCTTGCCTGTCAGCAGGGGTGGCTGGTGTTAGTAGTGCTGAGAGCAGGCAGCTGGCTCACACGCTATGTTTCTTCTAATATTTAGGGGAAGAAGGTACTGACACCGAAAGAAAGAGTCCATGAGGACCTTGGATCGCATTAGTTAAAACTAACTATGGTAAACTGGGCTTGTTTTGTATCTCTCACACTGTCCCAGTTTGTTTGTAAACAATATTTTGGACACTGAGACCTGTCACAACCCAACCATAGGTGCTCTCTGTTTTTCTCCCTAGCAGCTGTTGGACACATACAGCCCCTTGGGGATGTAGGGGCTGGTAAAGTTTCCCATGTGGTTTGTAGTTTTTCCCCTGTCTTTCTTTATCATCACCAATCCAGAAAGCAATAATTTAAAATTGCAAGATTTTGGAATGTGGTTCTAGACCTGATCTCTTTTGGGGGACAGTCTCTCTGGTTGGAAATCCTTTGTCACTTTCCGTGTTGCCAGCTGTAAGACAGTGAAACATCCTGGCCCAGTGCTTCTCCAGTGGGTGAGCTGTTCATATCGGAGCCAAGCTATCACTTTTAGCACTTCAGCAGGTGATTAACCAGCAGCTGAGTCATCCCTGTCCAGGGCTAGCACATCCAGAACCAAGGGAGGGGTGGATTGCCGGGGAAAGGAAGCACAACAAATCTTCCTCTGCTAATTCATGCCATCTGGGAGTGACAGCCTGTAGGCCTGCAGCTTTATTTGCAAAATATTGTTTACAATTTTTATTACAAAGTCCATAGGGAAAAAGACCTAATTATATTTAACAGTTCATCATCATTACACAAACTGTTGTTCTGGAGTCAGCTTCAGAAAACAGGAAGAAATACTCATAAATTGGTTTCTTGCCCCCTTTTTTTTTTTTTTTTCCCAGACTATTGTTGGTAAGAAGTCAAACAATTAGATGGGAAAATTGGAAGTGAACCTCGTGTCATGCAACTGGAGTCTTTTGGTGTTAGAGGTCTCGGTGGTGAGCCACAGAGGATATGAGCTGTTGTGGAGTCTTGACTCATCAATTTTGTCTGTGGTAACCCAGGCTTAAACGGGAGGTCTCTTGGCCCAAATGTTAATAATTGAAGAGAGGGGAAGCAATCGCAAATGATCATCTGTGAGCAGATGATGCCGTGTCATGCCTGCGGCTCACGTGTCCCAGTGCTTGCACAATCACTTTGTTTAAGCGTGAAATTACATAAAGCCAGCCATTAACCCCACAGAAGCTTCTCCCTTTAACCTGCTGGGTTAGCAAATTTGATCAGCTCAGTGAGGGATCCCCCACGTGTGAGAACTGGCAGAGGGTTGAAGGTGAGCCTGTCCCTGGGCAAGGGGAAGAAGGGTTGGGAAAGCAGGCAGGATCTCCACATTTCGACAACAGGAAGCTGTTAGATAACTCAGCCCTCCAATTTAACTCACTTTAGAGCAGTTTGTTTCTTGATCTCAGCTGCCACATTAAACAAAAATCAGTATTAATTAGTATAAAAATAAGTTCATTTCCTTCTGGTGCACCAACAATTAAACACAAAACTCTGCAAGCTAAAGGTACACGGTGGATTATTCATTAACCCACAGTGCAGAAAAGCCAAATTCACAGATGATGTAACACTCCAGCACACTTGCTTGCAGTCAAAATATGTTTTTGAAGATCACTTTGATCGGTCATTTCCATGGCAAAGGACCATCCGCTGCACTTCCACTCTGACCGCGTGGCCTGGAGTGAATTTCTACCATCAAGGGCTGGGGTGAGTGGAGTGGACACAGTTGTCTTCTCAAAGGGAAGACTAAGTTTGGGTTACCCTCAGGACAAGAAAATTGGACGAGAAGTAGGCTCCAGGTTCCCAAATCAGCTCAGTTTCTGTAAGAGATCATGAGTGGAGCCAAGATATTCCCAGATACGCCTCTTCCTTTTTGCCCCTGCTTCCCCAGACAGGAGGAGGAGCTGGGAATTTAGCATGTGGTGCAGGTTCTTGAGGAAGCTCAATGAAGGTGTAAAAGCAGGAGTGTGCTATCAACAGTTAAACATCAGGATCTGAGGCACATCAAGTGTCCGAACATTTCCATTCTATGAGCATAGCCTGAGACATAGGCAGAGGGCCCAACACTTAGAGGAAAGAAACTGCCTGAAATCACAGCTTTCCTTTCTGAAAACCTTGTCTGAAACTCAGTCTTTGGGCTTGGGTCTAGAAATACAAGAGTCCTTGGCATCAGTGGGGATGCCACAGGCCTACAAAGAACAGGGCACAGACTACAGTGCTCCTGCCCACATGCATCAGCCATGACCAAGGTGCCAGATCTCACTTGCTAACCTGGGAGCTTTGATGCTACAGGGGTGTGTGAACTTCTAATTGTTATTCATGACAATGAAGTACCTAAGGCCTAGATCTTTTATATTGGCAATAAAAATCCTCTTCCAGGGGATTTTTTAAAGATAAAAACATAATTTTATTATTAAATACTAAAGCAAGATATATTTCTTAAAGTCTGCAAATACTCTCAACTATTCTATTTTTCCATTCTGTCTCCTGTTGCTTGAATTAGCCTTATAAATGATACTTAGCTTAATAACATCCAAATAGTTTAAACAGTTCTCAAAGAAGAGGGGAAAATATGCCTCTGGTTTTGAGAGCTAAAATGTGATTGCCTCAACAGAGACTCGAAAACCTGCACATGGAGTATGAAGACAGCTTAGAAGTTTGAAAAATGAAGTAAAAAATTACTTAGGATAAGTTACCTGGGAAATTACCTGTCTTCATAATAGGGTGAGATGGCCTCTTCAGTGGTGCCACTAACTGGCATTCCCCGGATCATTTTTTCAGCACAGCTGGTAGAACATGGTCTGTGTTGAGGAATTTGGAAGTTGTTTTTCTCCTCTAAGTTAATAAAATCTTGGCGGACATCTTTTTTTTTTCTTGTTCTTTTTCTTTTTTTTCCCTTTTTTATTTTTTCTCTGAGGATTAGGTCTTTGGAGTTCCTGAGGAAGGAGAGTACCAGTTACGCAGTCTGGCTTCTTGGGAATAGAAGACATTACTTTGGTTTCCTATTGGCATCTTTGCTGAATCAAAATGTACTTTAACTCTGCTGGGTGAGAGTTAATTGGATGCTTTCTTTTAATGTCCGTAGGTGAAGCTGATCGTTAGGGATGCTGTTTGCTCTACACCCAGGTAACTTGTTAGGAGCAGATGACACACCTGCTAATAAGCAGGTTGATGGATTTGCATCGCTCTCAAACAGCTTTCATTCTGTTTAGCAGAGACAACATTTCAAAAGGCTGCTATCATCATGTCTTGGGACATTCTGAGGTTCATTTCAAAGCAGAATAACCTCTGAACTCCCTGACACAAGCAGCACGTTTTCTTACATGGTACTGGTATTGATGGTCTAAGTGTTTCTTGTCCACCTCACACAAATTAAGCTCCTTCTCCTACCACCCAGCAGGGCTCAGCACTGCAGCTCAGCCCTTACTGACTGCTAACAAACAGCTTCCCTCTGATCCGTCAGTGAAAGTAAAGAGCCTTCACAGGAGTAAGCTGCTGGCTGTTCTTCAGGATAGATTGGATGAATATGGATGTGCTTTAATAAATTGAGTGCTTTATGGACATGATGATTGAAATGTCTTCATTGGGATATATTAGGGGGTAATACAGTGAAAGAAATAGAAGAGAAATTAAAATACAATGAGATAATTTAAAGACAACTAGTTAATGTTGCTATATTTATTTGGAAATGTCCAGAACCTTTTAAGAAATTGCTTTTAGAAATTTCTCTATTTTTTTGGTTGCTTAACATTAAAAATAATCAAACAGTATCCAAATATGCTTCTAATTTTAAGAGGACTAAATCAAAGTTCCCTTTTAACAAAAACCATGTGACTGATAAAAACAATATTGTTTCAACTTCAGAAACCAGGAAACGACAGTACAGTCTAAGGAACATGTATAGGAAGAAAAATAAAATAACTTGGCAAACAGATGCCCTTGCAACCAAATGCTAATATTTCAAAGTAAAATTAACTTCTATTTCACTTTGCTAACAAAGCTTTTTACTCCAGTGGCTGAAGAAGTGACATCTAATAATGGCTGGCCTGATTATTTCACAGAGTCAGGGAAGACTTATTACCCTACCTAAGAAAACAGAGCAGTCAGCATATGCTGGGTGATGAAGGCACAAGCGATGTATTGAAATGGAATCAGGCAGTGAAACAAGGGGTCTATCGATATCTGACCCAAGAAAAACAATTGTAAGGGACCTGTCTTCATAATAGTGTATGAAATAGTGTAATAAATTGTTTTATGCTCCAGGAGTGCTGTATGCCCAGAGACAGCAGGACAAATTTATCAATTGCTGTAACATAAGCAAGGGAAATATTAACAAAGTCGTCTTCTCTCTCAAAAAATCCTGATCTTTATGCTATTCTTCAGGGGCTTGAGGTGCAGAAGGGACACACACACTTTATTTAGTCATTTTAAGGCCATTTGGTTAAATACTGTGGGAGTCAATATTATCTGCGAGCTGCCTGACAGGCTGTTTCAGACTAAATCCAAAGCAGGGGGTCAGTAAGGTCTCCTCCAAAGACCCACCGAGAAGACAGAGCAGACTGAAGCCCACACACATCCCCCAGCAGAGAAAGTGATACAGGGAGGCAGTTTCTAGGAGGAAAAAATAGAATAAAATCCTTTCTGATGGCGCAAGCATCTCTCGCTGGAGTACTCACACTTTTAATTAAAAGAAATGCCTAACTTCTGTGGTTCTCAGTCTTTCAGGATGCAGAGAACTGACCTTCTGGCCAGAGATGTCAAAAACCCCTATTCCACACAGATTGCAATAGAGCAACTCAGAGTTTGCCAAAAATATTCACTACCCACAAAAGGGTTTATGCACGTGAATTTAACACAGTGGATGGTTTGCCCTGTTAGAAACCCCCAGAATGTGTGGGGTGAGAAGTGCCAGGATGCTTTCCGGTTTTGTGATGATTTCCTGCTCCAGCCTGTTTTCGGGTTAAGATTTTACCTGCGCTGAAACAGAAAGCAGAGAGGCGGGCACGTGAAATAGCTCACGTTGCTTTGGGCTCAGTTTCAGATGATGATTTTGGAGCTCCACGGGCTGGTTGTGGAGCACTGTCACAACCTCTGCTTTGAAGACCTGACCCACCAGCTCGCCACAAGCCCTGCTCAGCCGCGCCATCCCCATCACGCCCTCTCTCGGTGGGAAATCTCCCCACCGCAACAGCTCCGCTCTTTCTCCACCAAAAATACTGCATAAAACTGATAGTTTAATAAGTACCGAATTGCGCTGCACCAATAAAAGTAAGTTTCTTGGCAAAGCACTTGATCTGGCCCCATCTAGCGTGATGAAAAGTGGCTCGTTAAATTAAGCCAATTTGCTTACCTAAAGTTTGCTGAATCTGTTCTTGCAGTGCCACATGTTGAATGTCCATTTAAAGGCTTATATAAGAACATCTGCAAGCCTCCTGCCTCAGAAACGTCTCCGGAGAAGTATTAATCCCCTAGTGAATGGGGAATTCGATTTCTCATGGGTTTGCACAGAACCTAGCAGTGTGAATATGGACCTGGAGATAAATCAGAGGAAAAACACACACATAATGTCATTCACTACAAGTCAACAGCAATTCTTTACTTAATCAAAGACTGCAAACCAAAGCATAGGTGAAGCCATTCACATTTTAAAACATCAGATTCTGTGATTTCAGAGACAACATCATTAACTGGTCACTGTTTCACACGCCAAATTGTTGAGACCTCACCAGCACACTCAGAAACTTGCATTTCTGGACCAGCACAAAACTAGGCAGATCTGTACCCATTTGAGTCAAACTGAGAATTGTTTTTTTACCCCACCACAAGGACCGTCTGGCTCTTTGCAGGTGTCTGCAGGTGGCTTTTTTGGGAGCCCAATATTCTGTGGCTGCCAAGAGAGATAGTGGTGATCTCTGCCAACCCCTGGCTGGCAATTTCTCTACACCACAGAAAACCGAAGCCTGTTGTGAACTCTTCTTGTCCCTCAGCAACCCTAAAAGAGCTGAGGTGTTAAAGTATTTATTAGCATAATTGATTCTTGGGGTTTTGAGCATTAAAATTTAAAGGGCAGTAACCTGAAAATTGCTTTTAACACGTGGGTAGGTTAAGACCTACCACTAAGCCTTTCCAGTGCTTTTCTGCTCCTCACGTATGTAGGTTTCCACCATTTAATTGCAACGTGACCACATCCAGGACTACAAAGACTGGCACACTGTCACAAAGACTATTTAAAATGCCCAGCTGGTGAAACTGGGAGCTCTTTGCTCCTTCTAGGTTTTATCTGTTTTTACCTGCCTGCCACCCCCAGAAGAAC
Source organism: Oxyura jamaicensis (assembly GCF_011077185.1). Lineage (NCBI taxonomy): Eukaryota > Metazoa > Chordata > Aves > Anseriformes > Anatidae > Oxyura > Oxyura jamaicensis. Next base: position 118,847,486 of record NC_048894.1, on the reverse strand, counting down.
AGCCCTTGTGTACTGATGGGTATAGACACCAAAACCCTACTTTAGCAAGCACAAAAAGCCTTGCTTGACCTGGGGTAGTAGCAGTGGCTTCAGCATTTGCTCCCTGCTCACTTTGACACCTTGCATCATCCCTCCCAGCCTGGGGGCACAGCTGAAGCTGCATGGTGGAGTAACCAGTTATTGAAAAAAAATGCTGAAAAGCAATGGTCCTCCCTTTCTTCCCATTTTTTCTATGCTGCTTTGTGGCTGCTTGCATTCCCCAGGCTCTCACCATCTACACAGATAGCTAACAAGCAAACAGGCCCTTAGGGATCTATGTGTTGAATTTAAGAGTCAAAGCAGTTCTTCCATTCTGAACTGGACTAGCCCAGAATCTTAAGCTGCCATCTTTTATTTAAGGAATTGCTTAACTTGTCAAGTAGAATACTAAAACACAGCATTTCTTAGGCCATCAATAAAGTCTGTTTGAATCCTCCAGCCACTGGGAAATTTAGAGCCAAAGTACTGAAGGCTGACACTACAGGATAGGCAAATTCATAGTGCACACCCTGCCTTCGGATCTGTCCCTTTATCCCCTCCTCCTTACCTATGCACTGAAGCAAGCACTCAGGATTGCTTAGGGGTCCACACATTTAAAGGCAAGACAAATTTTGAGATTCATGTGCCATAATAAACACTATTGCCAACAGGCTATTATTTGTGAAAATAATGCAAAATCCTCTTTGACAAAACAGTTGCAGTCTTTTGTCATCAAAAAAAAGTTCAAATTCTTCACTGTCTTATAACTGTTCTCAAGCTTGAATTGTTATTGAGCTCGAGCTGAGCCCTATTTCTACTATTAGCATAAACTAGTTGTTTTTTTGTTTGTTTGTTTGTTTGTTTTTGCCTGTCATTGTACATTTTCTTTTTTATTTTACAGTCGCTTTCAATTGTGGAATAACTTTTAAGTGTAAGTATCTTTGCTGCTTAGAATTTTTAACCCACTGATATAACATGGTATAGTGTTATCTACACAGGCAATACTCATATTTGATAGACCCTAAATCAATTTTGTTGCATGCACGTACAACAAAAATCTGATACCTGACTACAAAGTTCCCAAATTGCACAATTTGAAGTATTATAATTAACATCACCCAACATTCATATACAACTGCTTTAATGGAAGGAAAAAAAAAAAAAAAAAAAAAAAAAAAGCTAAAATGTTTCATTTTCATCCCTTCCAGTAGTAATAAATTTATAAAGAGAGTGGCTTTTTGCTGTTGTTATTGCTTGGTTACTTTATTTCAAATTACTGATCCATAGCATGCCTGAAATGGTGTTTTGCAATATCTGAGGGCCATTACTCTTATTTTACGGGACAATGGATGGCATTAATATTCCCTGGCACACAGGATGGGTATTGTGCCAGGAAAGTGTCACATTAAGTGTTAAAACAAAGCAACGACAACAAGAAAGAAAAAAAGAAGGAGAAAAAAAAAAAGAAAGGCAAGAATTTAACAGCATCTTTCCAAAAGCAAAGGCTGAATTTAAAAACCTTTGAGGAAAAAAAAAATACGAAGTCTATTGGAGAAAGTTTAATCAAAAACATTGAGATATACAGGTAGTCAAAGATGCACACATTACGGTGCCATTGAGGGTGTTAGAAACAAGACATCTTCACTAAAAGGGAATGAAAAGTGTAGGTCAGAGAAAAAGCCAAAACAGGAGGAGGTGTTTGTGGTGGTGTTTACTGTAAAAGGGTAAAAACATTTTCCAGGTAAAATACAAATTTGGCATTAACAGAAAGCATTTGTTATTTAGCAGCTTCAAAAGGTGGAGCATAGCTCGTAAACACTGATGTAATCCAGGGAAATATGAAATAAGAGGAGGTAAGGTGCTTTTTGAAACTGAAACTGAAAACTGCTTGTTAGAAAAATAGCAGAGATTGAGCAATTACAGATTCTCATTTCGGTTTCACGTCTGCGTTCTGCCAAGGCACTTAACTGTCAGGAAATGTTTGCAGAGTGCATCTGTTTATCGAAGGAAAAAAAGTAAAGTAGCAGCTCAAGGGTACCAGGGCTTTTAAAGAAAGAGCAATCAATGATTGGGAGAACAGTACAAAATACAATTCACCAGCGATGTTCAAGTTTTAAAACAAACACAACAGTATGAAACAGTAGCAGGTTGTGGAGTAATTGCAGACAGAGTTAAATAGATTAGGAGTGGAGCAGCAGACAGAATCTGCTCACATTGAATGCTTAGCCCCTGAAATAAGGGGACTGTGAATCCAAATATTATTTTGGAGTTTATAAAGGACCTGGACATGCCAATCTTTCAATTACCTCAGTAAATGAGAAATATATATACATATATATAGCTAAACAAAAAAGCAATTCTAAAAACTATTTTTAAAACGATGTGTTTAGAAAACAGTAGGTGTATGCTTGACTTCATTGGCAATTAAGATTTTATTAGCTTTGAAAACCACCACCAAAAGAAACCTCTCTCCTTCCTTCCATGGAAAAGCCATGCCTCTCCAACTTGTCTGATTTTGTTAAATAATATACAATACATTAGCAATTACTCCCACAGACAACATCAGTAGAAAGTGTTTGGACTCCACGACCCTTGTAGGTCCCTTCCAGTTCCATGATTCAATAGCCTTCACGTCTCCTTAGAAGAGATTATCCAGAGAAGGCACAATTAACAATAATCAGTCCATCACTGTAGTATTTCAGGATTGCAAAGATATGAAAAACGGTTGTAGTTCTTGGTCTAACAAACTCTGGTATTACTTTTACCGCTCCTACAGTGCCACGGCTGTGTAGAGCATTGCACAGACTAACACAGAAGAGCAGGCTGCTGCTGAAGGAGCTGACAGCCTGCACTGAGCACAAGGCACCACCACACAAGTGAGACTTGAAACCTTTTATTATTATTATTATCTTGAGAAAGGGCTACCAGAACTTCTAAGAAATAGTGAGATGCTTTCACTAGCAACCTAATTAACGCTTTATAAAGATACACATATAGATGTGGACATTCCCACATATAAGCTAGAGTAACCTGTTCTTTTTAATCACCAGGAGTGAGCTATAAAAGTGCATTTTGGGGCTGAAGGGGAAGCTAATGTTGTAAGAAACACTTACAAAAAAAAAAAAAAAAGTTAAAAAAATGTAATGCTAAGAAAAGAAGTTCTATAACATCAGCAAGGAAGATATCACAGCCAGAGCTAACAGAAACTATAGCTTGAGAAAAAAGACTGGGCAAAAGACACTTAGGGAAGATAAAGCTGCAGAATGAGACCTGGAGGTTTCAGCAAACCGTGCACCTTGTACATAGATGGCGATCATGAAGTTACGAGACAAGTGAGGAAAGAAAGCAATTAGGAAAAAGGAAGAAAGTGATAGAGAAATCAGGAGATGAAATAGCATTGTACCTGGGGGGTGGGGTGAATCCACAAAACCAGAATAAGGAGAAGAGAGTCCGTGGGGCAGAATTTAGTCTTAGTGCAAGGTAAGGGGTTGAAATTAGTGAAGGAAATGCTGAAGGGGAGACAGGTAAGGTGCACAGGAATTACAAGTCAGCTGCATTCGGTTTAGCAGCTCAAGTGTGAAAATGGAAGTAGGCGTGTGACTTAAAAATCATTGTGTTGAAGGCATTAGAACTGCAGTCAGTCAGAAAAGGATTTGCAGATAGAAGGCATCACGACAGTTTCTCCATCTTTCAGGATTTTATTTATGCAAAATCTGACAAGTCTTAGTTAAGTACACAACATCATATATATAGACTTACTAAAGCTTTATTTTGATAACCCACTGCATTAAGTAGGTATAAATGTAGTATATCTCTTTCACATTTTTCTATCAAACAGGCTGCAACAATTTTTGTTTTTTAAAAAAGTCTGCATGTTTTTCTCTATTACTTTCCATACTCACAGAATTACTCCAGTTGCCTCAAGTTCTTGAAAGAAAATAAATCAGCTAATACTATACACTTCCTGCAAGCTTTTCTCATGCTGTGATTACTTTTTTCATAGCTCCTTTGGAAGACTGCCTTAAAAGATGCAGGCACGTTTAGCACGAGTTAAGGGCTGCCTCCGAAGGCATTAAAGCAGAGCAATATTGCATACCCAATTCATCCTACCTGCTCTGCAGAAGTTTGAGCAAAGCCTCCCTAGATGTGCATGTCGTCGGTCACACAGAAGAGTGCAGGGGCCCAGTTTTGTTCAGGGGAGACCATGAACTAGGCTCAGAGCTGCAGCACCTGCGACCCCCTGCCTTGCAAAGCTTCACCTTTTAAAGCCAAAGAGGTTTTCAGGACTCTGGAGCTAGATGATGGACACCTCCAGGAGCACAAACTCATACCAGTCACGGCAGCAGAAAGCTCCAGAGCCAAGCGTATGAGCCTTGTGCTGAAGAATAATGGGAAATGCAAGCTGGTAAAACACACAGATGCGAGTCTGGATGTTTACCTGGGCCTGGCAGCGAGCCTGCAGCTGCTGCTGGCTCAGTGCTCAGCTCTGATCAAGTGACCACAGTGGAAAAAGCACTCTTTTGAGGACCGTACTCCAGGACTTCTCCGGCTGCACATAAACCCCGTTCTCCAGCAGCCGAGACTCCAGCCTCCCTTCTGTCTATAGTGTAGAGACGACACCAAGACTCCCTTTCTCCTGCATAAATTTTTATCTCCGTGGGAAGACACTAAAAAAAACTAAAGCGAGCCAGTAGTAGGTGTAGTGATTTTGTTTTCATAGTCTTGGTTGTGCAACAGCACCATCCAGCTGTCAAACAAAAAATGAAACATCTTACCACCACTGTCCAGATTTGGCCCTCGTACTACAAACAAAATTAAGAATTGCTGCTAAACAAAACCCACAGGGGGCATTTTCCCTTCTTCTCCAGGAATCACGTTGGTCCTTTATGATGCATTCCCAGGTTAGTGCACAGGAATGTGTTCGCTTCAGTGAAATGAGGAGCCCAACCCAGTTTATTTCTGCCCAGTAAGGCTGGCAGTCCACAGCTTACCTCAGTGTCTCAGTGAAGTGATGAATATAAACCCAGATATGAGGAAAAGACTGCTGTCTTTGGCTCACAACCAAAGACAGTTAAACACACGACAAAAAAATAATGAAAACAAATCAACCATTTAACACATAAGAGCCTATGTTTTGGCTATTAATTTATCGCTCGTCAGCTTCAGAAGTAGGAGCAGCAACCTCCAATGAATGGAAGAAAAACACAACTGATTACCTGAACGAAATGCACAAGGTCACTGCTTACAGTGCCCTCAGATCTTCACTAAAATCAGGTATGCCCTAACACCCAGAAGGAGCTTACCATGTGTGTCCACGGATGATCAGGCGGTCTAATGTTAGAAAACCATCCTTGTATTATATATGCCTTAGCCTGTCCTACAATTCCACTTCTGCATTGTGAAATACATTCCCTGCTTGGAAGTATCTCCTCTTCTGGCTTTCTGAAATCCAGTCCTTGCAGTATCACAGGCACCCTGCACAGTTTTGTAAGTCAATCATCTTCCAAGGGAAAACAAATAGTGGAAACTTGCCAAGCAAATACTAGCAGGGAAAAGAAAAACAAGAAGTAAATGCACAAACTAGAAGGGGCATTTCTACAGTCAAAAATCTGAAAGAAATAACCTAGAATAAACGAGATGGCTTCAAGAAACTCGAGCTCATGCAGAAAAGCATCAGCATAATCCCGAAGAGGAAATGCTGTTTTTGATGCAAAGAATTAAAGCATAGGGCAGATTTAAGCATAATCCCAAAACTTGAGTGCAGCAACAGGAAAACAGCAAGCACTAGAATAGCAACTAAAGCCATAGGAGCAAGGAGACCATGCCCAAAGATTTAGCTGAGGTGCCAAATGACGAGCCTGTGCCAAGTGGGAGAGAAGGTGCCCTTAAATGAGCAAAGCAGCAATGCCGGAAGAGTCCAGAGAGATACAACCCTAAGGAAAAGTGGACAGCCAGCTCCTCCAAAACTGCAGATGAACACGAAAGTTAACAAGAGGCACAGCCAATGAGGAAGTACAACTAAGCTCGACTAATGAAAGCAAGAGATCCTCCTTTCAGGAGAGCACAGGATCCTCACGAAGTAGATCTGTACTAGAAAGCCGTTGCAGGACTACATTAGGGCAGAGAAAGAACGGAGCTACAAGAAAAATGCTGGAACTGGAACATAGGCCAAAATGCTCAAACCAGTAAAAGGAAGAATTGGTGCCAATTCAGAAGAAAAGCCTGGTAAATAAGAGGATATTGAACAAATTTAGAAGCGGTGGGCAAGGTAGAACCTTTGGGTCTGCTCTGAAAGTTTCTCCTCTGCTCCAAACAAAAACCACAATGAACAGCAACAGCAAAGTTTAAATGTTAAGTAGAGAGAAAACATTTCAAAATAAAGAATCTCATGATCTTTATTGAAGAAGGTCTATTTCCCTTGCCAGGAACTCACTAGAAAACTTGTGACATGGTTTGGAGGCTGGACAGCTATGCTCAGAGCACTGTGCACTCCGGAGGCATAGAGTTACACACACTTTCCAGTAACAGAAATGGCATGATCGATCCACTTCAACACTCAGGTGTAAAAGGAGAGCAGCCAGAAAGAAAAAAAAAGAGGAAAAGTAGATCTCTATTAGTTACTAGTCAGGTCAAATGACAAGAGGAAAGGTGAAAACAGCATAAAATCCCACTAAGGAAATAGGCCTCCAGTGGAAAGAGATGAGACAAGCCAGACAGAAGGAGAAACAGGAAGCCATGAAGTCTTTCCAAAACAGTCTAAATAGAGACAACACTTTTACACCATCCTCCAGGAGGTCAGCCAGAGTTCTGCCAACTTAATCGCAGCAAGTCTTAAAGGTTTTCACATGGAACTTGAGCTCATCACAGTGGCTTTTTTCCTCTTTTACCACAGGGTGTGATTTTTTTAAGGCAGGACACCAAGAAGTACTCAAGGTAGAGAAAACAAGTGTTCTCAGGCAGCAACTGAGCTATCCAGTTTAGATAAGGAATCAGTTTTAAGACTAGAGTGCCTGAGGAGCCTGAGCTTTGTAGTCTCATATGAGTAAGCATTTCCAAATGCAGAGCTTCAGCTGTCCAGAGTCTTAGATGTACTATAGTTAAACCTGCTATGTCACTCCAAGTGTATGTTTACATGCCTACAAGTCCCACCCCTAACACAGCCCCCCCAGTGTCTGTTTACTATCTGTAGAAGGCACTACTCAGTTCAGACCTGAGAGTTCACGCCCATCTTCACCAACTTCTAACCTTGCAGCAAGTGAAGCTTGCACAGCTGATGTATAGCAACCAATTTCACTTAGGAGCGCAGCTGCAAGCCGCATGACAGCTTGTTGGATTTGGGATTTTAGTTGAACAGTCTTATTTAAACTAGGGACACAGAATACAACTCATGTGAGAACAGTGATGGGACCATACATGATAAATTCTGAATGTAAATCAGAACAGCTGGATACAAGAGATGTTGCACACATTAAACTTTCTAAACCTCCCCTACCCTTAGGACTATGTTGCATGCCTTCCCCCTCCCACCCGCCTTCCTTCAAACAGACTTTTTGGGAGTCCCACTGGTTTAATATTTAGCACTTCACAGCAAGTTAGATTCTGCTTCCAAGGTGTCTAGACAAACTGTGTTGGTACCCATGTCTTCCAGTGAGAGGCCAAGTTCCCATGAGGAATAGTACAAACAGAACCAGTCCTATCCCAGAAAGCTCACACATTTCAAAATTTAGGAGCGGATTTTAATCCAAGAAATGGCAACAGTGATGTCCAGTTTATAACAGGCCAACTTGCTGCTGACCGGTCTCCAGATGTACAGTGAGAACAGTAAAACAGTGCAAGTTTGTAGTCAGTATGGCTTCTCTATTGATTCCAAGATTTTCCTTCTCTCTTCTGCTGGGGGCATCTCTGGTTTCACACCGTTTCTTTTCCTCTGCATCATTATGTCATGCTGAAAATAGAAGAAAGCAAGCATGAGAACACATTTCTCAGACGTCTCTGCCTCTGAGCTCCTACTGAATGAGATTCTTCAACACAAGTGCTCTTTATATATGAGGAGCCAGATATTCTAGATCTGATTAGCTGACAAGTAAATGTGCTGGTATTTAACTGAAGCTATCTGACAGTTCACCTTGCTGCTTCAGATTACAGTATTCCCATGACACGGCAGACTAACGTGCAATTGTCTGTAAACAGGTTTTTTGGTGGCTTACACAAGTACTTAAAGGCATAAGCTAAAAGCCTGAGAATATAATATAATAGCATGAGAAATAACAGAACAGTTTAACTGCATGTAGTTCCTAATGATGCTTTCCTGCCACAATGCAGAAAGAAATAAGAAATAATCACCAAATAATGAACTCTTCCTGAGCTTTATCTTAGGTTAAAGCAAGTATGACCCATGAGAACAGAAAAATAGATGAACTTGTCTTACATCTCTGAACACAAGCCTTGCACACGTTGCAAAACAGAACTTATTGCCAGAAATATCTGACTAATTTAGAGAGAAACATACCACAAGAACACTGACTCACAATTTAAGAGGGTAAACTTTGGAAAACAAAGTGAAGTATTTTGATGTGCATCTCCTCAAGTCTTCCAGCAACACATACTGAGACTACCTAGGAATTCTACCAATGTCTGTAAGTCACACTAAGAACAGCAGCAGCAGCCAGCACTAGTTAAGTTCAAAGAGTTCAGAAAGCACTGTATCACATGTAAAGCAATGTGTGGAATAAAACTGACAAAATCCATGATGCTTATGAAAACCTGCTTACCCAGAATTTTCTGCAGTTTTTGTACTTCAGAAAATAATCAGTACACATATCCTTTTTATAGTTGTTGTCATCCATACATTTTCTAGAGGCATCTGTTTCCTTTAATAGGAAAAAGAAACTTCAGAGCTGAGTGAAGTCACTGCATCAGTGTCTAAGTATTCTAACAAGTCCCAGAATATCTATGAAGATAGGAGGCAGTTCCTCAGATGAGCATAGTATCAAACGGAGCAAAGGAACATCTATCCCAGCAGATAATCAGTAATCCCCAGGCAGTGACTTAATTTGAAAATTGTAACAAACATTATACTCTTCAAGTAGAGAGAAGAGAGCCTGCAAAATAATTGTTTACAAAGATTCGTGGTATAACACAAAAAGGACTACTAAAAAAAAAAAAAACAAAACATTAGGCTTGCCCAACCAGGATTTCAGACTCTGATTCTAAGGACAGAAAAACAAAGTTACTATCAGTTGTATTACTCCCATTCATATGGAATTACAGGTTGCTATTTCACATATACTCTAGTATGTGGTTTTGAGCTTTTCCCCTCTTTAGACTCTAAGGAATTTGTAATGCAAAATGACAATGCAAGAACGCTATCCATAATGCAATTTCTAGAGGAATTATTTTTGCATTTTAACCTAGAAGCATAGAAACAGAAATCCCAAATTGATCATCTTACCGCTATGCAAGGATTTCTGTCATGGTCTCTAAGCTGTTGTGCGTGCCTGGACATTATAGGCAGTCGGACCCTGGCTAGAAACAGAAAAGAAACAGGTTAAACATCTGCTTTTAATAGTGACCGTGTATTAGGCTTTCACTTCAGCATCTAATGAAGGACTTTAATGCACACAGAGCAGTGTTTTTATTTTTTCCTCCTTTTTACATGTAAAATTTTTTTTTTTTTTGCAAAATTTTACAAACACTAGCAGCAAGACAGCTCAGGCAAGTTTAGCTTATCATCAGGACTCCTTACTCCTGGATAGATTCCTACAGAGAATGGAGCCACTGAGGTGGCTTACACCATCTTCACAGCGGGTGAGGAATTGTTGAGGAAGCAACCACATCTGGGAGAGACAGCTACACAGAAACCATTCACACCCAACGCACTTCAGATACTTCAGTTAATAGGGCTGGTGAACAAAGTACTAATAAGCCTTCTCAGATTTGTGTCTCCTCCTTAGCTGGATCACATCACCTGTACCCAGGTCTACAGAAGCACCCAGCCTTCTGCTGTGTTGCTATATCAGACACTTAAAACAGACATGTTTCACCACAAGGAGACCAAATCCCCTTACACCGTGCGTGACAGATTCTATCACATTTTTCACCTAGTTTGACACTGGCCCTAAGAATTTTAAGCTTGAGAAATTTCAATGCCAATAATCTACACTTATCCATGATGAGGACATCATATAGAGCAGCAGACCCTCACACCCCCTTGACTGCTTCACATACATTGCCTCTGGCACAGATGCAGTTGTGTGGTTTTTTCTTCAAAACAGACTAGTTCTGGCCAAAAATATGAATTAACCTTGACCAGATGACTATTTAAGACGATGGAAGCAGAAATGCAGGACTCAAGAAGAAATCTTTACAGGAAACTGAAGTACAGTTGATTAGAGAGACTCTGGAACAGCATCCTCACTTGACCTTGGTTTAATTTGCCTAAAGACACTGCTGCAAAGTCCGAACTTAAACTTCTTGCTGTTCACACTGGAAACTGATACCTGCAGGTCTGCAGTAAAAAAAGCCAGTACTACTTGGTATCAGCATCCAAAAAGTTAAATATTGCTCTCAGTAGCTCAGAGTATTTTAGATGAAGGTTGTTCTTGGCTAAGAGTAAGCTATTCCAAGTAAATAAGCCTTAGATGTCACCTCTTGTGAAGCTATACTCACCAGGCGCTTGCATTATTTTCTACATGCCGCATGAGAGCTTTCTGCACACAGGCCTTTTAAAAAAAACAGCATCAGGAAAACCTTCTGCTTTCCTTAAAGAACTATCCACTGGACAAGTTAAGTTTACAGGCTAGGCTAGTTTGCTTTTTTGTGGGTGCAAGAGGATTCTGACAAGGAGCTTCTAAAATGGAAACACACACATGCAGAACAATAGCAAAATACCAGTTTTTGAGAAGGATAAGGAAGAGCAGAAGAGAAGCACACCACGATACTTCACCCAAGTCAGTACTACAGACAAAGTTTTTAGATGTTTGCATGTGTCTAAGTCACAACTCTGCGTTACATTGATAATAGAAGTGCAAGTACTACAAAAGCAAGCATGTCTTAAGGTGTACGGTATCAGACAAACTTCAGATTCCCCCTCTTGAAAGAACAGCCACCACAGGACATACCATCACCACTGTTCATCGTACAAACAGCTGTTAGTATCTCCACTTGGATCACAGTGCCGGAGCCCACAGACACCCCCAGACTAAGGCGCGATGCACACTGCACGTTACACACAGCCTTCACGGGCAGGCAGCTCAGGCTGCCACAAAGCTGCCTGGCCGTGAGCGGACAAATAACGCCTGGAAAAGGACAGTACTACGAGAGGGTCTGACAGTCCCTCTCTCCGCAGAGCTTCAGGGCTTGGAGCTCTATCAGCCGGGAAGGGCAGGCGGTCCCCGTGAGCGCAGCCGGCGGGCCGAGCAGCAGGTCGGCAGGAAGCAGCCCTTCCCCCGGTTCTTACCCGTACCGTGTGCCTGCTTTCGGCTCACGGGTCCGAACCCGGCCACAACCGGGGGCTCGCCGGCAGCCGCAGCCCCTAAACACGCTTTATTTAGCACGTTAGCGGTTACAAACCGTGCGGAGAGAAACACGCTTGCTGCTAGCACTGCTTTCCCCGGGGGGCTTTTTCAGTTCATAAACCACCGGGATATGTTTTTTTCCACGGGCTCCCCCCGCCGAAAAGTGACTTATTGTGCGTGTGCGTGCGCGTTTCGTAGGTTTAATAACAGATGCACACAGAGGGTCACCGACCACGTCGCGACGCTTTATTAACCCCCAAGCCCCAGAGAGCGGCCCGCACGAACCCCCCCCCCCCCCGGCTCTCCCGGCTGCCACACCGGGACGGGACGAGGGGGGCAGGTCCGGGTGCCCCACACGGTCCCCGTCAGCAGGCCGGGTGCGGGGGGCAGCGGCGCCCCGTCCCCCCTCGGGCGCTGAGGGGGAGCCCCCCCCGGCCCGCCAACGGCCGCCTCGCGCGGCTAACGGCCGTCGCCCCACGGCCGGGCGCGCGGGCTCCCCTCAGCCCCACCTGCCGCCGCCGCCGGGCACGGGGAGAAGGGACGGAGGGGACGGGAAGGACGCGGCGCAGGAGCGCGGCTCGGCACTCACCTCGCTCCGCGGGAGCCCGCGGCGGGAGGGGGGCAGCCCCCTCTCCAATTCGAAAGACGTCAGCGGCTCGGGCAGCCCGCTTAAGTACGGGCGCAGCCTACCCCGCTCCCGGCCTCGCGGCTCCCCCCGGCCCAGCGCCGCCGCCGCCCACGCCCCGGCGGCGCTGAGCGGCAGGGCCGGGCGGCCAATGGCGGCGGCGACGGGCCCGCCCCGGCCTTGAGCGGCGCCTCCTTCCACCAACGGGGCGGGCGGCGCGGGCCGCAGGCGCCGGCGGCGGGGCGCGGCCGCGGCGCTGAGTGACGGGGGGAGGCGTCCAACCCGCGGTGCGTGTGGGCGGCGGGCGGTGTGGGCGCGGCGTGTGCGGCAGGCTGGGCTGCACCGCAGCGCATACACTACAATGGCTGCTGGAAGGACGGGAAAGCAAACAATTTCCAGGCCCGCCGCGTCCAGCCCGAAATATGGGGAAAAAATTTCAGAAAAATCGGAGAACACTGTAAAGGGTGGAAACGGGGCGCAGAGGGGATGCTGAGGCTCCCGCGGTGAGTCTGCTGCGGGTTTGGGGGGCAGGCGCCGGGGTTTAGCAGGGAAATATCAGGGTTATTTAAATTATGAAGGGGGAGGAGGAGCGGGAGGGGGGGAGAGGAGAGAGGAGCGGCGAGCGGCGAGGAAAAGTTGGTGCTGCCCATCCCTCCCTTCCATCCCGCGCCCCCCGGCCCCCGCAGCCCCCGGCGGCCCGCGCCGGACCCCCCCGGCGGAGCGGGGAGCAGGGGCAGGGGAGGCGAGCGCTGCCCCCCTCTCTCTCTCCCTCCCTCCTTCCCTCCCTGCCTCCCTCCCTCCTTCCCTGCCTCCTCCCCGGGCCGGGAGAAAGAGATGATTTTCAGCGAAAACCTCTCTCCGGACTTTTTTCCTCCACTCCTCCCCTCCCTCCCCTCCCTCCCTCCCCGCGGCGCTCTGTTGCTCGGCGAGGGAGCGGGGCGAGGCGGCGGGCTGCCCGGGGGACGGGCAAGGAGGGCGCGGGGTGCCCGCCGCCGACCCCCGGGGCCGGGGCAGGGGGCAGGGGCGGGGGGGGGACAGGGGCAGGAGCTGCGCGGCCGCCCCCCTTTCCCCTCCCGGGCTCTCCGCAGCCTGTGCCGCGAAGGCAGTGACAGCGGCGAAGAGGGAGCGGAAGACATTAAGAGCCCGCGGTGCCGAAAAATGAGGGAAAAAATTAATATAAATTCGCCCCCCGCCTCAAACCGGCCGAATTTCGCACAGAAATTTCCCCCGCGGACCCGGCTACCCGGAGGGTGTCCCCCGGACCCGGCGGCCGCGGCTTTGGGGGGGATCCGGAGGGACTTTGGGGCGCTCGACCCCCCTTCCCCGTCGTTTTTTGGACAAAAGTTTTTTTTCTCGTAATAAAGAAACGAATTTGCCTGCTCTCCCCCTCCGAGTGGCCCAGAAGCCTTCCCCTTCCCCATCGGTGTGTGTTTAGAGAAAAGTGTGAACCCAAGTAAGTGCTGAGTCGCGTTGCATTGGGGAGGGGGGTTTGCTAACTGAAAGCAGGAGAGATCCGGAGAGAGAGAGAGAGAGAGCAGGGACAGCTTGTTGTCAGTATCATAAACAACCAAAATGGAGGGAGAACTGAGGCATATAACAAAATAAAAATCATAAAAAAATGCCAAAAAATACCTAAAAATCGGGGCTGCTCCCCCTTTTCTTCCTCAAGGGAACAGAATAAAACCCCTGCCTTCCCGAGACCGTTTTAAGGTTTCAGGGAGCAAGGAGTTAATATTTATTATTTTTTTTTTGTTGATGAATTCTTTGGGAAGGCAAAAGCCTCTTATAACTCGCCACCGACAATGAGAAAACGTGAAAATCCCTTTCAGGAGAGAGAGGTAGGGGGAGATGATAGTGCAGAAAGTGCATAACTTTGGGGTAATGTGCAGTGATCCTAGATAAGATAAATGCTCTATATGCTGCTTTATAACTTCCTTTTTTAATGCTTTTTGTGTGTTTGGGGGAGTTTTGGAGATGGGGGCTCCTTTCTTTTCCTCTGTCTTTTTTCTTTTTTTTTTTCCTTTCCTTTTTTTTTTTTTTTTTTTTTTTTTTCGGACCGGAATGTAAAGCCTTTGTAGTGTCACTTTCCTGATCTAATTAGGATGTGTGAGGCAAAGAGTAAACCTTTCCGGTTTATAAAGTGCATTTTCGTTGCCTTTGAATTTCCAGTTTTCGTGGTGGCTCCCTCCTCTCTTTAAACTGGATTCTTCAGAGTAGTATGGGGTTGAGGTAATGCTCCATAGGGAAAGCTCAGAGGGCTCAGAGGCAGGGCACCTCTTCTGCGGGTGGCTGCTGATTTCCCTGGCATGTCCAGTTCACCTGTTTGTGTCCTACAAAGAATGTATTCTGCAGTCTCCTCGTTTTATTTATATAAAATAATGATGCCTCATCTTGCCTCACATTGAAGTTAATGCGAAAGTGCTGCTGATGTTGGTTCCACGTGGGATCAGGGCATTTTAAAGAGACAGCTTCTCTTTTCCTATGGTTATCATCACCTCTGCAGTACCTCTGCCTCTAGCAGAGGGGTGGTTCGTTGTTTTTATTTTTTTTTTAATGCAAAGGTCTCAAATCAGCCCTGGTCTGAGAAATTAATCATAGATAACAGGGGGAAATGTGCAGATTCGTTTGGATTGCAGAAATTCTTTTGTGCGTAGCAAGTCTTCAGGGGAGTTTTCTTGGTGTGTTAATTAAAATGCTGTGTTTTGGAGAGCGTTTTTTTGGAAAGGGTGTTGCAGAAATGAAATGGTCTCAGGTTGTTATGTTAAAACCTAGTGCTGTTCTGCTAGCTATGACTTCCCTGGGAGGAGACCTATGTGTACAGTGCGATGTCACAGGCATTTTGTAAAAGTTGTGGGGTGCATTATTTCTACTGCAAATAAATGCAGTTTTGCTGGGGACACCTGAGTTTGTTGAAATGTGTTGTAGAGCTTGTTCTACACCTAACTCTTCTGAGCAGTTCCAAAAGGTTTTGAAAGTAGTGAAAATAACTGTAAGTTTTAATTGGCCGAACTAGGAGCTTTTTACAAGTACACCTTACCTGTGTAATTATAACATCACTCGGAAGAAGTGCCTCTGGCTTTGTTTAAAAAAGAGAAATCTCATCCTAACTGAGGTCTAGTTTCATGGTATGCGTGTGCATGTGTGTGTGCATGCGTGCTTTTAGCATGGGTTTTGCCTGGTACAGTTTTTTGCTGAATTTTTAACTTGGAAGTGTTTAACTGTAGTGATGTGAAATGCTCTGCTTGTTCAAATTACCTCCTATGGATTTCAATTTTCAGTAAAATATCCTATTAAAAAATTAACATCGCCTCTTAACTTGGCAATTTGATAGCTTTATGAGGAGTTTCAATGCTTCCCTTACACACCCTTTGTTTTTGCAGTCTTTGTATTTACTTCTAGATGAAGAGCTGAATGCAGGTATGGGGTTCTAGAGAGGGAAGATGGAGCACTAAACTTGCAGGGAGGCTACTCCAGCAAGTGCTTTCTTTGAACTTCTGGAATTTGAGTATCAGTTGTGGTAGCTCTCTGTGTTTAATAGTGTCTGTTCACAAATGATCTCTACCTTTTCTGCAAGTGTGGCCAAAGAAGCTGTAGTACAGTAGTTGTTGACTAGGATAGTCTTGTGGTTAGAGATTTTGGAAGAAATCTCAAAGTTTTCCACTGAGTCACAGTTGTGAAAATTAAATCACATCAGCTACTCTTAGGCTAGAAAAGAAGTTCATTAAGGAGGAAAGATTAATCAGTTTGTATAAAGAAATGAAATTGAGCATTTTTCTAGAGCTGTCTTTCATGGTTTGGAGATCTTTTTTACAGTTAGTGAGAATTCCTACTTCAAAGTTCCTTTCCAAATATTTCTTATACTGGTCTCTTCTTTTTATTGACCGAAGGAACAGTATTCTAAAATTGATAGAAAGTTAATAAATTAATAACAGTACATCATCTGTTGTTGTGTGGTTCTTTGTTTTTCTTTTTTTCTTTTTTTTTTTTTTTTTCCTCCTTAATGTACCAGGGTAGGTAGGTAGATGGGTAGATTTACAGAACTGACTTTATTAAACTAGTTAGTGGTGCTGAGAACTGTGTGTAAGAACTCTTCAAATACTGCATCTGTGACAATCAGTACAAAATATTTAATATGTTACAACCTTTTTACCTGCCTAAGAGCTTCTAAATCATTAATTTAGTAGTGCTGAAAAAAAGGTATAGGCACTGATCATAACAATATGAAAGACACATGTTGTGGAGTCTCTCTCTTGACTTAGAGCTATGCATTACAAAGTAAATCCAGTATGTCCAGCCATGGTGCAAAACTCAGGACATAGGGAGGAGGAAGGGTGTTCTCACAGAACTTGATACTCTTCTAAATGGGCTTAATTTTAAGGTATAATCCAGATGATGATGACAATAGCAGAAGCTAAATGTTGTTTAGGATTGTTTTTTACAAACTTAATCACTTTATTTTTGAAGAAAACTGAATTCTTCTTACAGGGATGATGTGGTGTTTAATAAAAATAGAAGTAACTTTCAAAGCTTCCTTACTTCTAAGAGTTAAGATAATCTTCTCTATTATATGTTGTTTTGGTTCTATACATGATTTAGTAAAATTTTTCAATATTTTCTAAAATTAAAACACCTAAAGAAACAAATACTATGGGCTGTTGTTGGTAAAGTTACCCTAGTTCTTGCAGGTAAACTGTGGAGTTCTAAATGTATTAAAATCCTTTTTAGATATTTCTCAATCCTATTCAATAATGTTTAAAAGTTAATAATTGCAGTGTTCTACAACAGTACAGCAAATAGAGGAATTTAAATTGACCTGCATTAAACTGTTCTTGAATGCTTAGTTCAAGTGTGTTTCTTCGTGTGTACATTTCAGTTAGTAATCCTGAAAAGTGACTTTTCCAATGTAGAACTTTGAGATTTAAATTAAGAAACTTTGCAGGAGTTTCTTACATTCAAAAAGCCACTGCATCCAAAGCACAGCCACTTCTAATGGTCGTCCATCTCTGCAGTTAGTCAGTCAAAATGGTGCCCTTAAGTCTCCTCCTTTCAGGGCAGTGCATATGTTTTAAAATTAATGGGTTAAAGAGGGCACTACTCATGCACTAAATAAACCACTGTTTGTAACTGTTTGAGGTTGTTTTGTTAAAAGGGAGGTTTTGTTTCAGAGTCTAAAACAAAGTTTTTACATTTTGTGTATTTAAAACTAGTTTTTGTGAGCAGGCAAATACCTTTGGGGAGGTTCTTCAACAAGTTTATCTGTTTACCAAGGGAAAATATTCTGGAAAATGTGAAGTATGTTACAGCACTGAGGCCATTCTCAAAGGCAGTGTAGAGTTAAAAGGAGCTAGCAGCCACCTCCACCGAAGGGACAGAGCACTTGCTTTCAAGGAGAGGTACTCCAAATATCTGCAGCTAGGGAGGATTTAGCTTGCAGTGCTTTTGAAAGAAAGGTGCAGCATCTATCCACTGAACTGCTGAGCATCTTTATCCAATTACCAAATGTTTAGGTAGCCTTAAAAAACTATTTAAAAATAATTCAAGTAAGAAAGCACAGTAACATTTTGTATTGATCAAATGTAAAATGTTTAAGTTTCTGAGGTATCAGGGATTTTTTACATTTTTTTTTCTGAGCATTTTGATCATAAGGAATTGTGTATCTTTCTTGCTAATCAAAAAATCGCATCTAGAATTTAATTAAATTTATATTGATTTTTTTAAATTGCACAAACTTGTAACTGGAATGTAAAACATATTGATTATCTCTCAGCAGAATCACTTATGCAGCTTCCTATATTTTATTTTGAATTTTTCAAGGGACATAGTGGCCCGTTGCCTGAAATTGAGCAGACTGCAATACTAATGAATTTTCAGGGAAAAGTTGCCCACCAAACATGAGATGTGAAAAATTCTAATTGTATGCAGGTTATGAAAACCTAATACTGAATAAAGCTGATCACCATTACTGCAAGCTGAGTTTTATTTGGACAGGCTTGTTAAAGTATTTCTTGTCTACTTCAGCATCACTGTTCACTTGTTACTGTCTTATCTCATAGGGCTGAATTAGCAGAAATTAAGAGAATTACATTTTTTAAAAAATTAACGAGATACTACATGCTTTTAAAAGTAGTTATAAATGATGGGGCCTTCTCATAGAATATATAAAAATTGTTAGTATTTAAATGGACCCTGTGTGTCTTGTAAACAGTTATTGTAGGATCATGGCATTAAAGTTAACCACAGTGCATAGCAGTGATTTGAGATGACAGCATATGTACATAGCTGACAGTTAAGAGTGGGAAAGCTTATGCAGTTATTCTTATGTTGAAGGAATAAATCGATTTCTATTACAGCCTTCTTTGTAATAACTTCTGTTCCTTTCCTACCTCCCTGTCTGTTCAGTGCGTAGGTACCTTGTCAAATACATCCAAATGCATGGCCAAAATGATGGACAAATTTACACATGCCCAACCCTGACAGTTCTGATAGACTTGCAAGGGCATGAAGAGAGTAGAATGTGCCCTGATGTGCATAATTTTATTTTATTTGTTTAAAGGAAAGAAAATGGAAAAATAAAGCTAAAAAATCCAGGACCAAACTAGTATAAAACCAAAAAATGAGACAGATAAAACAAATCAATATAGACAAGTGTGGCTATAATGCACAGAACAGTAACTCAAAACTCCAAAGTAAAACAGCTCAAATCAGTTTTGAGAAGTCAACTGGGAATCAGGAAAGTAAAATCTGGAATTCCATCAAATGCAATTAAGAAATAATTATGTAATGAAACTTGGAAAAATGCAAAAAAGTGTCTGTTACAGTAAACTGTATTGCTGTAAGCTTCTTTTGCACTTAATGTGCTAAATTCCCCTCTCAGAGGAGAATATCCCTAGAAATCAGATTAGAAAGTGTTTAAAGGGAATTATTTGTCAAAGTTGTTTTTTACCAAAGTTAGGATAACTTATAATAATCTCCTCCATACTTCTGTAAAGAATACTTTTATTTCATGCCATTTAGCTGTGCAGCTTGCACAGAGACTGTACCTTACTCTTATCGTACAGGTAATTTACCTGGTAGCCCAGCACTGTGTATTGCTGACTTTCACCCTGAAAGCTTCTGTTTATGGTCGTGGTCACATTACACTTCTGAGACTGCCAAATCTAAAGTATTCCTCATGAAATGAGATGTAGAGGGTTGGTTTTTGTCTTGTGCACAGTCACTGTGAATTGCCAAGTAATCAAACAGCAAGGAAAAAGTCAGAAAGCTTATCTTCCCTCTTCACTTATTGAGTATGTATTTGTATACTACAGGGTATCAGATTTACCAGGGCATGAGTACTTTAAAAAGCCCTGCAAGCCATCTGATTCTGAATTAATGAGATCTCATTACACTAAATGTTTGAACAGGAGAAAAACCCTGTGTATGCAAATTAGATTTTACTGTACCAAGTGCTTGTCACTTCTAATAAAACTGTTTATTGTGTGGTATATGTATTTATCACGAATGTTACATATATGTAATATATATATACATATTTGAAGGAAACATCTGGCTGGTTAGGAAGAATGTCATGTCTTTCGAATCAGTTGTAATATAGGATTTTTTTTGAAAAGAGACATTTTTGAAAAGAAACCAGTGATCTTATTACAAAAAAGAAAAGGCAGAAGGAAAAATTCTGGCAGCTTACTATTAAATTTCAATCAAGCCTGTATAGTTAGTAATAAAACATTTACAAGTTTGTAAACGTTAAGTTTCTTCAAACTCTTACTGTCACGTGTGGAATTCTCATGTATACTAATTGTGCATTTAGTCCAGCTGCCTACGTTCAAGGCGGAACAAGAATACAGTATCTATCACGTGGAGGCATAGATAATAAATATGTAAAAGTAGAAATTGCCTACAGCTATCCTTATGTTTTTCATACGATGATACACTGCAGAGGTGTAAATTTATGGTGTTAACTACCTGTTATCAGTTACTGGTGCTCTTGCCCTCGCAAGTATTTTAAGCAGAATGAGGATTCAGCTGAAATAAAACCAATGTAAAATTCCTGTGGGGTTTTGTACTTTGCTTAAAAGCTGAACGTAGGCATTGTTCAAGCTTATTTTGTTCTCTGGAAGTTATTGTGGTCAATGCAAGCATAATTTGTTTCATCTAGGACACTAAGAAACTGTCAACCACGTAGCTTAGGGAAGAGCCTGGACATAGCTGATCACAATAGATGCCAGTTAATGGGGATCTGCAGACTTTTTTTTTTTTTTTTTTTTTTTTTTTCTCTGTGACTTGACAGTTTTCTTTAATTCTTCTGAATACTGGGATTGTGTTTAGACTAAACCACTTCTAATTATACCCCAGCACAAACATATAGCTTATGGCTATATTTTAATCAGTTTCAGAAAAAGTAATAAAAATATTATTGCATATGTCAAAGGATGGTGTTGCTACATGCTATTTTAAATGGTGTTTAAGTATGGTTATAAGCATACCAGTACAATGAAATCAGCTCTATTCCTAAACAACAGTTACATTATTTGTTACTTAAAAAGTTACTGAGAATCATAATATATTAATTATCCTAATTATTCAGGCTGGTTTTAATATGTGTTGAAATTGCTTTAAAAAGCATATATGAAATATTTATATCAAAATAGTTTAATTTCTCATTACTTGTAAAATGTAATGTTTTCCCAGTTGTAATTTTTTAAAGAGATTTTGTCTTACCTACACAAGTGTTCCCTCTCCTTTTGGTTTCAAAACCCAGCACTTCTTCAACTTGTTTTAATCTCTTTCATTCTTTCAGATTGAATCTGTGTCCCATTAAGGGTTGATACTGATCATTTTTGTACTGCAGAAATTGTGCTGAGGAGTGCTGGGAACTGACTTGTGCTGGTGATGCTACAAGTGTAAAAAGCAGGGTGTAGAGTAACGTGGAAAACGCAGTGGTAGTGGTATTTGGGGGGTGGGAATAGCCCCAGACCGGATGAAGGTTAAACTAAGCCATGAGGAAAAGATGTCAGGTTTTGCAGCCTTGTAGCACTGATCAAATAAGTGGTGAACAGTATCAAACACACTCTTAGCATCAGTCACAGAGGGCAAACAGAAATGTAGACTGTAGTTTCAGAAATGGTAAACTGTGGAATCAGTTTGCTCAAAAAATACTGGGTTTAGAGGTATCCCCTGTAGTATAACATCATTTTACCTTTGAGAACATGGCCACTTCAGAATATTTGAGAACAAGTAACTTAAGTCCATCTGGAGTATTAATTTTTGTTTCTAGTACAGTTTTTATCTGTGCCTCATGTAGAACAAACTTCATACTCTTCATTACACTTAAATATTTGTACTGAAAGGAGAGTGCATTTAAGAAGCTTTTAACTGCACTGATCACTGGTCCAGTTGATTGAGGCAGAAAGGTGCTTCCATCTGGGGAGGTTGAATGTGTTGTTGTTCTCTATTTCTTCTGTAGGTAGCCTCATAAAAGCTCTGAATGTAGGAGACCAAATCTTTCCTCCAGCCTTGAGTGAGAAGGGAGGTGTGGTCACGGAAGGGCTCTGATGACTTAAACCACTCACTGGCCCTCAGTCTCTTTAAATATGGATCGTGAGAATTCCTGGTTTCACTTACGCAGTTCCATTGCAACCTTGAAACTCGTGATACATTCTGTTATCATGAGACGAACTCCACAGTCCTTCCTTAGGTGGACCCTAAAGGTTTTGTCTGAATAAATACTTGCGTACAGTGATTTTTTTTTTTTTTTTCAAATGTGGGCAATGTTTTCATCAGGAATCAAGCCGTAGAATGTCTCTTCTCTGAGCAAACCCTCCAAGACTTTGGGGACGTCCTAAACCTTGGAGGCTCTTCCTGTTATAGTTTTAGTTGCTAAACTGAGCTTGAAGCTAAAATAACCCTTTCTGCTAAGCTTCTGTCCTTCATCATGAAGGCAGCAATTTGATATTTGGTGGTGGTGGTTTTATCATCAAGGCTTTATGTAAATAGCTTAAGAAAAAAAGTGTAAAGGTAGGCAGAAATCTGCTACCAAGTTGCAAGTGCTCTGTAGCTGTTACGTGTATTGGTATTTAAGTCATACTTGTTTCATTGAGTTAGTAAGACCTGCAGCTTGGAGAAGATGGGGCTTAACTGATGCATTAATTCTTCCCCAAATACAAATAAAGTTGGCCATTTCTGATGCTGACAGTGCTCCGAATGGCATCTGTACGTGCATATGTCCAAACTTCTCGTAACTTAGGCCTTTGGAGGAGATCTAAGAGGTCTAGGGGATGGAGATAATGTGTTATTTAACAACTTTATAAATTCAGGATAGGATTTCATGGTGAGGGTACATCTGAGAGAATATGTAGTCAAAACGTAAGAACAGGTATTCTGCCTCCTTGCCGTGGGTATTTCGACTGGTTCCGTGGAGACAGAAATTTGTTCTTATTTTTTTTCCTTCACCTGTTGCATTCTTCAGTTGTTTAAGAAGTTTGTTTCTGGATACTTTTTTGAGAAGTATATTACAGCAGCTGGCAAAGTTATTAAGTGACAAGTTCTGAACTACGAAACTTGAAGATGGAAGAGGTAGACTTTTTTCCTTCCGATTCTGACCACATTTATTTGCATGGTTCCTTGGCCTCCTCAGCAGTGCTTTGCTATAAATCAAAACAAATGAAGTTGAACAAAAAGTCCATAAAAACGCATGTCCCAGGTTCCTCTGGCAAAGCTTAAAATCCGGTTGAATGCTAGCAGTACTTCTTCACTACTACCTCCAAGCTATTCAGCCTCCAGTTCATTATCTCCAAATATCTCAGATTTCCATCTGTCAAATACTAGCTATGTCATTTGTAAAAGTACAGTGGTAACTGCATAGTCTGTGTAAGCCTGTCTCAGAGCAAGAGATTTATGATGAAGTTGAAATGCTTCTTGGGGAGCAAATGTTATTTCCCCACTTTTTTTTATTATTATTGTTGTTGTATTACAACATGCATTTGAGACTGTTTCAGATGGCCTTTGTGAAAGGGGGTGATCTTTCAGGTTGCCAAGTATCAAACTGTTCAGTGTTTTATAGGTTAAAGTCAGTATTTTTTTTAGCATCATTCAGCAACTGGTGGTCATTCAGGGTATATTGTAGAACAGTGGAGTCATGTGCTTCTCAGCAGGGGACGCTGCCTAATGATGGCACTGCAATGTCCTGAGCTGGGGAGGAGCAGACCTGCAGTGAAGGAATGGTCTCTTTCTGTAGTATGAACAGAGAACTGCTTTTACAGATAAATGAATTCTCTGGAATAAGATCCTTCACTCACTAGCATTTTCAGTATCTTTTTCCTGCAGTATCAAAATTGGACACTTCGGGATAATTTTTACAACTCTGTTGACTTGAAAGGTCAATTAAATGTAACCACATGTGAAGTTAGAGTGCTTTGAAAAGGACAAAAATCCTTTCAATAAAAACATTGGAAAAGCATTGAACTGTCTTGAAAGCAAAGGAAAATAACTGCTATACTAATCTGATGATGTTTTTCAACCAAGAAAGTAACATTTAGATGTTGGGATTCATTTATCAATAGTTTGAAACCCTCAGAAAGGAAATGTATATTATAGTAGTAAATTAATAAAAATAACATATTCATTTAGAGGAATGTAGTTGTCTGTAACAAAACCATCAGAACTTGATGAAAACAAGTTGTATACATCCATAACCTTTTTTGAGGTAAAAAGGTTAGACACCTACACAGGCAGAGGTACTCAGAACCCTGCCATGACTATTTCTGGGAGCTGTACAAGCACAGAGCTCTTCTACTACGTTCAGACAGGGTATGATGATGTGCTTTCTAAGGTTAGTGAGCTTATTGGGTTTGTGTCTTAGAGTTCAGAATTAAATGTGAAATATAATGATATGGTACTGACTTTGGTAACACCTGGCATTTTAGTCCAGTGTTGAGAGTGTGTATTACAAAACTTGAATGTAAATGTTACGTGGCTTTGGACTTCACTTTCTAGTGCTGTGGAGTGTTCCTAAGAATAAAAGTATTTTGCTTTGTCAGAATTACTGTTTCCCTCTGGTGTATTTGCTTTTAATTGAATTCTGCTCTGTGATTTTATTATTATTATTTGCACAGAATTGTGCTCGTCTTTTTTCCTCCAAGCGAACACAAATAGCCTTGTACTCCTGCTGTGATTATTATGCATAACACCTCTGACACAGCAGATCAAAAGTTATGTTTGCTGGAAAACAGAATTAATATTTTATCTTTTTTTTTTTTTTTTTTTTTTTTTTTTTAACAGCTTAAAAATAGCTGTGTCAAAAGAGATTATGCTTTTAACATGCTAATCCAGTAAGCCATCATACATCATTCGGTAGGGAATGTTTTTATACCAGGCAGCTGTCTCTTAGTAGAGCCAGTCTGAGAGGTTTCAGGTTATCACAGAAATATACCCATAAACTCGAATTCTTCAGGAGAGAGACTTCTTTAATAGTATGTGCAAAGCGTGTTATCAAACTGGAGCCTTTTTTCCAAGAATTGTTTTACATGTCAGTGTGCTTTGGCCTGTTTTAAAGCATTCTGGCTGTTTGAGACAAATTGATGATTAAAAATGGTGAATGCAAACCCCTTTTCTCAGTGTAGGGGCATTAACAATTCCTAGTTTTAATGTAGAATATTAGATTGTGGTAGCGAAATACCTGAAAGGAATGCTCTACTGATTACATGGAAGTTAAAGACTCATGAGAATTTATACTAGATGGACTGGAGACTGGGAAATTCATTGGAATTACCCGTTTCTGTTGCTAATCTTGCTCCATGTTCCTCTGACACTTTGTTTCCTGAAGCGGCATTTTCCTCATTCAGTTTTTATAAGTCTATACTGTCTCTGTGTAGAGAGTCTCACAAAGGTGGGAGACAGCAATACTGACTTTGCAGAAGGGTCTGTAAAGCACACAAAGTACATCTGAAAAGTAAGTTCTGTCTTATCTTTTCACTTCAGAGCTGCTCGATGTTACTGGGAAGAACAGTAGATAAGTGTGTGAGACTGAAATTTGACTGTAGGTTGACTGCCACTGTGTGCGCATCAGTGACCAGGATTTTTTTAGTTACTAGATATTAAGACGAGGAATTTGCTTGTGCTTAGATAAATTACAGTGCATAATTTGCTGAAACAGCTTAGTAATAACCATTTTCATTTTCTTTTTGCTAATGCTAATTCAGAATGGTACAACATGAGAGAAATATTTAGTTATTACTACTTGATACTCTGTTCTGGCTAGTTATGGAGCTCAATTTGATGTTATCTGTCAGATTATTTAACTTGAAAATGTGCTGCTGCTTGACTGGTGAGCTGGGACGTTACCTACTGTGATTTCCTAGTGGCAAGATGTCTGTAAAGAATGTTTTGAGATGAGCCTGGCCATGCTTGAAACTAATAGAGTTAGGTAGGGTTTGACGTGCCGCTTCTTTAGGCACACTGAAACACCTTTTGCAAGTAGGGCCGTTACATTTTGCACCAGAGATGGGGGTAATCTTATGTAATTTAAGAGAGTCCTTGTTTGCTGAGATGAGCTCTGTAACTTGCAGTACGGTTCTGTGCTTGTTACACGAGTGGTGTGCGAACACATACAGCCATAGCATAATGCCTCGTGTTGCTGATCGCTTCGTACACAGCCACCTGCAAACTGCAGTGCCAGGATGAGAGATGGGGAGAATATGGGAAGGAAGGTAGTAGGTGGTACGGGGTAAATGAAACATTATAGGGCCTACACTGAGAAAGCAATGACAGCCCAAGGAACTAACTGTGCTTTGTTGTTGGGCTGTCTGCTATTTGTACGTGAAAATACTTCCTATGCAGTGTGTGCAGATTATCTTGGCGATTATAGTGTTTGCAACGAGGAGGTTGGTGTTGCTGCATGGAAGTTGCTATGCCTGTCTTTTTGTAAAGTGTTTTTAAGTACACTGTTGAATAAGATGGTGTTCCAAAC
Organism: Oxyura jamaicensis; assembly: GCF_011077185.1. NCBI lineage: Eukaryota > Metazoa > Chordata > Aves > Anseriformes > Anatidae > Oxyura > Oxyura jamaicensis. The sequence goes on along the minus strand of NC_048894.1, from coordinate 118,821,364 downwards.
AGCCACAGTTTGAAAAACTGATAAGGAAGGAATTGTTGTAAATTGTTTTGTTCTGCAGCTGTATACTTAATCATCCTGGCAGATAGTCCCTCATTCCACTACGGCTGTATTTTCGCTCAGCAATTAGATGAAGTTGCCTACCTTCGAACCGATTCCTGGAGTTCGCCTAACTTGTGTGGAAACGATTGCTGCAAAAGCAGCTCCCAAATCGTTTCGTCGAGCTGGGTTGTTAACTGCATTAGTAAAAACTGTGCTTTGGCTCGCCACTTTCACATTTAAAACCAAAACAAACAAAAAAGAAAAGCCAACACCTAGATATCTCGGTGTGTGATTAGGATAGGTATTGCTCCGTTTATATGTATGGCCAGTGCAGAAACAGAGACTGTCTCTAAATTCAGCAAGTGGTGTGTGTTGCTCTAAAGGCAGCAAGTGACTCATGTGACTGTCTTAGCAGCTGGGCAGCAAGATTAGAGAGCTACTATGTACACATTCCCTTACGAGGGGTCCAAGCTATTGCTAAATGAAAGTTGTCTTACTGCCAACAACTGAATAACGGGCATAAGAAAATATAGTAAATAGATGTGTCATCAGGTTAGCCCCGTGGTCATTTCAGGCAGTCTTTAGACTGAAGAAAAATGCCTTTTTCAAGATTCCTGTTTAAAAGAATTTTGTCCTTTTTTTTTTTTTTTTTTTTTTTCCTGAGGCACCGACTTTGTGTGAGGTTGCCTATCTATTGTCCCTTTAAATCTGCAGATTCATGAAAGTCATCTTGAAATGGCTGTTTCTGACACTGCAGGAAAAAACGAAAATGTTAGTGAGTGAAGAATCTTATTCCAAAGAAATCATTTATTTGTAAAAGTACTAAAAATATGCTTGTATCATGAAGTATTTTGATTTGAACTGAAATTGGCAAACTGTATACTTCTTGGTCACTTGCTAATTTGAAGACTTATTCATGATGTTATTCCTCATGTATTTCCTAATTGTAAGAATTTGTGAAGTTCGTTCCAAATTGTCTTTAAGTTTTCCTGGCATGCCAGTATGGATTAGTGGAACATGTATTCTTTTTTATTTTTTTCAAATTTCCCTAATCTAATTTTTTTAACTCAGATGCTTGCTTTTCATAAGAAAGTTACTAAACATTTGTGAATGCTTTGTCCTTTATAGATATGTGCTTACAGTCACATATAAATGTTTAAACTATTATTTACAGATGTAAATGCAAAACTGTCACCCTGTCAAACACCTCTGAAGGACTGAACCTCCTAAGAACTCATTTCAGTCTTGAGGACCAGAGGGCGTACACTTGACTGTTGCAATCAAGTAAATTGATACAGAAATCAAGAAGACATGAATGCGAAGCTCCTTAGAGTTATTTTTAGCATCAACTTTCAGACCATAATTATGTTTTACAGACGAGAATGTATTTACCAAAGAGGAGTTTTTGTATTTGAAACAATGAGGCAGGCAAGAGGTCAAGCCTTAATGGTAAATTCCTTATAGTAAAGGAGTACCAGGGTGTGTTCCTAGCCATCATCACTGCATCCCACTGCCTTCAAAAGGAGCAAACTGATTGTTTCTTTGCCTGCTTCAGGTTTTCGGGGTTTCTGCTTTCTCTCTTTGCCTGTCTAGAAGTGACTTGTTTCCTCTATTGTTACTCTTATTTCACATTTGTCTCAAGTTTGCGTGAGTGTTCCTGAACAACAGTTTTGATTTATATTTGTGATAAAAAATGTAGAGCAAAAATTGTTTGAAGTTGTCAATGCATCTGAAAACTACCTTCTCAAGGTGGACTGTTGTTTTAATAGCACTACAAAACATCTTACTGATCTGGTTCTTTTGTCTCTCTCTGTTTATTTTTCTTCATAATGAAGTCTCATATTGTTTAGTATTTTGAAATCCTTGATTTATAGGCATTCTTCAATTGTTGTTTTTTAACTTGTTTTGATTCAGACTCTTCTGAATCTTTCCTTGCTATTTTTAATGTAGTACTTTTCTGTACCAAATTGCTTTTCTACTCTGCTTTCATCATTTTTCTGTCACATGTTACTCAGTCTTTGCAAAAGAAAAATGTTTGTGTTCTTATTTCTTCCCTGCTTAGTTGGATGGTGCTCTGTGACAGAGGAGCACTAGGAAACCGAAGGATATTTGTCTAATGGTGAGGAGCTCATAGATAAAACACTAGCAGATTGTGACCAAGGATGTACCTGCAATACGCATCAGTCCTCTGAAATGCATCCCATGACGTGTGTGCGTCAGAGGATTCTTGTCTGTTCTCCTTGATGAGCCCCCAGCAGTGCCCATCTCCCAGCAGAGTTTCAGGCCATGGGTTCTGCTGTCCTGTGTCGTGTACAACAGCAGTTCCCTGGGCTCTGACCTCGCCCGCAGCGGAAGGACTCCGCTGCAGTGCACGGCTTGCACTGGGCTGCTTCCCTGTGTCCTGCAGTGTGCTCTGTTTGTTCAGAGCACCTTGTGCACCGCTGGAAGAATCATATAAACGGTGCTTCTGGGAGGATATTTGCGTGAACTGGATTTAGGCTTGTTTGTTTGCTCCTTTCAGAATTATGCCCAAATTTCTGGGGCACAAATTTCCGCTGCCCCATTAACGAGGGGGAAGCACCCTCTCTCATAAGGAGGAATGGTTTTAAGCTACCTCTGTCTAAAAATACAGAATCTTCTTTAGAAAATTTGATTTTCGAGTGGCCAAGGGGGAACAGCCCAGCAAAATCAGCCCATAGTGTCTCATATTTGTGTGAGATTGCCTTTTGTTAGCAGGTGTGGCTTAAGAAGGGTAGGAAAGCATCTTGCTTGGTACAGTCCTTCTCCCCTTGCACCCTCATGTCACTCCATGCTCTAGAGGGGAGTTGTTGTGGTGTTGGCTTTTTAGGGCTGTTAGAAAACCATGGACACTCTGAAGGAAGTTGAGGTGCTCTTCCTGATGCTATTTCTGTCCTGGTGAGAATTTTGCAGAGTTACTGTGGTGGTGTGTGCCACCTACCCTATATGCTTTCCTTTGACAGGAAGACCTACAACTAAGTAGGAAAAAATGGTCTGGGGGAAGTTGGTAGCTGTCGTTTCGTTTTGGTTTGTTGTTTTGTTCTCAGCCTGTGCTCTGCAGCAGCATTTCTTAGGGGCAGAGTTGCAGTCTCTCAACTTTTCTTGCACCACTGGGTTCCTGGCACTGGGTTGGCTGAAAGCTGTTAAATCGATCAGAAGCGGCTCTAGATCTTTGGTCTCAGATGTGATCGCAGTATCTGATTCTTTTAAGAAGCGATGAGCTTCCCAGTGACGAGAGAGAATTTCAGTTGCTGCCTTTAGAAAGAGCGAAACTGTGGTTCTGGTATCCTCTGAGAAAGGAAGCCTTCTGGGACAAGCTTGAAAGTAAAGCATGGGAAGGAGCGGAGCCTAGATAACTGAAGCACTCTTCTCCAGTAACTATAGATACTGTGGGCTTTCACAGGAGAGCGGTGGACAGGAAGAATGTTTGTTTCTAAGCACCGATGACCGTGCACGAATAAATAGAACTAAAGGAGGCTTTAGGAGTTGTGTTGCTTTGTTCTCGTGCTTAAAAAAAAAAAAATAGCATCCATTTTTAGGATTCAGTGTACTAGAGGCTGAAAAGGAAAACACAGCAGGCATCTGTCCTTCCCCTGTCAGGCTTACAGAGCTGAGCTGAGAAGTGTGGAAAGGAAAGCGGGGGGGAAGCAGTTAAAGTACTGGCAGTTGCATATATGCACACTGTTTAAGTTTGTGTGTCACTTTAGCGATGGTGGGTGACACTCCTGTTTTTAAATCAAGCAGTAAAATCTTCTGCCCCCCGTTTACACAAGGCCAAGTTATGTTCCTCTCAGTCACTGCCATGTGCGCTCCGGGGCTGCCCTGCGTTTCAGGCCCTGGATCACTGAAGGCACGTACCCAGCGGGATGCTCGTTCTCAGAGCTGTATATATCCCGCAGATGGGAGTTCACAAGCCAGTTTGCTGGCTGGAAACTTATACATGGATCTTGACAATGGAACATATTTATGCAGAGTTCTGGTATGCTCCCTAGCACATTTGATGTTTTGCCGCAGGCCCTGGATACTTGGAGAAACCCTGCCCTGCAGCCCCAGCCCGTACCCTTGTGACGTACCTACGCGGGGGTACATCGTTTCTGGCTCTCATGATGGAGAGAGGTGTTACACCGTGGGACCTGCACCTTAGGCACTTCGATACCAAAACAAGGCAGCCTGCAGTGCGTGGCCAGGGTAAAATCCAGCATGAAAATAAAGTAAACGGCTCTTGTGGTTTTCCTGAGGGTTGTTTATTAAGAATCAAGTTTCTGTGGCATTTTTCAGAAGAACCTGTTTTGAGATTACTAGGCCTAGTTTTTCAAAACTATTGTCTTCATAAACTTTTGAGAACACAGCTTTCGCTGCCTTCCACTGCAACTGCAGACATTAAATATTTCTGCAAATCACTCCTTGGAGACCCATGCCAAGGACCTGGAAAATTAATGACCTCTTCTGGAGTGTTAAATTTAAATGACAGAGATCTCTGGTAGGTTCTGAGTTCTCTAGGACAGTGTTCAGTTATCTGACTCAAAAGGTTGGTTTCTGAATGACTAAAGAGGTTGTGGAAAAAGTAATCAAGAAAAAAAAAAGTAATCCATCTGGCCAGTTTTGGGCAGAAGTCACAGGAATGACAGCTTGACCACTATTCATGTTAGATTTCAAGTCTCCATCTGAAAGGACAGGGGTTCAAAACTCTAGAAGGATAAGTAGGAAAAATCTGCCAGAACTTTTTGCTGAAGGCAAAACTTTTTTTCCTTAGATTTTTTTTTAAACATCTGTACTGTTTTGAATGAATAAAATGTAAAGAAACAAAATACTGAAGCAGACACTAACTTGTAAAACTTCAGCCCAAACAATGGCAGTTTGGCAAAGCAGTCTGTTGTCTTACGTAGAGAAGTTTGTGTTATGATGGCAAGTGTTTGGCAGCATAGTGAAATGTGATACTCCTAATTCTGCCAATAGTAAAATATGCTGGATTGGAGTTAGTGCGTGCACCTACTGACAGCACTGTCAATTCTTGTGTGAATTAACAGAGGAATTGTCGTGCTTTCAAATCAGGGCTTGACAGAGAACCGTTATCTCAGATCTTACCAGCCCGGTTAAGGCAGACCTGAGATGAAAAATCCTGCTTTTAATCAGCTCAGTAAATGCTGATCAATTCTGTTTAGTAAGAATGATTATGCCGGTGTGTGTATCAAACCCAGCATTTTGTATCTGACAGTGGCAAAACCAAGCGTGTAGTGACAGGCACAGGAACAAGCATGTCACTGTAGCTTTCCCAGAGTATTCTGGTCTCCAGTAATTTGCTGGTCAAAGGCCAGATGTGGCGTGTTTTTTTTTTTTATATTTACTAACCCTTATTAGACTTTTTCCATTAACTTTTTCCTGTGACCTTTTGAGCCTCTCAAGTGTCTGAACACCCTGCTGCAAGACATTCCATGGCAGAAGCATGTGAAGACCATGTACCATAAAACAGGCAGCAATCCACAGTGTGTCCCTCTTGAATACCATACAGGAGGTAGATGTATAATGGAGAAAATACAGGAAAAGGTGTTAAATATGAACAAAGTAGTGAAACAGCTTCCACACAAGAAAGATCTAAGGAGACTTGGACTTTTTCAGCCTGGTAAGAGACTACAAAAGGGAGAATGCAGTAGAGGTTTCAAATCACAGACCATAAGGGAATCATGAATGACGTAGATGAGATGAAGGAGGAGCAAAATTATTGAGAAGTAAGAAAAATAGTGGGAGGTTGGTTCAGAACAAGCTAAAAGAAAGCAGTTTTTAATAAAATGTGAAATGAAGCTGTGGAGATCCTTGCCATGGGATGTTGTGAGTAAAAAAGTTCATGTGGGCACAAAAAAGGGACTGCCAAAAGAGTGGGAAAGAAGTGCTCGGGGAGCTATTAAATATACCTAGCTCAGGAATTCCCTAAATCACAAATGGTGATACTTCCCCAAAATACCATGTGCTTGCCTTTTCTCATGGTCTGCTGTTGGCTGGTGCTGGGCCCGTGGCCTGGCCCGTGGGGTCTGTCATTGTGCTCTGCTGGGAGTTCAGGGATGCGGGACTGGACCAAGTCGCCCTGGCTGGGGTGAGCGGCTGGCTGTCCCAGGAACCATGTCTGTCTGTGACCCTGTGTTGGTCCACCTGCAAACTAGTTATGTCTTCCTCCATCTTTTGACAAGTAAACTGAGAAGCAGTGTTTTGTTGGCTAGGAACCCTTGCAATTTCCAGCCTAAACTTATGATAAGTTTATATTTATTTTTTATGCCAACCCTTCTGATTGTCTTTGGTGTAATTATTAAGACCTTTTGTGATTTTTTTTTTTTTTTGTCAGATGTTTTGTGGTGCTACTCCAAATAAATCTTTTGTGAATCTGTATTACCAGATTTGTACATCGTGTTCCTAACAAGATTTTGATGATAATGTCTGTATGTCCCCTTCTGCACTGGAAATACAGGTGCTTTTTGAATCATTTTATTTTCTTACTTCTGCAACAGCTCTCTTTAGTGACTTTTAGTAGCTGCTTATAGGATGGTCATACACAGACATTATCCTTCTCTGCTACTTCCAAGTAATGATTCCTCACTTTTCAGCAGAAGTCACTAGTCTCTAAGTGCATAAAGTTCTCCTTTGTTGCAACTTTTCATCCCCTTTCTGTCGCAGCTGTCCTTAAGATTTGTCGCACTTTTTCTTATGGGTTGTTTCAGTCTGTACTAAATTTCTGGTACCTCAGTTTGCATTTTCCACTAATGTTGGTAGTGCTCACATACAGGCATAAAAAAGTACGTATAGAAATGAAAATGTTGAATCAAAAAAGACTGACAACCAGTCTTGGCAGGACTCCATAAATAACATCCTTCTACTTTTCAGAGAGAAATCTGTTGTCGTCTCCTCTTGATCTGCTGCTTTTCCTGCCTCGCGATCCTGGAACTAACCCCTCTCTTCTCAGCTCAGCAAACCGCTGCTCAGGTGGTGGTATATCAGCTGACTGACTGAGTTAGACTACAACTGTTGTGCTTCCTTTGTATAACGAGTGTTTTGTCATGTTGAAGGAAAGTTGGATGTTTGACATTGTTCAGCTTTTAAAAATCATGTTACCTTTTATTCTATTTTCTCTTTACCTTCGTGTTTTCATTCTTTCTTTCAAAACATGCTCCGAGCAGGAGGCCACGCTATCGTCAGGTATAGTATGGCCTGATAACTTTTTTCCACCTTTCCTCAATATTGAATTGAGGCCAAAAAAATAAAGTCTTTCTGGACTCGACGCAGTTCTGAGACTCTCCCATCTCATCACGTGGAAATGTTGCTTCCTGTTAAATCAGAAGATAGTGCTGAAGTATCAGAGGTGGTGCTACGTCTGTGTACCAGATACTTGGATTAGTTTCATTGACTCACCTTCCAGGAGGCCCAGTGTTGCTCTCAGATGTTGGCAGCAGCCTCTGGTTGTGAGCTGTGGGCTGTGAACCTCTATCTTATTTTCTCTGTCGTGGGAGTAGCCAGTTGAAACAGTTGCCATTGCTGCTTCTTGTAGTTAGAAGTTGCTGTGGGTATTTGGCAGGCCGGGTTCATTCAGGGAAGTGCTCGTGTCCCTGGTGACATGGGTTTAGCCATCCAGTGCCACTCGTCCTCCCCGCCGAGCTGCAGGCACCGTGCTGCTCCGCCATCCCCCTGCGCTCGGATCCACGCGCGGTCCCTCCGGCCGGGCGCTGCCTTGCCCCGGCCCGCAGCCAGGAGGTGGCTTGTGTCTGGCCGGCCTGGGGCAGGGGCTGGGCACCGTGTCCTCTGCCTGCGGCTGGCCCGGTAAACAGGGCGCTCGTTGCGCGCAGTTACCTAATTCTGGAGAGAGCTGCTTGGCTTCTGGGACCGCTCCAGAGAGGAGAACGTAACTGCTGAAGCTGCTTGCCAAGTCAGATATCAAATCTGATGAGGAATCAGGCCTTGAGGTTAACTGCCAGCAATTATCTGTACTGTATCTATACCCACGCTGAGTGATTCTTCGCTGTTCTGTTTTTAGAAAATTAAAAAGAAAGGAAAAAAAAAAAAAAGTGAGGTGTCTCAGTGCTGGTTCCCACAGCCCTGCGCTTGAAGTGAAGTAGCAGCCCTCATCCATGCAAGCACAGCCTTTTGGGTACAAACCCCAAAGTTCTGGTGACAACTGATGCAACAGTGCAGCTGAAACACAAACGTCTGATGTTCTTAGCTCCCGTTTGGGATACAGGCCCCTCCAAAAGCACCTCCCTGCTGTAAGGACACAGCTGATCCCAGAAAGGGACACACAGAGATCATCAGGCCTTTCTACCTTTTTTTTTTTTTTTTTTCTCCAGCGTTGAGCTGCTTTCCTTAGCCATTCCTTCACACAACCCTTCCTCCCTTTGGCCGCTGCGTACCCATCCCTTCAGCAGCTGGTGGTGAGGAGGACGATTGCCATCACCACGGGTCTGGAACGAGCATCTTGTGTGTGGTCGATGATACGTAGCACGCGTGGTTTAGTCAGACGAGCTTCCAGCTCTCTGTGCAGGAGAAGGGGATGCATACCTTTCATTACTCCGGCAGATTTCTGCGATCTGATAGGAGGCAGGAAAGAAACTCAATTTCTACAGCCAAGTCTCTGTGTGTTGCTTTCTCGTGTGTTGCCGCTGACGAAAAGCTTGAGTGGGTGCCGTGCTGTCAGACTGGATTACCCAGCGCTTGCTGTCACGAACCCACGCCTCATGTTCACGAGTGCACCACTTCTTTTTTCCTAAAGATTGTGGTTTTGTGCATTTACAAACATCAGTGACATGGGCGTGAGCCTCCACATCTCCCTCACCTGCCCTCTGCTACTCGGATTTGTGTAAGCAGGGCGGTTGCACTGGGAAACGCGGAGTTGTGACGTTATCTGTCAAGAGTAGAAGAAATCCTGCTAAAACAAGTAGTGTGTATCGCACCGGGTTTACTTCAGATAAGCCCTTCCACTGTTGTGTGCAATTAGACCGAGGTTTTTAAAGGATTAATAGTTATTATATAAGAGATTGGTCAGTGGTAGGAAGCGAGGCTGCCGGTGAAAATTTTCTTGGAGCGTCCAAATGCAAAGATCCCTTATTTAAAATTTATCCAGTTGTTTAGCTTTTCTTAGCAGAGGGTTCATAGGTCATAAAAACAAGTGCTGTATGAAATTTCAAACACAATGGTCACCTGCTTCTAAAGAAAAACAGTAGTATTAGCTCATTTTAGAAAGCACCACAGTTACTTAACTACCGCTTTGTGCTGGCGCGATGTGCCCCTGCTCATTTGCATCCATCTGTACACTAAACTCTTTTGATTATTCTCTTGTTAATTTTATTTTTAGCTGCAGAAGCCAGCACAGGCTCCCGAGGATTTCATTGGCTTGCTTTCTGGACACTTTTTCCTGAGAAAAGGTGACCATACCAAGGCTGTGAATAATCCTCTCTGTGTTCAGATCTGTTGGACAGTGAGCATTGCCTTGCAGTTAAACCTTGCTGCCTTGCCTCTGCTTTGCTTCACTTCACTCTTTAGTCCCCCCCTTCCCGCCTCCTCCCCCCGTTCGCAGTATTCCCTGTTTCGTTTTTGTTTTGTTTTTTAACCAACTTGTCATCTGCCAAATAAAGGGGAGGGAAGCGATTGCTTCCTTATAATTGTTCTGTTAAGGGAGCCTTGTTGTTCTTAATCCACCTATAATTTGTCTGTTTCCTCTTCCTTACTCTGCTTTCGCCCCTATCTCCTCATCTATCTCCTCACCTTCATCCCCATCCCTCCTCCTTCCTCGATCTTTGATTTTGGAAGGAGCCGGGAGGCGTGGTTAGATGCCAGACGAGCTCGTTTATTACTTACACAGGGAAACTTCATCCTGTCCAACAAGTAAGCTATTCGTAGCCTTGAGGGATATATCTAAAGGGCACAGAGTTTCCACTCAAAATTTAAGTAGATTAGATTGTGTATACATATTTGTTGTGACTTGGCAGGTGTCCCAGTGCCCGAGGTCTTAAAACATATACTTTGCTAGACTCGAGGCGAGCTCAACTGCATGCTTCAAGAGACGCTCTGGAGCGATGGGAGGCTGCTGCTTGGAGTTCACAAAGGTGTTATCCTCTCTAGATCTGACACAACAGGAATTCTGACTACTGTTCTGTCTAGTCCTGTGTTTTGTCTTGATATTAGCAGCTATCAGATGCTTCAGGGGGTGGTATAACCATAAGATACAGAGGAGCAAATCCTCTCTTAACTCTCTGCTGGTTTGGATCCCGTCCTGGAAAAAGAGGGTTGCTATTATTTTTTCTGAAGCCCTCTTAAAATCGTGTTACAATTCTGGATGATCCAGTTAGAGATAAGTGTTGTCTGCCTGACTGTTGCCTTCTGGCAGTGCGTCTCGCAGGCTAATACTTTGCTGTTAAAAATAAAGTATTTGTATTTACAAGTTTGAAAATTGCTATGCTGTGGTGTTATTGGATGTTTCATATTGTCATAAGAACAGTTGAAACTATGTGACCAAGTTAGTCTACTGTTAATTATTTTAATAGTATTATCTTCTTGTTTAAAACATAAAATACAGTCCCAAAATTCAGGTGCTGCAGATGTGCTGGAGGGGGAACCACGAAGTTAAACGAGCTGTATTTTATGAAATTCTGTTTGGTATGGCACTCTTCCTTATAAGGTCCAATGACCAATTGTTTTGATTATTTAGAAGGAAAAAATTCCATGAGAACTGTTACTGAAAATGACTAACTTGGCATTAGTGATCTGTTGCTCTCGTAGAGCATTTGATGCAATACTGAAGTTAACTGAGATGGCTGAAATACCCAGTTAGCCACCTAGCACTTCAGCTGCTCAGACATCTTCAGATTCGTGTGCGACCCATTTATTACATTTTCTTGTAAATCGCTAGTGATATCTGTAAATAAATACCCATTTTGTTTGTGGTGGTGTCGTCTCAACATCCAAGCCTTTGTAAACAAAAAAGCAGCCTGTATATCTAATAGAAAACTTGAACGCTTGGTGGCCTACAGGCTTTTGCAGCCTGGAGATGAAGCTCAGGTTTTGCCATTTTCGAGGTGAAATCCTTGCAGGAGGATGGTAGAGCTGTGGTGGGGAAGCTGCAGGAGCCCTGTGGGTAGGAATTGGCAGGTCAGGTTGCATGGGAAGGGAATACTCGTCAGAGGTAGATGATCAAGTGGTTATGTTTCTTTATTTAAGCAAGGATTGGAGGCTAATAAAAATGCACCAGCTGATAAGCAGTACATCTGAGCTCCCTTTGCTCAAAGATGCAGAGGGGTATCAGAGAAATGGGACCAGGGCTTACCAGATCTGAAATGTGTGTCCACCTGACCTGTTCTTTTGGCATCTCGGTGGCTTGAGAAGACCCACTTGAAAACAGTTAGTGCAGGTGCCTGAACCCGTTTCTGTTACCTATTAGAGTAGGCTGTTAAAGTCAGAGGAAGAGGAATGATCTGGGGGAGGGGGGTGGGTTTTCATTGCTGTTTTTGTTTTGCTTTCCCTTCTGCATGATATTCTTCTGTATGTTCAATAAAGATTTGACCTAACAAACAGAAACTGCATGAAAAATTTACTGTTTTTTCTTTTTCCTTCTGTTTTGCTTTCTGAAGTATGGAAACAGGATTCAGTCAAGCAAATAAAATGCAGAACCGTCCCTTTGTAAACCTTAAAACAGAGGTAGTGAGAAAGAATGTCTGGACTCCTGATCACTGGGAAATAATTAACAATTTACTGTGGTTTTGTCTGCAGTAGGATGTTACCTTGACCACAGTAGTTCCTGTCAGTGTCGTGTGTGTGCTGAACTTATTCTCAAAGTTGTATCAAAAAGGCCTACTAGCGCAGTAAATGCACGTAGCAGTGAGTGAGTTTCCTCTCTGAGGTTTCTTCGAGTTACTGGCTTATAATGAACCAGTTCGTTCTCTGCACTCTATTTCTTCCCACCTGGCTCCCTGTCCTCCGTCACTCCAGCATCATCCAGACTGGATGTAAATGCTCCATACGTGTTGTTGGCTCTTCTCTATGATAATGGTTGTAAACAGGTTGCTTGTGGTGAGTTACTGGTTACAAAGGGTCTGCAAAGGCTCTGGAATTGTGTGGCTTCCCGTCCCTGCGTGTCTGACCTTACTCAGAGGAGAATCATTGCAGGATGGACAGGTACAGGTCACTGCCCATGTAAGTGAAAGCCAGAGGGCACACCTGGATCTGGCCTCAGGGATGCTTCAATGCAAAAGACCACAAAGGATGCATCAGAAGACAAAGGATGAGTGCCCTCTGAAATTCCCCAGGCTGGGGTTTTGCCGGCGATGTTGCCACCAAGTCCAGGAGTGATTTATTTATTTTTTTCCCCGGATGGTGCACAGTGCCACAGCAGAGGCCCGAGGCAACCAGGTAAAAGCCCAGCAAATAAAGGTCAGTAGCCTCACCTATGCCACACTGTCCGGCCCGGCCTGGGCCTGCTGGAAGCACTGTGACTCATCAGATGCGAACAATACTCCAGAAACAGCTACAGGATCCTGCAGAGGCTGGAGGAGGAAACCGATCCAGTAAGTATTGCATGCCCAATTGCACAATAATTTCGCAGCAGGGTTTAAACTGCTTTTTCTGGGTTGGAGCGTCCTGGCGCAGGTAGCGGCCTTCCCCTTGCCGTTCAGCTTGGCGGTTCTCCAGCTCGGATCAGGCATGTGTGTTTATAAGCTGCGGGCTCCTCATCCACACGTATGTGCTCTCACCGGCCACCTCCGAACTTCTGTGCTGCAGCTCTGATCCCTGCGTGTCTTCTTTGCTCTTACCACCTCAGCCAGAGAATAACAGATCCACGCCATCCCCCAAATTCTTGCACGTCAAACCCAGTAAATTCAGCTCATTCCCTCAGCTAACCTTGCCTAGTTGTGAGTCCTGGTTTGCTGAAGGACTCGTTGGAAGCTTTGCTGTCTCAGCTTCCTTGTACCTCCAATCTCCTCCTTCCCCCGTTACCTACGCTCTCAACCTTCTGCGTAAGAGCCCCATCCCAGGAGGAGTGGCATGAAGGTCTCTCTTGCCCAGGTCTCCGTCCTGTAGCTACCTTGCCCTGGTTGTAGCCTGGAGGGGTGTAGAAGGACCAGAGGGGTGACCCTGCAGTCAGTGCTGACATAGCCAGGAGCACGCTGCCCTCTCCCTGCTTTCCCTGGGGAGCCTGGCTGTGTGGGTAAGGCACAAAGTTAGACGTGGCGAGGAGCAAAGCCATGCCAGCTGAGTCACGGCACAGCTTGCCTCGGTGTCCCCCAGCATCCTGACCCCTCGTGTGGGTGGAATGAGAGAGGAGTGGGGGGCTGGAGGGGAGCGTGTGTTTGGGGGGGCACAGACGCAGAGGATGGATGGTGTTACATGGGACTCGTGTTGCCTCCTCCTGTCTGCGCCCCTCGCCCCTGCCTATGCGAGCTGCCCTTCAGTGTTAAGGGTGGGTTTGACCTCCTCCTATTCAGTGTCATCCGTGACAATCTGTGCTGGTGACATGGGGATTATTAGTTTTCTCTCTTCGGTACGAGACCTCACAAATACAAAAGCTCTTGATCACGCTTTTTGATGCTTGTGCATTTTTCATATCATGTGGTTTTCTTTCTCTTGCTCCTTCCCCCCAGTCTGTTGAAATGGCATCCTCCTCCTCAGGCCGATGGTAAAGCTTTAACAATTCTTTTCTTTGCTATGCCAAGTCCCAAACACGAGTTGCACTTCTCTGCCTCCTTCCTCAGCTGATTTGATCTCCTCTCATTTCCTCCTCACTAATCACAGCCTTCCCCAGCTTTGGTTATGCTGCCCCCCTGCTCCAGACCTTAGTCATGCTCAGAGTGTTTATAAATCTTAATGCAGCCTCAAATCTAAAGCTACGCTGTCGCTGAGTTTCATTAGCGTGCTGAGGGTGAAGCGCCCGAGGAATTTCAAACTGGTTTGCTTTTCTAACACTTTATTTAGCATAGTGGGCTTGTGTAAACGTAACAACTAGTACGGATTTTTCTTAATTTTGCAGTGTGCTTTACAGTAACTTCTAGGAGCCACAAAAAGAGTGTGTGGGAGGGAGGTTTGACACAAATATTGCAAGGTAAAGGAGTTCCTTTTCTTTTTCCTTCTAGGAAATGTTCATTTATCTTGTTAGCAGGTAACCTTGTAGTGCATTATCCCTCTTTGCCTGTTGTCTTTATAAATGAAGCCCTTGCACCTCCCAGGAATTTGCCAGGGAGTAATACACGTCAACATGAGGACAGTTAGTTGCACATTTGTACAGTTACAAGTATAATGCATACTGTCTTTTTTCCAAAACAAAACAAACAGACAAAAACTTTATATTCAAATGCCTATCCAGCAGTGCCTGAACGTTTCAAGTTTTGAAACAATAGCAACCAACTTACCCCATTCCATATGCCCCAGAAAAACCTACAACAGCGTGTGTAGTATGTGGAAGTAATTTGGAAAGCATCCTGCAGTTTTGAAGGGAACACGGTGAAAAGAAAAGCTGGGGGAAAAGAGTTTGGATGTGGTCGAGAGGGAAGAAACTAGTTAGCATTATTGATGTAGCTTGTAGTAAGTGAGTGGTAACATCTTTATTTTTTTTCTGATTTCTCTTAGCACATAAAAAGCTGCAGCCCGCATGAAGAGGGGAATTATTAGCTAAAAGATAGCCATCAGATTTCAGAAGATAAATGAAAGGTGGATCTGAACCTTGAAATTGTCAGCTCAGCAGGAGGTTGCAAAGGCAGAATGGTGGAAGGAGGGTTTCCTGGAGAACTCCCTGAAGATTGAAATGGATTGTGCAGTTCTGGAAGGGGACAAGAAACAGGCAATACAAAGGTGCTAAACCTAAACAGTTGCAGCAAAACACTGGTCAAGCATTTCACATCTACCTCCAGCACCCAGCAAAACATAGGTGATGTTCCATAATGAGACCACTATGCTAGCTGAGTTAATTAGAAATGTTTCCTGACAGTATTTGGGATCTCACTCCTTGCACAACCTACTGTTTATAAGGTCTTTATTATTCAAAAAGTACCATCAGCTAAATCAGTAAATAAATCCCTTTTCTGAACACCTGTCTGAAACATGAATTGAATACACGACTAATGTAAAGTTCATCCCCTCACAACATATTAAAAATAAAATTAAAGTAAAACATACTTTTTTGATTGCAAATTTTTCACTAGTTTACGGCTACTTTCCCCCAGCAGGAAAGGAGCTCAGGCGGCTTGTTGGACAGCTCGTTAGAGGAATGTACTCTGGGACTCACGAAAGCATCTCCACTTCATGTTTCCATCTGCCCTCCGGGATTTTTTCCCATAACGTGCATGAAACATTGCTGCATACCATACAGTCATAAGACTGTTTTTATTCCATCCTTTTTGTCACCGTCTTCCTTCCACCTTTCTGGAAGCCTGCCCTGCTGGCAGTCTGCAGCTGTTCAAGGCAAAGTCATGTGTGTGCATTTCTACTGTCACTTCACGTAGGCTCAGAAACCAGGGAACCTGAACTAAGTTGCTTTAAAAAAATAGAGAACTCGACTACACCGGTGTCTTGGATTGTGGAGAGCAAAAATTACTTTGCAGGATGCAGATTTTTCATCATAGACCACCTAATATTAGTACTGGTGAATGCTTAGTGCGATAAACTGTGTCTGGCAGGACTGTGAGGGAATACGCAGTCTTGATGAAGTCCTAAGTCTGTGTGTTTGGGAGGCAGAGATGGGGACAGAGTAGGGAAGAGGTCTGTCTTTCGCCACCTGCTTCTGCGCCAGCGAGGAGCCCTATCCCTTCAGAGCTGTACGTGACCTCCTGCGCATTGACGTGCCGAGGAGCAACCTCCTCACGCTGCTGTGAGCCTTCCTGGCTTGGTTGCCCTGCCAGTAACGAGCTGATTATCTGATGATTAATGGTAAAACTGTTTGGTGACTACATGCTGATGACATTTCATCAGACTGATAGGAGCTCCCAGATTAGTTTTGTAGCTCCAGGGCAGGCTCTGTATGGACTTTTTGGGAAGTTCTGCCTTTGCTGCCTGAAACTAGCAGTTGCTGCCAGTCTCCTGATTCCAAAATTTGCTCTCCAGGTGGCTGCTCCAGATACTAACTGCCTGGCTTCATCTCCCTCTGCTGTGCTCAGTCATCTAGGTCTAAATGATGCATGAGTGCTTTTAATTGTTCAGCAATCTGGTGTCACATCTCAATTCTTAGAGATTCAGGTATGCACCCCAAAGTATGTTGCATGACCAACTGCAGCAGAGCACTGAGAACGAACTGCTCAGCACGCTGAATGGGAAATGGGAAGAAATGCAGGGCTATGTTCTTACCTCATTAGCAAGGATGCTCTATTAACACAGCAGCGTACAAGCCCTCTGTGGGTTCTGCATAAGCAGAACAGGCTGGTTATGTGTATGCTAACAGCATTGCGTAGATGAAGCTGGTATGTATGAACTGAATCAAAAATACCCGCAGTGCCTGTGCTGCACAGGTTGCAAAAGGCTCACTGACAACAGCTTTGATGCAGACAACTGACCAGTTTGAAGAGGGATTTGCTTTGTTGCTGCATATTGTCCCTTGCTCCGTGCTCTTTTAAGTCATTCATGTACGTGTGGCAATAGACCATCACCTGAGATGTCAAGCAGCAGAACCTATCGAATCTCTCAATGTATGTCTTGTTTCTACCTTAAGTATTCTGCATCTTTACTTATTCTTTCCTCAGGCTTTTGTGTTTTAGCTCATAAGGTTGTATGATACAGTCACCGTGCATCAGAGTTATAGCAATAGTAGCAAAGGCCATCTTGCCTATATGTGATGCTTGTTGTTTAATGTAAGGATATGGTGATCTGCGAAGGTACTTTCTTTCCAGATCTTTTCAGAGCAGCAGTTCTTTGACTGTCGGGTGTATTGGAGGATTAGCAGCTGCTTAGGAATTGGGCACTCTTTTTTGCACTCCTTTACTTTGGGGGCTGGGATAAGAAGCAGAGGAGATTTTGTTTTAATTGAAATAGCACCAATAAATCATACAGAAATCTGAGGTTATTAAAAACAAACAAACAAAAAAAAAGGCAGTGCTAGGCCCTGTTTGAGCCCCAGCCAGTGTTGTTCAGGCTGTGTGAGTAAGGACAGGACTGGGTTTCTGCTGTGTTCTTTGGGCTGGTGCATAAGACACCACATAAATTCAGGATCTGGCATAGGTACTGGGGGGAGACTACCCTTTCTCTCAGTCACTTTATTTCTCTGTCAGTTGTTGTCTGTCCCATGTGTGAGCTTCCCAACCACCTAATCTAATCTTGTGAGGCAAATCTAACTCTCCTGTGCATGGTCTTTCCCTGTTGCAGTCACTTCAACTTCTGTGTTCAGCTTCTGGTATTGCAATTTTTCAAACACTTCCTCCCACCACCTTGCCCCTCTTGAGCTTGTGTTAGTGAGATGGGTGTTTTTTCCCTCAGCAGGCAAAAAATGTGGTGGGGTAGAGGATTTCTCCAAGCTCAAACGATGAATCACTGGTTGGATTGTTGTAGTCCAATGTTTTCTGACTTTCTAGCCCATGCTTATTTTACAGACTTTGCTATTTAAAACCTGTCCCTGCCTTCTGGCACCCTGTTAATTTCTCCAGTACAGCCAGTTCCTTTGTGCTGTCTGCATAGCAGACCTTCAAGTGAAATTGCTGAGCTCTTTGGTAAGTTCTACATTTTCAGCTTAAATGATGAGCACAGCACAAAGAAGCGTGACTGGTGGCTGCTTTTTTCTGTGCTGTTCCAGTTTGGTCTGTCTCTCTCTGGCTGAGCCGGGATCACTAGCTGCACAAGATTATGCTGTATGGTAATAGATGTGAGTGGAGTTTATTTTCAGTTCACCAATGTCATTGTGAATTCCACCTGGCAGACCACAGTACCAGGAACCCTTTTACTTGACAGATTATTGAAACTGTTAAAAACACCTTGTATTATGATTCAGGGCAGATGACTCTCAGAAAAGTAAAGCTTTTGAATTTCTGTCTATCTAGTTGTGCTCTGCAGCCTAATTATGTTGTTTAAATGGTATATCCTAAAGTATGCAGGTTTAGAAAAAGTTATGAAACGTAAGGAGGTAAAAGAGTTTGGGCGATGGTCCGAGACAGGCAGGCCTGCGGCAGGTTAATCTGAAATTTCCATCAGTCAATTCTGATAGAAGCTACAATAAAGCATAGAATTGGTGGCCACCTGGGTAGGTGTGATCATTTGGGAAGAGTCAAGAGAGCCCTGTTTTAGGGTCCTCTTGGAGTTCTTTGGAGGTGTCATCGAGAATTAAAGATGTTCTGGTTCAAAACTCCCAAGTAAACTATATCAAAGGCTTTTTAAGGCAACTAAGGAGCTATAATGCAAGAGGGAGTGTCTTTAGGTGTTTGCACAGATAAATGACGTATTAAAGGTAGGATCAAAGGGTAGAAGTAAAAAGTCAATTCTCAATTAAAGGAGCGTCCCACTTAGATGTCGCAGAGATCTGTGCTGTTCATCACATTCGTAAATGGTGTAAGTTAGGGGATGAGCAAGTGGGTGAGCAAGTTTACTATGAAGAAGGCAGCCAGCTGTGAAGAACAGTAGGACAAGAAAAAGAGCATACAAAGCTAAGGGATAAGGCTGCTTCCAAGCCTTCAAAAGGTTCTCCATAAAACTGGTAGCGGAGAGACCTGTGGGACGACTTTTCCAGAGTATGCTGTGGATATTAGAAAGGGATGTGGTTTCTAAGGGGAGCCTGACCTGTTGCTTGGAAGAATGATGTGCTGAAAGTTGCTAAATGAACAGAAACTATATAATGGTTCAGGAGGCCCCTGACATGAAAATAGTTGCAGGTCAGAAGAGTATTGGTAAGAATTGTCACACAGTTGTGACCTGTTCTGTTCTTTTGGCTATTACTGGAGACAGAATACTGGGCTAGATGTACCGTTAATCTGTCCCACACACTTACTCTCATCTTCTTATATCTAAGAATGTCTTGTTTTACTCTTGAGACAAAGGAAAATAATGTTTCTTATGGGCATCGGTTAATTCTTAATCGTATTAGTGTAGGATCTCATAGGCACATTTCCTATCTGTGTTTGCTTGTACGTATGCAGGATTTGCATTGGGTTAGGGTTTATTGTAATAACGCCATATTCCTATATGCAGATTATGTAGTAATCAATGTTTGCTTTCACATAAGCATCATCAGCATCATGAATGTAGATCCTTTCTGGTAGTTTTTGGTGTGTGTTTTTTTGTGTGTGTGTGTTTTAACTCCAAAACACATAAATGTACTTTTGCAGGTTTTAAACATTCTAAAAATAATTACAGCATCAACATTGTTTGTATCACAGTCTTTCCAAATTTTTTAGAGAAACTTCTGTGCAGTGCCATGGAGATTCTTAAAAAGCCCATAAAACCACAAGCATCAGATGGGTTAAACTCTAGGCAGCTCTTTGGAATCCTTTGGAACATTTAGTAACCAAAACTGAGCTCTCAAGATTTAAAGTGGACCTAAGTAATTTAAAATATGGAAAGCCCACAAAGAGATGCTGGTTAGCATTCTGAAATTCTGTTTTGTTTTGTTTTTAAATTACAGACTATTAAGTCATGATAAAATAAACTTTGGTGAATTTGTTTTCTACTTTTCCAGAAACTTAAGAAGAAAAAAAAAAAAAGGCATGATAGGATTTTTTATGTATTCTGAAAAAAAGTTATATAATACTCTTTCTAGCATGTTATGAGTTATTTTCTAAAATTAAAAAACTGATTGTCCATATTTCGTGACTGTAATACTGCTTTTTAAGAGTTGCAGATTGTTTCATGATCATGAAAAAAGTGTTGTATGGAGTAGTCAAATCTAGATGAATGCTATCTATATATAGTGGCCATTGTTCCACAGCAATTTAGATTTTTTCCCCCAGATGTTTCCTTTATTAAGTTTTAAAAAAAAATGTATATTTAACAAATGTTTACTAGTGGGATCTGTTTGTTTATTCACAGAAACACGAAGTGGGTCTGGGCATCTTAGTGAGCACATTTGTTCCTCTTGCCTACCCATCTTTCACACTAGTTTGAAAGGATATGGTTGTTTATCCCCACTCAATTTTATGCAGTGTCAGCAAGTTTCTCTGTTTTGTGGATATGTTTCAAGGGGAAAAAAAAAAGACTTTGTTAAAGTTTTGAATTTGATGAAGTATCTTAATTATTGTATTTTTCTGCCTTGTGCATAGTACACTTTGCAGCATGATCTTTGTTGCACACATACTAGGTATTAGCAGTGTGCTGTCACTAACAATAGACTGCGATGGTTGCCTGGTGTTAGTTTCAGTGCTCATGTTAATTCAGTGCTCATGTTAATAAGTTTTAGCTGTTAGGCTGTTTCCCTGGGGGTGAAGTTTTCTGTGTTGTTATCTCTAAGTCATTCTCATGCTTATACGCAAGTTCACTTGAATAGATATTTTCGTTATTTTGCCCACATCATTTCATTTTCCTGCAGTAGCTTTAATGATCAATTCTCCTGGTGCATGCTTGGGTTTTGTTTTGTCTTACCGCAGCCCGTGCCTGCTCTCACTGCTGTCCCACCACGAAGGACCATGCGTACGGTAGACTAGAATTTGAATCTGTGGAAAAGGGTTCTTCTGAATTTGGCTTCCTGCTGTAAGGAGAAGTTCAAGATAAGATAAATATGGACTTGTATATATATATTAAAAAACAGACTTATCAGTTCTTTTGTGATTAGTTCGCGTATGTGTGCATGCACCTTGTACATGAAATGCTGTTGTACAATAGGGCCAGTGTCTACGTCTTTGAACAATTATTTAAGATATCTGTTGTCCAGAACTGTAAAATGCCAAGTTTGATGGCATCAAGACCCACCTGTCAATGCCATCTCGCCAACCCTGAGGGCCTCTGTTTGGATCCCTTGGACTTTTCACTTCTTTCCGTAGGCTTGTGAAAGAACAGCAGCTGTAAAAACCTCAACCAGTTCTCTGTTACTACAAGGTAATGTACCTGTTGGCTCTCTTCCTCTCGCTGCCTCCCGTACAAAAGGCCATGACGGCTGAAGGCAGGGCTCTGGGGGTTTGAAAGCTGTCCCTCCTGCCATTTGGCAGTGCCGTGTTTATTGACGGTCGTGCCAGGTGTCTTCTTTGCTTAGGGGTGAAGCATGTGCGTACATGTTGTTTGCTCTTCGAATCTCTTCCAAATTACACAATAAAGCAAGCAGAAAATTAAATGAAGTATCATTTTGTGGAAATGCAGAAGTGAGCCTCTCCTGGCCTCGGTAAGCTCCCTGGTTAAAGCACTTTTTGGTTATCAGTCTCACTAGAGCAAACTGTGGAGAATCTTACTACCAATGACAGGATTGTCCTTCTAAACATGGGTGTCAAAGGTGAACAGGCTGTTCACCTTTACTGACTGTTTCCTTTAAAAAGTGACATACTGTTCAAATGAATGTGTATCAGATCACCTGCCAAGAACAAAGAGTGTCATAGACCCTTGCATCTGTCAGAAGACTGACTTTAATTCAGTACTGAGAAAGGCACCCCTGAAGTCATCAATACTTCAGCATCTTTGCCAGTTAAGCGTGGATTTTTCATATGTGCCTGACTGTTCCTGTTGGTGGGATCAACTTTCCAGCTGAGACCCTCCCTTACCAAAAGATCATTCTCAGTAAGAGGTACCCCCTGGAAGACCCAGGCTGGAAGCTGACCTGCAAGCTCCATCTGCTTTATGATGGCTCTCCTGCTGCAAAAGTCAAGCATTTTTCTACCAGGTCAGATAGACTGAGACCTACCGCTTGGCCTGAGGTCAGCGCAAGTGTGCAGTAGGCATGGTGACCCTTGATCCAGGAAGGATGGCGGAGCCTTGCAGGCCTGCTGGTCCCAGCGTGCTGTCCTGGAGCACTTTGCCACTGGTGCCCACAGCCCCTTCTGTGGCCTAGCAGAGGAGTTTGATGGAAGGAGGGTTAAATCCACACCTCCACAAGCTGAACTGCCTAATGACAGGCATGTGTGCAAGCCCACAGAACAAGAAAAGCGTGAGGAGGCTAAGTGGTGATCCTTCTTCAGTTGCCTTAACCCAGCAGTAGATTCCTTCATCTTCAGGAGCTCTAACAACATTTGCATGGTTTTGATGGCCCTGGCTGAGACAGGCAGACCTAGCGAGGAGTTCTGTAGTTCAGTTCTGCTGCTCGGTAGTGGAGGTGCTGTCTGACTGCTGTCTTGGCTCTTCTGCACTAAAGGAAGCGGCTGCATCAACTGCTGGATGCTTCCTCAGCTCTGCTCCCCCTGCTATCCCTTGCCACTGGCATCACCTGACTGCTCTGTGTGCCAGAGCAGATTTCCTCAGTCAGTATTTTTGCTCCTCTTCCAGTACTTATTGATAAAGAAAAGTGGCTTCTTATGCTACAGTAATTGCAGTTCTTCCAGACATGTTCTCCACAGAGGCACCACAAGCGATCTCTCCTTCACTCTGAAGGAATCTTTTTACTCCTTATTAACAAATCTGAGGGAGGTCAGACTGGATCATCCCAAACTTGGTAATGGTTTTCTCCATTACCATCCTTAGCAGCAGCATCACCTGTCTTGGCTACTTGTATTCATCTTCCATCTTCCCAAACTGGGATGTCTGTCTGTGTTTCAGCTTTCTTGCCCTCATGCCACACTCCCAGCCAGGCCACCGACCTCCGCCCAGGTATTTCCCTCTCCCTGCCAAGCCTAGGGCCTGACTCCTTCATCAGCCACCGCCAACCTTGCCAGCCCCCTCTCATCCAGCATTCAAACTCCTGAGACAGGCGCACAAGACTGGGGCTGGCAGGGCTGCAGCAGACACTCTTTCCACCCAGGAGCAGATGCTGAAGCTGGAGGTGGCCACTTTTCAAAGGAGCATGTTGGTGGCAGTGTGTACAAAACGGCTCTTAGCCCACAGCGTGAGTGGAAAGCAGAGTGTGGAGATGCTCTTGGCTGCACACCACTTTGGGTGTTGTAAGGATGTGCACAGCACAGTTTGGGAGTCCCTTGCCTTACACCACTGACGGTAGCAGTCATGAGGGTTCACAGGCACAGCCTGGATGGACATTATTGTCTTCAGAGAACTTGGTCCTGTTCACGTGAGTACTTGCTCACCTGGGATCTGTGCGGACAGCACTTCTTAAAGAATCACAGTTTCCATAGGGTAAGTAACCACTTTTCATTTTGTTTCCTTAAATAAATATTTAAAACCCAGGATGACTCTGTAATGCTGTTGAATATTTAATTCTGTCATTATTACGACTAATGTTTCTGAGACCTTTGTTCTGCTTTATAAACTGGTGAATTTCAAGAATCGAAACTTGATGCACTGCTCTGTATTCAAAACGCAATGACACTTGCTGACAGATACTGTGTTCTCAATACTGTGCTCTCATTATAACTCCCTTATTTTGAAAGAAAATAACCACGACACTGACATTTTCCTTTATTGTGTTTGGACGCTCTCAACAAATGTAAGAAATGCAAGCTGGGGGAGGATTATTGGTTGTGTTTGTTTAATGTCTTCATTATCCTTTTAGTTTACATATACAAATCATGTTTTAAAACATTTCCAAGTGCAGCTATTTTTTCAGATTCTTAAAGATGACCTGTGAATTTTGGAAAAACAAATGTCCCTCTTCTTATTATCAAAAGCAGGAATAAGTGATTTAGTTTAGTGTTTGGGGGCTTTTTTTTCCCCTTGACTCCTTAGAGCTGGTAAATTCAAATACTGTCTAACTGGCAACTATCTGAATGTTTGTAGGGTTGGCAAAATTAACGTCTCATGGATACTAGAAATCTGATAATTTCTAAGAATTATAATCTGATAAATTATAGAAGTCTATTTTGGTACAAATTCCCATGTGGGTTTCTGGTATGTTTGTTCATGTAACAATACATTTTGCATTGTGATGCTTCTCTGCTTCACGTGAAGAATAATTTGAGCTTTAATGTTCATTAAAAATTGTTCCTAACTCAGCTGGTTGAGAGGAAAACTTAGTAACACTATAAGCAGTTACAAGAAGAATGATACGTCTTTGTCCAGTATTCCGCCTCAGAGATTTTCTAGCATCAAAAGCTTCTGAAGAAGGTAGTCCTAAAAATCAGCATTATAATGGACAACTGTGGTATTCTGTGTGTAAGAGAAAGTCCTTTATCCAGTAACTGACTTGCTGCCATGAAGCATAGTTTTTTTATCTCGTGTTTTCATTTAATCTCATCAAATGTGGCAGATCTTCTTGCCATTCATTCAAATGTCTCCTATTTTGTATGTATTTTGTTGAACACCTTGACTTAATAATGGTCTTGTAGAAGTTGAGATCCTGCATTGCCCTCATCTGGATCCACTGCATTGCAATTTGACTATATTTGTGAGGTAATGAATGAGTACCTGACTTTACTCCTTCATTCCGTTCAGTATTTTAAGTACGTCTGGCATTTACCTTCCTTATTTACTTGCTCCCATTGCTCCAGTTTCCCTTGATAGGATAGTCTTCTCATGCCTCTGATGGCTTGTCCCTAAGGCCATCTACTTTTTGCTATAGCTCCTTCAATGTAAGAATTCAGTACCACAAGCATTTAAGCGAAAAATGTTGAATACAGTTGAGAGAGCATTATATTATTTTACTTTTTTTTTTTTTCTTTTAACTGGAAATAGTCTGTAAATACCAATAGTGAAGGGACTAAGTCCCTTAGGACTTAATTCATTAAATTTTTGTGGCTGTCTGAAATGCTGTCTGCTTATTGTGATCTACTTTAGGAGAAACATTTGGATAACAAAGCACTTCCTTTCTGCTGTGGCAGTGGGATATGTTGAGATAGGCATCACAGGGTAACTAATCTATAATGGTCTTGCTAGGAGAGGGAGCAAGGAGTCATCAGCATTTTCTCCCCAAAACAGAGTGATCCAGGGACCTCTGAAAGAGGCGGTGAGAAATGCGTCTCCCCTTTCTCATTAGTTGAAAACAAAGCTTCCAGTTTTGGTTCGGGTACTGGAGCAGTTTCTACCACCTGCCTGTATGTAAAAAGCCCCCCGTTAATGCTGCACAGCTGCCAGAAAGCTTCAGTGGGTTGCTGTGAAGCAGTTCTGCCTTTGATAGGTGTTCGAGCATGCCAGTTTGCTTACATTTGTGCTTAACAGCAGAGGAAGCTGGGGCTGTGCAAAGCTGAATTTGGTATCAAAATAAAGAAAACTTGAACAGAGAGAATGGAAAATGAGATGGGGAAACTGTGTGGGGGGCAATGTTGTGTTATTCCAGGGCTCCTACCGGATATCTTCAGCCGAATAGGTCACATAGGGTACGTGCACTATACAGGGCTTTGCCCTTGCATACCTGGAAGAGTTGGAGGGAATAAACATCTCCGCTAAAATTAGGCATTGAGCACATTTTCAGTATATACCTGTGTCATCCAGGAGGCCTTCTGGCAAGAAAAGGAAGATGTACTGCAATTTTAAAAAGGATGGTGGCAGGGAAAAGGGAGATGTAAGGGAAATTCCAGAAAGGCCCTCTGGATTTGCTCAGGCACACCTAGACTTGCCCTCTAGTGGGATTTACCTGTAGCGCGTACATCATTAGGATGCTTTATTATTTTTTAAAATTAATTTTATTTTCCTTTGCAGGTCACCTTTTAAGCTGCTATTTCCTGTATAATTAAGCAGAATGAAGGCATTAGGTTCTAGTAAAGTTGGGCCTAATCCAGAAATCTTCTCTTATTCAGTCCTTTCTGAGTAAGAAACTCAAGTCTGGGCCCAGCGTTTTACATGTTTCACTGCTATTTCTAAATTATTTGTGGTCTGTGGATTTCTTGGTTTGTTTTAACTTTATTGAAAACTCCTCTGCTTTTGTCTAATTTTATTTTTTATTTTTTTACTGTCCAGTGTAGAGTTAGTTGAAATGATGTAAGTATACTGGAAATTGAAGTGCATTAATTGCTACTGATAATGCAAGATCAATTGATTCATAAAGTTTATAATTAACAGTTCTTATTGTTCTGTGCATGGGTTGGCTCTATCCCTTTTAACTTTTCCTTTCTGATCCTTTTCAACCCCCGGTCTTACCACATCCCAGACTTTCTGAATATACTGGTTTCACTAGAGTCTAGTCCGTTCTTCCTTTTGTTTTTCAGACCAGTAAAAATGGGAAGTACTGGATTCTGGTTTCCTCCAAGAAGAGTCAGCGGAACTGGTTAAGACCAAAATCTGAGGACTTTAGTGGGCAAACATCAGGTGTGCATTGAACAGAGGCTGCTTTATTCCTGTTTTAAGTATATGCTTCTTTAAAAATAGTATTATATATGAGCTTTTGTGTAATGTGTTTGTTATATTTGATACTGCATATAATCACTCATCCTGCAGTTGTGAAAGCACCAATAAGAATGAGGATTTTAAGTGATATTATGTTGAGACACAGACAGGCAATATTACTCATAAAATTCTTTCAGCTGGTCTTTGGAAAGTGTAATATTTGAGGATCAGTGTTTTTTTAAGTTTTATCTCCATTGCTCAGTCTATATATCCACAAGAAAAAAAAAAAAAAAGTGGTTATTTGCTATTCAGAAATCAATAGTGAAGTTCTTACTTGCCTCATCTGTTGAGAAATTATAATAGTACTTACATGTTTTTTTTAATAAAACAGTCATTGCCAAAGATTGAATCCATACTATATTTGTTCTAGTAATGCATTTTAAGGACACTTAAACACAGTTCAAAGTCAGCTTAATTAGTTTTGATCATAAAGAAACAAAACTTGAATTCGTCATCCATATGAATGTGCTGAGTTGCACCTGGTACAGCAACTAGATCACCTGAAATTTTGGAGAAGATGAAAGTAACGTAATATTGGCCTGAATATAGGATGGCCTCAAGCCTGAGATGTGATCCTCGCATTTAGAACAGGAGTGTTGTTTAAATTAACAATTAAACTCCGTATGCTGTTCCACAACAAACACTGCTTTTGCCTTCGCATCAGACCCTGCGCATCACCCTTCTGCATGGCCTGGTATGCTGTGTCTCTCCAGCGTGACGCATGTTCAGCTCCCCACCTGCCCCTCAGTGTTACCAGACTACCCTGTCCTCTTGTCCTTAGATGTTCCTACCCCCATGCAGTGCTCTCCACAACTGTCTGCCCACCCCCGTACGGTTGTCCACTGTCCTGTCTCAACCCAGTATCTCGCCTTCCCTGCATCCCACCAGCTGTGCCTGCTTCTCCTCTTGTCATCTGCTTGGCATGGAAGCCACTTGCTGCTGTGACGCAGCATGGTCAAATTAATCACGCTCTCATACAGCAAGCAGTAGAGGTAGTTCCTTCGCTTTTTGCCACTAACACTGCCTGTACCTCAGCCTGGGTGGGGATTTGGCTGGAGGCAGGGCGGGTGGTAGCAGTGCCTCCCCACACTGAGGCAGTAGGTGTTTCAGGACACTCTGGGAACCAAGTCTCGTAGGTGCCCACAAGGCATGGGTATGCTGTATGTAAACATAGAGGCGGCTGGATTTTTTTTTTTATCCCTCAGAACTTGAGTTGTCCGGAAAGAACAGGCTAAAACGAGATTTCATTCTATCTTCAGGCCAATGTGCATAGAAGACTGGTGTATTTGTTTATGGAAGGCACAATAAATTTTATTACCAGTTCCTCATTAAAATGTGTATTGAAAAATCTTTCAACCTATAAACTTATCACAACTTTGATGTGAATGAGATTTTCCTCTTGGTTACATTGGCAGCTCCACTGAAGTCTTTGGAATTGGTCTTCATATACTTTTGTTGCAGAAGTACTTTGGTCTCAAGTCTCCAAACAACTAACTTTTTTCACTTATAAACTAGAATATCACTTATGAGACAGAAACTGAAATTAAGCTGATTCTTTGAAGACCTGTGCACATTCCCACTCACGGAATTGTTGTCCCCAAGCTTTGTCCCGTGAGTGGGAATAGGCCAGAGACAAATCTGAAATAATAAGAGTCCTTAAAGAAACACCTTTTCTGTTGCTGGGTATCTTGAAAGAGGCTAGTGGTTCCGTGTAAAATTTGGGGGAGGAAAGGTGGTCTTACGAAACTTCTTGCTTTAAGAGTATAGTATAGCTTAATCTGCTATTCAAAGACTATAGGGTTGAAAGGTAGCAGGTTTCCATCTTGCTCTGCCAGTGTTTCTCTCCTCTTACAAAGACAAGAGAGGAGTTACGGGGAGGAGGGAGGAAGAGGCATAGACAAAGACATACTCTGTATATGCGTTTCAAATGGAAATCTCGAATCTGAAGCATTCGTAAAAATGCACATGCAGATATTAAAGAGGCACATCCCCTCCTGTCACCCCACCCCTCATGTCCTGTCCTGCCGCGTCCTGACATAAACACAGGCTTTCCTTCCTCCCCGCTTTCTTCCAGCGCCACGCTGGGGCTGTGGCAGGGACCTCCGAGCTACCGAGCCTCCCCTGGCTGCCAGCTGGGATGTGTTTGTTTTGCTTACTGGGGAGGTGGCACGAGGCCGGAGCAGCTGCTGCCTGGTGCTCCCTGCCTGACTCCTGGCCGCCCTGCTCCACCTGTCCCAGCAGCTGCCGGCTTCCCCAGCCCTGCTGCCAGGGGACAGGGGGGTGGCCGGCCACCGAGCCCCCAGCCCTGCCTCTGCCCCTGGCCTTGGTGCCATCGGGCCCGGCCCGGCCTCCTCTCGCACAGCTGTGCCAGCGGAGGCCGTGGCGGGTGGCAGCTGCAGGGCTGTGACACCAGGGTGGGGGGGGATTGCTGCTTCTGTCAGAGAAAGGCCAAAGCTGGGGGCTTTTCGGCCCTGCCCGCTGCTTGCATTGGGTCCTGCCCTTCCGCCATCCTCCTCTCTGCCCCTGCCGACCTTGTGTTTGACCCTTTCCATCATGGATAGCACCGGTTTGGGTATCTAAAGTAGCAATTGTGCTCCAGCGATCAAATAAAAGCTGTCAGCGGCTTCTGACAATGGAGGATTGTTGAGTACCCTGTAATCACAGGCGCCCAGTTGCTACTATATGTTACCAGACTGCAAGTTTAAAGCCACTCTTGGCAACGACTCAGATGTGAGCATCACCCACCTCCTGGAGCTGAAGGCTGCCGGTTTAGTTCACAGTGTGCAGTACCCCAACAAGGGCTGGGGTCCTCTCGGAGGACCAGGAGCCTTCATCCCAAGCTAACCTCAATGCTTAAAACCCTCGTGCCTTGCAGGGTGGTGTGAGGAGGAAGTGGGTTTCCCGTGCCGGGCTGATAAAAAGCCTAATCTGTGAGGTTTCTGTTATTAACACATTGAGCCTCCCTTAGCAGAGGAGAACTTCACTTGGCATTACAAATTATTGGAAATGTGTGTTTTGCTGGAATAAGCGCACAGACAGTAACCAAAATGAGCCGGTATATCAGAGAATATGAGCTTTGCACCCCACCCCCCCACCCCAGGCTGTCAAAACGCTGCTTTTCACATCGATTTTCAAACACCCAGTTGCATTTCAAGACGTGCAGATTTTCATTTTGATAACTGTGTATGTGCATGTGTGCGTGCATGTGTGTGTATGTCCGTACAAACACCACAGGCACAGCTTTAATTCCTTTGAAACCTGAAGCTGCCAAAAGCCATCTTCATATGTTCTGAAGTGAGTTCTTTGTCTGATGCCTCCTGAAACCTGACAGTAACTTTGCTGTTCTCCGTCAATGCCTGAGGGGAAAGTTGTGAGGTGTAATTTCAGGGCATATGTGGATCTGTTCATCCTGAGCAATGCATTTTAAGAGTTGCAGCAAATAGTGTAAAGAAACCTGCAGGTATTACATTAGACCAGCTGAACCTAATTTTATTTTTAAGTTTTATTCAGAAGCATCACATAGCAAGTAAACTTCAAAATTTAAGTTTAGTTACAAACTAGTTGTTTCTTATTTTTTTTTTCCAGTCCCCTTTTGCTTTCTTTTACGACCACATGAAACTTGAGAAGCCATCTAAAGCTAAATCATTTAGTGGAGTTGGGCAATTCCCAAGTGTCCAACAAGAAGGCCTGGTTTAGGCTGCGATGGCCACTGTCATTCCTGGTGATTTGTCAGAAGTAAGAGATACCCAGAAAGTCCCTTCAGGGAAACGTAAGCGTGGTGAAACCAAACCAAGAAAAAACTTTCCTTGCCAACTGTGTGACAAGGCCTTTAACAGTGTTGAGAAATTAAAGGTTCACTCATACTCTCACACAGGAGAGAGGCCCTACAAGTGCACACAACAAGACTGCACCAAGGCCTTTGTTTCTAAGTACAAATTACTAAGGTATTAAACTCTATTTATCTTTCAGATTATATTATCTATTTTATGTTGGCCGTGTTAAGCCGTGTAAAAGTATATATTTGTGTACGCCTTCAGCTGATTGCAGAGAGGATGTGTTAATTAAAAGTAGCCATTGGATTGTTTCTAGAAATCTAAATTACATAAGTTTGCAAGCTAATGTCTTTGATTTTGTTTCTTAATTTGTTTTCTGTTTTTGTTTTATGTTTGTTTGTTTTCTTAATGAGAATAGAATTTTCATTTGTATAAGGAATTGTCACAAGAAAAGAGTATGGACTGAAATTTTTTGGCTATGGACTTTTACACAAGTACTTTCATACTTGCCCTTATACCCCTGTTACAGTAGCTAAAACCCACCAAAACTAAAGTGTCAATTTAAGAGAAATGGCTCGTGTTTTGCTATATTTTAATTTGTCAAACTGTCTTTGTAGTGTCATGCTTTCAGTTAAAAGGTTCTGTTGCAAAGCAACCTTAGTGTAGTATTTAGCTGCCATTAAAAAATGAGCACGTGTGTTTTTTGATCAAAATAATTACTTACAGAATATATCTGTGTTTAAAGGCATATGGCTACTCATTCTCCTGAGAAAACCCACAAGTGTAATTATTGTGAGAAAATGTTTCACCGAAAAGATCACCTAAAGAATCACCTACATACACACAATCCCAACAAAGAGGCCTTTAAGTGTGAAGAATGTGGAAAGAACTACAATACCAAGCTTGGGTTCAAACGTCACCTGGCTTTGCATGCAGCAACAAGCGGTGACCTCACCTGTAAGGTATGTTTGCAGACTTTTGAAAGCACAGGAGTGCTGCTGGAGCACCTAAAAACTCATGCAGGCAAGTCATCGGGTGGAGTGAAGGAGAAAAAACACCAGTGTGAACACTGTGATCGTCGGTTCTACACCCGGAAGGATGTCCGTAGACACATGGTAGTGCACACTGGAAGAAAGGACTTCCTCTGTCAGTACTGTGCACAGAGATTTGGGCGGAAGGATCACCTAACGCGCCACATGAAGAAAAGTCACAACCAAGAACTTTTGAAGGTCAAAACAGAGCCAATGGACCTTCTAGATCCCTTTACCTGCAACGTTTCTGTGCCTATTAAGGATGAGCTGCTTCCAGTGATGTCTTTACCTTCCAGTGAACTGACATCAAAGCCATTTACAAACACTTTGCAATTAAATCTCTACAACACTCAGATTCAGTCCATGCAGAGTTCTGCATCTGCACACCAAATGGTTGCCACATCATTACCATTGGGAATGCCTTGTCCAATAGATATGGAGTCTGTCCACCCTTCTCACCAGCTATCGTTGAAATATCCGCTCAGTTCTACCTCATACGCAGTTTCTATGCCTGAAAAGGAACAGCCATTGAAAGGGGAAATCGAAAGTTACTTAATGGAGTTGCAAAGTGGTATGCCTTCTTCATCCCAGGATTCTCAAGCATCTTCATCAAAACTAGGGCTGGATCCACAAGTAGGGCCACTAGATGATGGGTCTGGGGAGGTTTCCCTTTCCAAGGGCTCTGTTCCTATTAGTGAACCTCTAAACACCCCGTCATTGGACTTTTCTCAGCTGTTCAACTTCATACCTGTAAATGGCCCTCCCTATAATCCTTCTGTTTCAGTGGGAAACCTCGGAATGAGTTATACGCAGGAGGAGGCACATTCTTCTATGACTCAACTTCCACCACAAACACAGGATCCACAAGATCCTAGCAATAGTATAGGCCTTGGGTCTCTGCACTCATTGTCAGCAGCTTTCACGAGCAGTCTAAGCACAACCACCACCCTACCACGATTTCATCAAGCTTTCCAATAGGATGTACAAAGCTGGCTTGTTACTGTCTATTTGTAGAAATGCCTTAGGTGACCATTTTTAACTTAGTGCCTACTATAAGACATTATAAATTCTCTGCTTTTGTACAGTACCAATCTCATGAAGCCAGTAAGAAATTTTTTAATGTTTTGAAAGTGTTTATTCTCAGCTGTGTTTACTTTTTTTTTTTTTTTTAAGTCTCATTGTATTGTTTTCATTTTCACTGCCAATTGACACATTTAAAATGTTCACTAGAAAGTCATCCCAAGCAACCTTTCAACATGCATCCCTTTTTAAAAACTTTTTCAACCATACCAGCCACTCTGTTTTATTGATGTCAGTGGTGGAACTACCATTTTTACCTTTTATATATTACAGCATTTGCAAAGAATCTAGTTCAAACATGTATTGCAAAGATTTCTAAAGATTTGGGAAAAAAAAATCCTCAGTCCCTTTCCAAAAAAAAAAAAAAAAAAACTGTTCCCAAATGGTGACATCTGATCTGTTCTATAATGACAATTCTAAATTTTTAAATAAATATAGAATTCAGATTTTTTATGAAAACTTGTATGTGTATATATAGAAGTTCATATATACACATGTACATATATATAACGTTTTGACTTGTATTGAAGTCATTATAAAAGGTGTTACAAATTTTGCCATTTTCTGGCTTAAATTGTGGTGGCCTGTTATGAATATTGGAAGAAAAAATATAGTTTAATTTTGTAAAATCATGGCTGAACAGAATTTCAACAGAGAATCTCTGC
>NC_048894.1:118420044-118488477 GCF_011077185.1 Oxyura jamaicensis | reverse complement strand
CCCTATGGCCCCCTGCTACCAAAACCTTGTCACATAAACCCACTACAGCTATATATGTTTTAGATAGTACCATTTAATTTTAATTCTAAGCACTTCATGGCCAGACTATACCCTACTGAATTTAGCATATTTCTGTTTCTGTTGCTGGAACAATACATTACAGATATGGATAACATCTTAGGAATAAGTGCAGCACTCTTACAATAACAGTGTGCTTAAATTATTATTATTTATGTTCAGTTTTAACCAGATTCTGATTACTAAGGTTTATAGAGGTGCTGGAGTGTGAGCCAATTTTTGCTTTCTTAGATACTCAACGCCTCCTCTTCCTACCACAAAATAACACTTATTATTCCTTAAACATTTTATTCATGTTGGATCTGCAGCTTTTCCTCCATGTCTTCATGCCCCAAAAAGTCTTCATTTTGTTATTTCTAGATGTGCTCCAGACCCCCAGGCCCATCTCACTTGGTGTCTCTCTATGGCTGTCCCAGAATTAGGATCAGGTGTCCAAGCCTGTGGTTGATGGCCAGGGCCTTGAGATGCTAGCTGTTGGTTTCAGGAATGCACCATGGCCCACCATAAAACCTTGACAGTTATCATCTCATTCACAATTCTCTCAGCAGAAGGCTGTCCCAGCAGCCCACTCCTGTGGTTTCCACCCTGTATCTAGACAAAGACAGGTTGAACTTATTAGTTTTTTTTTGTTTGTTTGTTTGTTTTTGTCAGGCATTCCTCCCAAATCAGCTTATCAAATAGCCTTAGTCATCCAGCTCTTTCATAATCCTGTTAAACTACTTTTTTTTTTTTTTAATTTTAAATCTTCCTGCAGTTCCATAAGAAACTAATATTCCTGTGAATTTTAAAGAAGTGTTTTAGTTTCATTAACTTAAATTTTAATATGAAATGCCCTACTGAAGACAAACGTCTGCTTGTGTAACTACCAAGTAGTATTCACTGCTTCTTACTTTTTCCAAAGCAGCTCTCATTACTTAGTGTGTTTCAGTTCACTTTCTTCTCTTCTGACTAATACTTTTACCTGTTGAATTATGTCATTAGAATAACCTCTGCCCAGTGCCTCTATTCATTTTTATTACTTCTCTTTCTCATAATGAGATGAGAAAAACCTGAATACAATAGTCAAGTAATCAAGGTAAAGTTCTGTAGAATGCAGGAATATATTTGTAGTTATTTGCTGTCAGATTGTATTTTTTGTCTTCATTGAAATCATTTATAGTATTCACAGAGTATCTAGATCTATAAATTAAAAATTTAGCATGAAAATAGGTAAAGTCATAGGAATGATCTCAACATATCTTATTCTCAGTGCAATTGTAAGACTTCATAAACTACATATCTCAGTAGCTTACAGGATATCTGAGTGACGTTCATGCAGAAGTTGTGTGCCAATATCCAGTTAGTAAAACACATTATTTCTGTTCCCAGTACAAGATTTACTATCTATGCTGAAAAGGCGACAGAATTTCCCCTTACAGCTCCATTGTATTTCTGTAAGCTCTTCTAGCTGAGCAACATATTATCTCCCAGAATGTGTGTATTCTTGTGAATGGGACATTTTAACAATGTTCTGCAGGTCTAACACCTTTTCTCAAAATATTTTAGTATTCTTTATAGACATTACATTATTCTCAAAATAGCTCGTGAAGCACACCAGTATGACATCCATTTTCCTGATGGATGAACCGAAGGAAAGAGGAACTGAATGATTTGCCTGAAATATCAACATACAAGGGCTTTTCAAGAGGAAGAACCCAGGAGTTTTGAAGCAGTCTATTACTCTAACCACAAGGGTAATGCCTTCAGGGACACCTCAGTACCAGTTTGGAGTAGACTCCTTGGCCAGACTTTCAAACAACAAATGAGCTGCCTTCATTGATACAGTGCTTATCAGAAGGTTTGGGCACCTTTGTCCATGAACCAGCAGTACAATCTGTGTCCACACTGCAAAAGCTAGCTTATCAGCATTTGGATCTTCAGAGGCCTGTTTCCTGAGCAATTAGGCTACCAAAAAGATAAACAACTTGCATATTTAGGAAGTTCCTGCGAATTAAGTACCAATCAATCTACCAAAGGAAATTGGGCTTCAAAAGTAGGTCAAAGCAATAAGGAGAAAAGGCTTTCAAATTAGTCTTCAACAGTACTGGGCAATGACAGGGATTTCATTCTTACAAGCCCAATCCTCCTGGCAAGAACAGTTACAATTCCAAAACATCACAATTAGCTATTCTTAAGAGCTATATAAATAAAGCTGTTTTATCAGATTATCAGCTTTCTATGCCCTATATCAGGAAATGAACTGTTTATCTGCTTACTACTGCAGTTGGAGTTCTGTGCTTGTACTCACTTGAGCCAGGGTTTAACCACTATCTTCTGAAGATGCTGAGAAGGCCTACCACAAACATTGTCACACCTTTGGGTGAGCATGAGAGAGACTTGACTGGAGCTTTTCCAACCTTAGATGCCATTCACAAGATTACTAAAATGGTGATAAATTTGGTCAAAACTTCACATTTCTGCCAACAAACTTCTAATGGTTTTCATGTCAATTCACTGGCAATAGCTGTTAGGTGAATGAATTCTTCTTAGGTTAGTTATACAAAAGTGTAAGATTTCAATAGTCTTCCTGATCTGAATGAGATTTCAGGACCAAGTACTAATGAGCATAAATGCTATAGATCATTTGTGGGATTTGGTTTTGTAAATCTTCATGGGCCTTTTGCAAATGTCTTCTCAGGTATACTTGTGATTTGAATTTATTATTTCTGATAAATGGCATTTTCCACCATAGTCAGATGTGGTACTTTTGTATTTGTTATATAATATCCATGCCTATATAATATCTATGGTGTTTAAATAGTGCTGGCTAAATAAGTTTTGGCTCAAATCCATATTTTCTGAAATACTGAACATGAAGGGGGCAAAGATTTGCAACTCTTCTTTAAAAAATTCTTTCACATTTTTAGAATAGAAATCAAGCTGCAATTTTATTAGTGTATTTCTAAGTAGAATATTAATAAATTTCCCTAACTCTATAAAAGCTAATGTACATTAGGTATCACCAACCTGAAGAGAATTACTACTGCATGGTAATAAAGTCCTCAAAATAGAACTCTATAATGTGAGCACTTAAGCTCATATAATGAATGCCAGACTATCACACAGGTATTACTCTGCACCGTGTATAATTACAGAAACTGAAGAATATTCTAGGCTTGCAGTTTCTCTATTGTTGGAGTGTTTGGTAAAGTTGACTGGCAGCTTCTCTGTTAATTTTTTTTTTTTTTTTTTTAGCCAGCAGGGAATCAAGCCGTGCAGTCACTTTGAGTGACAGCTAAAGAAAACTGACTAATAAGCTAATACCCCACACTACATTTTAGAGATGCAAATGACATCCAGAAAAATAAATTGAAGTAACCAATTTGTATAATGAATGACTTTATAAGGCATACATGATAACAGAACTGAGCAAGAATGGGATACCAATTGAGGTGGGCTGCACGAAGAAGGTATTCACAGCACAGCATGGGATGCCCTTACATCCCAAAAGGCAAACACCACATAACTTGGCTAAAATACCAAATAATTATTTAAATTGTTAATAAGATTAATTTGCACATTTTTGATTTCCTAGGACGAAGTTAATCAAAGCACCCTTTGCAGTTTTGAAGGCAAATGCTTTAATAATCACATGTATTTGTTGTATGAAATGTAGGTCCTTGGCCCACAAGGCAGCTGGAGAGAGGGACAAGGGAGTTTGCCAATATGTTAACCTGGTACTAATTAAAGCAGCTTGAAGGTGGCTGTCATTTGCCTTTGCTGCCAACAGTTTTAAAGGACTATTGATTCAGCTGATGAGCTCAGGAGTACTGTAGCCACGTCGCTCTTCTCCTGGCCATGCTCTTTGCAAGGGGAGGAACAGCTACTCACCTTCCACAACATCAGGGGATCATTAGACAGCTCCCCTTCAGTCACCGTCTGTGAATTAAGAACTGCTTGGTGGTGGGAGTGATTGCATGTGTTTGGGAAACAGGTCAGCCTGACAAGCAATTCAAACCTCTTCCCTCAAATACAAAGCATCAAAGCCCCGAAAACTGCCTAAGCTAAATGTCTGAGAGAGAAGAGGGTGAGAGAGGGAAGAATAAAATGTGAACAAACGTTCAATGGGTTATAAACAACTAGAAAACACCTGTGATGCCTTCTATGAGGAAAAAAATAAGGCTTTCCAAAACTGCTTTCAGCACACATAGTCTTTGAACCAGGAGAGGAAAAGGTACTGCAAAGGAACATAATGAGCTGTTTCTTAATGCAGTTTTCTTTTCTGTGTTGACTGTTCTTGCCAATACATCACCTTAGGAGTAAAAATGTTTACTTTTGTTTGTTGAATTGTGACCCATGGTAAAACAGGGTGCAAACAGAACACATAGAACACATCAGAAGAAAGATTTTAGTTGAAATTCATGAAAGTCTTGACTCTGGTTTCAAAAGTAATTTAACCCTGGACCTTTAACTACTTAGGTACTTTACCCCTTGATGTCAGTGGGACTTGGAAATTAAAGTACTTCAGATGAAATCCTATGCACCAAGATTTCCACATGAAGAATAACTTTGACATTAAGTTTGCTGTTAGACCCCCTACTACAACTTAGAATAAACCCTTACATTGAATTGTTGGTGCCCATTCCAGTTTGGAAGCTTTTTGGAATTTATGGGTATAACATTAACCATCATCATTCACTCTTCCTCCTCCTTGCAATGTGTCTAGGGATTACACAGTTAGGAAGATCACAGTCAGGCTCAGGATGTCAAAAATTAGCAATTTCACAACACTTTTTTCTTTTTATCTAATTCTTTATATTTTATGCAAGAGATCTGCATTGCCAATATTAAGCACCAGTGAAGCCCTTCAGATAGAAAATAAGTGGAAAAGGCTACCTTACATTTCTTGGGCTAATTAGAAGTTGGTTCATGGTTGCCCCTATCAGGGTTGATATTTTCTAGAATCTTAAGTCTAACTAACTAGCATATTCTAAATTCCTGATTTAACTACGATTTAGGTTCTTTTCATTATTTCATTGTTTTTACTGTGAACCTCATAACTGTGTCTTAAAATATATTTTTTGATCTAAGTCTAGCATCTAGCAAGGATTTCCTAATGCAACATTGATTTCTGTCCTTGCTTCATACCACTTCATAAAATACATTAGGAAGGGGCATTTTGTTACATGCAGATGTGTCTGGATTGTGCAGAGACAAAAACAGATTCACTGCTTCAGGCATTTCCTGCAAAGGAGACTAACTACAGTCTTTGAACTGGGAAGACCAAACAGGGCATCTTGAGACCACATTGGCCTTGGCAACTGGCTGAAGGCATATGCACTATTATGGGAAAAAACACACTTTCCCCAAGACTTGAACTATATTTTTGATGATAATTTTCTTCTGCTGACTTTTAAATGTTTGTCATTGCTCTGCTGTTTCCCCAGGGAAGATGAAGAGGGGTTCTATCTACCTCAGATGCCTGTATATTCTTTTCTGCTTTTGGTCAGTCATGGACCCAAGAACTTGCATTTCCTCAGTGATGAAGCTCCTATTCAAACAAAATAGAAAAAAAATGAAAATTTCAAGGTGAGGTAAAAGTACCCTTAGTGCAACCTTCTCTGAGGGAGAACACATTGTAGTTCAGTGTCCATTATATTCTGTAGTAAAAGTCCTTTGACAAATTGCTAATTCCTTACAAAAGTCTATGGAATAAACCTTGTAAAGTCAGTGTGAATGAGTGTAAGGACCCTTTCCAACAGCTGAACACCTAAGCACATTCACACAAGAATTTGCTCTACTTGCCATCAGGTGTGCTAGTGCTGCATGCTAACCACCCATTGGGTAACATTACCTACAAGGACATCCAGGCCAATGCAAGGAGGGGCTCATTTGTCATGTATTCAAAGTACAGTGTAAGTCTTATTCTGGCATATCTTCCCAGGGTTATTTTGCCCAAATAAAAGTATGATCCCTCATCTGACCAGGTAAATTACTGGCACAGGTGAAGGGTATAGAAAAAACAAGTAGACACAGCCATTTTTTTTTCTAAATTAACTGAGTACAGAGGAACAGAAGAAGCAATGTGTAAACTGCTTCACATTACCATTGCTCACTTACTGTTTGTGATTATTTTCTGCAATCCAAAGGAACATTGTGCCATAAACTTATCTCTCTCTCTCTTTCTTTCATTTTTTTTTTTTACTCAGAAAAAAAAAATATCAAAAAATACAGAACATACTTCAGGAATTTTCAAGGTTAATTGTCAAACCCTACATGACACTACGTCAACTTCTCTGTGGTAAATATAGCCTTCTGATCAGCAGACTGTCAACTATATTTATTTATAAATCAGTGTTCCTAAAAACACATCTGAAGGCTATATTTAGAGGTTGTTCCACAATACTGCAGTGCTGCAAAAACTGGTCACATATGGAGGTAAACAGTTCTGAAAGGTTAACCCTCCTCAGCCATGCTGTACTCTGACACCCTGTGGATGCCAACTGGCTGCAGACAATCAGGCAATGCCAGTGAGGAAGAGCTGTGGGTATGTCAGGAAAGGAGACAGCTGTTTATTTGGATGAACATTTACAACTTTAAGTGCTAGGATGGAAAATCTGCTGGGTATTGTAGGAAGGTCAGTGAGAGGGATGTTGAGACATGGAATAGGCTAACAACTGACTTATCCTTAGTGAGTTTTATGCCTCAGATCATGAATATTTATTCTAAGTAATCAATGATTAATGTCTGATCATATGTAATTACATTTGTCATAAATATATTTAAAATACAGTATTAGTTAAAAATCTAAGGCATCCAGCACAGTCACCCTAAACAAGTATACAAAAATTCTCCAAAAGATTTTCAAGGTCTAATATAGTGCAGATTTAAATTAAACAAGTCTCAGTCATCCGTCCTGAGAGAATTGTCTAAGCAAATATGAAGTGTCAGTAAATCCATCTTGTGTTGCACTCCTCTTCCAGATAATAAAACCCACACTATCAAACAACCCTCTCAATGAAAATCTCCTCAATATTTACGGTTAAGCCTCAAACACCCCTGTAAAGTATTATTATGTCTCTGCTCTTATTTTCTAAATTAAATACTGAGAAATAGGCAGACTCTTAAGAAATGGAGCTTATTTAAGTAGTTTCGCTGATACTGAATGCAATGGTGAACCTTCAGTTTATCCCATTTTCTTAATGTATGTTTTTAGAAATGAATATATGAATATATAACAGAATATATGTTTTTAGAAATGAAATGCAATCGGACTCAAGTCTTTCAGCTTAGCATAAGATGTCTAGGTAAAATTTAATGATGCTGATACAGGCAGTTGGACCTAAATTTCTATGAAACTACAGTTTTCCAAACCAACAGAATAACCTTTGGAAAAACTGCAGGATTAATCCATTTCCCTTCCTCTACTAAAAGGCTCTACTTTCTCTTACTAAGAAGAACAGATAGTTCCAAGCTTATAAGTATTTTACAGAAAGCATCATAGTTTTTCCCTTAAACCCATCAATAAATCTTCAAATGCATGCAGTGTTCTGGGCTTTCAGAATATGTGTTCCATGAAGACATAGAGATAAGAATAAAATGAATGAAACAAAACAAGCTGCCAATACGTTATAATTGGTACCACCAGTCACATGTAGTCCAAGGCAAAAATACATAGCTTTGTTAATCTTCAATGAATGGAAGAGGAAAAGCTGGTGCTCAGTGTTTACATATCCTTTTTCATGGTAGATAGCATTGTCCTGTTCTCACAGTAGCAGCACTACTCAGGGTCACTGTAAGGATACTGGATGCTCTCCTTAATGACATTTAGTATGCTTGAGGATATGCAATATTCTTTTTCACAGAAATGTGTTCTGATGGTTACAAACTTACAATTCAGAGAGGCAAACAAACTGTCCATTGCATGTTAACTCTCTGCAGATCGATTTTTCAGCTTGCTTGTTATTTAAATGTAACAGTAATATTATCTGATTATTAAAATTTTGTAAACAGTCTAAAAATATAAAAGTCTTGTAAAAAGAAGCCTTGAAAGAAAATATTGTCTTAATGGTTACTAAAAGGGATATTAACCACAAATGAAAGACATTATTCCTCATGCTGGCCAAAACATTGCATTCAGGTGGATGAAGTTCTACCAGTGAAGCTGGTACGTCTTTAGTGCCTTCTTCTTAGACAACTGAGTATGGTGCATGCTCCTATATTGCAGGATGTGACCAAGGCTGTGAGCTCTGCACCATCATTTCCCTGTGTTCATGCTCCCCACCAGCTCCTCTGGCAGACTATACTGGCTATTTCATGTGAGTGTGACTGACTCCATGGTGGAGAGGGCATCCCCAGAAATAATGGTCCTGAGAAGGCTGATCAGGATAATTTTCAGCAGGCTGCTGTAGTTTCCACAGGAGTCCACACCATCCTCTTGGTAGGAGAATTAGGGTGATGGAAACGCAGCCCTTGCTGTTTAGAGGCAATAAGCACTGAATACCTACAGCAGTGGATGTTTGCTTATTTGGTTAATCTAAGTATTAGAAACCTACAATATTTAGGCAGCTAATTCAACAGACAAATCTTATGATAATTTTCCACTTTGTCAGTTTTTTAAAAATACCTGATTGTCTGCAAAGAACAGCGGTGATGACTCATTATATTTAATAATAGCAAAGCAAAAGCAAAATTGCCCTCATACATAAATACAATCAAGAAAAGATTAGGAACATAGGAGTTGCCACACTGGCTCAGGCAAAGTTGCATGGAGCCTTATCACTCTGGCAGTGAACCAGATCAGTCACCTAGCGAAAAGTACACGAACAGGACAGCCATGCTCTCTTCTTTCCTCAAACATGGATTTATACTTGAGCAACATTAGCAGCCAAGTCTCTTCTGTTCCATGACTGCACCCAACTTCCCTTTGGACTTGCATAACTTTTATCACCCAGAATGTCCTCCAGCAAGAAGCTCAGCACCTTAAACACACACTCTATGAAAAGCCACGTCTGTTCATTATGAACTACCTGCTAACTTCCCTTCTTAGCCATCTGTCCTTGTATTGAAAGAAACCACAATGCCCTAGTCACTCCTGTTTGCACTCGCAAGCTCATATTTGATATAAATAATTTAAATTTTCAGTTTTCAGAAAAGGCTGAAAACATGATTGAAATATCTTCAGCTTAATATAGTATCTATTTTTGCCCTTGATAGGAGAAAAGAGGAGCCCCCACTAGGATGAAGAAGATATTGCAGAGCAAAATCAGGCACTGTAGGGTTGACTATTCCCTGGTGGAGGGCTGACAGATGCCAGTGCATGGATTTTCCTGCTGTGTAGTAGGTTGTTCTAGTCAGAAAGATAAGAAAGAAAATGATACAGCTGCCCAGTGAACTTTTTAAGGATGGGACCAAACCAAAATGTCTGCATGTCTACAGTATAATACTTTTCTATATTTTTTTATTATTATTATTTTTAAATGTATTTAGTAATCTTGATTTTTATACACTGGACTGGAATCAGCAGGGAAATACTTAACACTGATCACGGTTCAACAGCTGTCACTAAATACCTGACAACATATTGGCACAAAGGAGACATTTCACAGTGATCAGCACTGTTTATTCAGTCTTTAAGCAAACACAGACACATCACTTTTTTGATCTAGACCTGTTTAAATTCTCCTCATAGTTATCAGGATTAGAAATTTTAGACATAACTAAGCTTAGGATACTGGAAGAGAATCAGGTCTCTAAATCAGTAGACACTCATATATTTCTTATAGACATAAGTAATAATATGAGAAAATGAAAACCAATATCAGTTGCTCAGTATTGTTCAGTACCTCTGTTTACAAACCAATGAAGTTTGAAGCATCAGGACTGCTGATATCACTTATATGAAGAATCAAAGTAGTTAAGAGAACAGTTAAAAAGAATTGTGCAATTTAAACATGTACCTTTGCAAAAGGCTTGCACAGAAGGCAAAATGAAGCTATTAAACCTACTTACAATAATTTCTTTTATTACTAAGTTGTCTTTCCTTGCTCCCTCCAGTAAATAACAATGGAGAACTGAAGTCTGCTTGTAAGAGGAATTATTATGTTGAATTGTCTGAAGAACATGGTGAAGTCAACAGAATGTGTACAGGACCTGCTGTCCTCAAAATCCCTAAATGCTGCCTACTTAGACAATTGTCCTAGAAACATTTTTGGCAATTAGGCAATTTTTTTAACTGTGTGCCCTACAGCTGTTATGGTAATATATTTTGAACCAGCAGTTCCAAATGGTTTGGACCATATTGGGGACATGTACTTTAACATTATGGCCCAAGCAACCAATTTTTATTTTATTGTAACAGTTCCACGAACATATTTCTGTGGGTTGTATTAGAAATTCTATCACTGCTTTGCAGAGGGGCTATTTATATATCTATATGTATATCT
Organism: Oxyura jamaicensis; assembly: GCF_011077185.1. NCBI lineage: Eukaryota > Metazoa > Chordata > Aves > Anseriformes > Anatidae > Oxyura > Oxyura jamaicensis. Next base: position 118,477,975 of record NC_048894.1, on the reverse strand, counting down.
ATATGTATATATGTATATATATATTTATATATATATAAACGTCATAGGAACTGAAATTCTTGGCAATGACTGCCAGCTGGTGCCTTTCCTGTATTGTTTTGCAGAATTTCAACACAAGTGAAATCCTTCAATAAGACCAACACACACAGCCACATATTATACCGTGTATTAGTTATTGAAAATAAATAAGGAGTTTATATACAGTATATTCAGTACATTGTACCATTATAGCACCTAATAATGAACACTGAAAAATCTTAATCTCAGTAAGCATTGTCTATAACTAAGAAAGAAAAATAAAAATCAACAACAACAACAACAACAAAAAATAAATAAAAACCTTGGAAGAATCTATGTGATTAAATTGATTTGCAAAGAATCTCAATGGTTTGCTATTTGAATAGAATAAAATGCTTACCTTAGTTATGGTAATTACTTGTTCAGCACTTCAACTTTATTCTTTTAATGAAATAAAATTATTCAGCTGAGGAAATGGCATGTTTCTGATCTACTTGCATTGCCTAAATGATGTACTATATGATGTAGTTTTCTATTTCTTTATGGTGACGAAGTGGGGTGCTTGGGGCTTTTGTACAAAGGCAGATTTAAATTCTTTGTTAAACAAATCCTGACACGTTCCAATGTATTTTTGTGGAAGGTATCTTGTAGAAGGATTGTCTTTTATCTGATTCCTCATTTGCCAATAGTTGATGGCCTGGCCAAGTCTAATCCATGGGTCATACACATATCTTTCAGTCAGATGTTAGGTCTTACTTATATCAAAAACATATGTAGGATTTATTGCTTTATTATGAAGAACTATTACATATTGCATTATTTAGATCCATAGCACAAATAATCTTCTGTTTTATGCTCTGGGCATTTTCGCATCGTTTAATTTCACAATCAATCTAATCCCACCCCAACAACAAATGCTCTGACAAATGAGTAATTAAAGAAAATCTTTGATGCAACACTACACCTAGTTCCCTCTATAAATATCTTATACTAAAGATGAACTTTCCAGAGAGTTTGGAAGAAGAAAAATACAGACCTTAATGGATCATGCAGGAGATGATCCATTAAGATACAATAATCTAGAGCTCAGAAGTTAATCATGAAGTTTATTTGGCCAACTACACCTACTCATATAGCAGTAGCAATAGCAGTGCAGTGCTTCAGCAATACCAAATGCAAGAGCAAGAAATATGTTGTTTAGACATCTAAGCACTAAATTACTCAGCTTAGAAGTGATAACGACTGTTGTTCTGGCATATTACTTAGAAGAGAGAACATGGTAAAGTCTTATTTCCCAAATTCTTTTGGTATTTGTGTCTGTTATGTGGTGTGCAAGAAGGTGAGACTGAACTCTGCAATGACAGCAAGAGATTGTGCTTTTGTGGCCACCTGAAAGCAAAGGAAATTGATTTTGTTTATAGGTAGCTAGAGCAGAAGGAGGTCAGTATATTCACCTGTGGTACAAATCATGTCAGCCTGGTTTGTTAATATCGATATGGCCCCTTGCCATCTCTGTCAGCCATTTATCATTTATCATTTATCACCATTCAATCTGGATTAATTCCTACATCCCTCTTACAAAACATCATACAGCTGCGAGTAGATTACATCTAGTTGTAATCCACCCTAAATAGACCTTTTGACAGGAGAGCAGTTGCCCACAGGTAAGCATTAACTCCTGCAAGAGAACAAAAACAGAATAATATAAGAACCATAGTGTTGGTAACTTGGTCCTTCTGCTACCAGGAAGAGGTGAACAGGTCATGAAACTTCTCTTCCATATTCAGATTCCAATCTGAGAATCCAATGAAAACTAAAAGCTAGAGTTACCTTGGCAATTTAGAGTCAAGACTTTCACAATGGAATGTCAAGAGTTTTTATGAGAAGACGAACAGCTTAATCTGTTCCTTTTCAGGAGAAGCACTCCACTGTCCAGCTACCCTAAGTATGTGGCCTTCACAGTCTGGCAGTTCAAAGAGGTTCTAGAACATGCATGAGGATTCTGAAAAGGTGACTCAGTGTCTGGAGTGCTTTCCAGTGCTATTCTCAGGAAAGTAGAGAACTGAGGTACGTAACCTACAAAATAAATAAATGAAGAAAATCCCACTAATGACCACTTGGAGCAGTCTTCTAAATCAGAGTTTGTGAGCAGCAAAAGAAACAATTCCTGATGTTGTGAGCGACCAATGCACGATATTTCCTCTGCCTATTCGTCTGCAAGTCTACAAGGAAGAATAAAAGACAATGACTAATTGTATGGAATCTCAAGATAACATCATACTGTCTAATACTGAAGCCAAAGCAGTATGGAAAAAAATGTTCCCATTCACCATTGTAGTCATTTGTCAAGCATATGACTTTGATAAACAGATAAACCTTACAGCACTGTTTCATGGCCAGTGAATTTGGGATTTCCTGAATTAACTAAATTACAAAAAGAAAAAGATTGTCTCAGAGGAAACTCTGCCTCTGGTGCCAAGAATGCTATATATGGCTTGGTAGCAGAAGCATTATACTGTACCTTGATTGTAAACATCATTCATGAAGAGTACTAAATGGAATTTGAAGATATTCATCCTGTCTAAAAGCATCAAAGCTACATTAGTGAAGAAAAGTATCAAAGTGGCAGCTTGTATTATTGTTCTCTGTTCTGGATTAATACAGTCTCGTAGTCCTGGCAAATGGTAGCAGCCAAATTGCTCATTATATAAGAAGAGTTAAATAAAAAGAGTAACAAACGTGATAACTTTAAGACTTCTCATGAACAGCTGTTGAATTTGTAATTCCAGTTTTTTTTTTTTTTTTTTGATTTTTTATTTTTATATTTTGTTCACAAACCCTCAAGTGTTCTCTGGTTACTAGGTAAGTACATACTGAAAAGAAGCAATATATAATTTATATGATATGGATGAACCTGGTACAGTTGCTTAATTAAACAGTAAGGTTTACACAGGCACAGCTCAAGGGACAAAGCTCTGTTTGATGTAGATTCTGGCCATCAGACTGCCATCAGAAACTAGAAAAAATATACTTAAACTAACATCTCCTTTTTATTAGGTGGTAGGCATATCAGTCATAAGGTGTATTCACTGAGAGGCCCTAGAGTCTGAAAACTCATTTTCTATTTTTTGGCAAGCAAAATTAGAAAGAATTCACCTAAGGGTTTTCTGATAGCTTTGTGCATGGATCCTGCTCAAATTTTTATGTTGGTATATCTTCCCAAGTAGGAGTAAGCTGTGCATTTTACAATGGGAGTGTTTTATGTATTATTTATCAGTGAAGTGCTATGTAGCTGAAGTCTTTTGATACTACCACGTAAGGATAGCCGTACTGGCTAAAACTTGAAGGAATAAAATGGGGACTTCTATAGCTAAGAAAAATTCTACACACTAAAACCTGAGCTAAAAAATGCAGATTTGCTAGATAGCAGAGGTGCAAGAAGAGAGCTGCAATGTACTCCCTAATAGGTTGTATAACACGTTATTGATCCAAGTCTTAGGTAAAACCAGTTGATACCCTAGACACATGTTTCTATTGCAGAGGATTTCAGGGCTGTTGGTTCTCATGTAGGAATACTTATATTTTCCTTTTAAATAGGAAATATAAGTATTAATAATATTACTTATATTTGCCAGTGTAAGCTGACATCATAACTATAAAGAAATTTTCTTGGAAATGATTAATTCACTGGCTACTCAGTAATTAAATCTTTCTCTTACTTGCCTCTGAGGATTTTATAAGCTATGGAAGGCCAAACTAGGTCATCCCTAGAAGCAGTTCAAAGGTTCTGAGAAAAGTAAGATATTCTGCTTGAATGCCTCAATGCTAAAGTTTTGTTCTCACTTTTATCCAAGTATTTCAATTAAGCTGAAATATGAGACTATAAAGAGACTTCAAAAGGTCTTTTCTTAATTCATGAAAGCTTACTAGAAAAAATATTTGAAATGTAAGCATGATATTTCTCCATATATATTAAAAGACTCCGTTCACATTATGCAGTTATAATATTATTCAGTGTAACTTCAAACAAATGTCTGCAGGCTCCTCTGGAAAGCCCAGCTACAACTACAACCGATTATGAAAGTAGTTAGGGATACAGTGGCCACACAGCATGATATTGGCTCAGAAACTTGATAAATACCAGGTTAGCAATATGGCAATTGATCATTTTCCCCTAACAAGAAATAAACTAAAAAAAGGAAAAAAAAAAAAAATGCACAATGTTCTTTTCCTTGTCCTTCTTTTTCTTTTCCTTGTCCACACTATTGTCTGGTTTTCTGTAGGCCACTACAGAAATGACATTAGGGTGATGCAGTGAAAGGCTGAAGTAAGCCTTTAAGCCATTACTCAACATTAGAAAGCTCCTTTACTACCAAACCCTTAAATCAAAGTCATTCCAGATATTATATTGGTACAAAGGGGTATCTGAGCTCAGTCCAAAGGCTGTGAACATCAGCCCCTTTAACCATGCTTGTATTTGTGCACTGAGTGGTTCTTCCTATTCCTCTGCACATTGCCACCTGCGGGTTAGTGATGCCATTTCATAGGAAAGTTTTTTTCTTGGTTCTGGAAAGGCCATATGAGAATTTGTCTGGATTTTCTCCTAGTGATTTTCTTCTAGATCCTAGCGATGCAAACACAGTTAAATGTGTGCATGGAGTATGGATATGAGGCAGTTCAAATGCATTTGTTGAGTGTATATCAGATAAATGGCTCATGAATTGATTAATTGCTGCCATTGCATCTGTTGAGAAGAATTATACAACCAGGTGGAATTCTTGAAATTGCTAAATAAAACTTACATCATTCAAAGGTATTGTTCAATCACTCTAATGCATTTTTAAAGAAATGTCAGACTCATTTCTAAGAGCTTCTTTGATAGTGCTGATAATTCTGTGACTAACCAGGCTTTTTACAAACAGACTCAGCAGTTTGCAGTCACATAAGGGTCACCACACATACTAGGAGTTTCTGATAAAAGCTGTGGTGAGGGATTATTTATACCAACAAGTTACTCATCTAAGGCTATCTAATTTACATTTGTTTTAGGGTTACAGTCATCTACACATCTAAATACACTTGAAATGTTGATTTCCTGATACTTGCTCGGGTACTGTCCAATGTGATATTCTTATTTTGCGATTACTTTTATCAGGATACATTAGAAAAGCCAATGGTATCTTCCTGATATTGAGGAGATCTTGCCTTTCTTTTCCTGCCTTGCACTCCTCTTACAAATGCCATGTTTAAGAATGAACAAGGAGTTTATTAATGCTCCCAAATATTCGAGGGTACAGAAACATTTCAAAGAAAATTTAAGGATCTCCAAAAATGGTAACATGCTGACATTTAACATAGGATGAAAAAGAAGTGTGCACAGAAAGAGAAACTTCAGATCTGAATTTTAAAATGAGTGAACATGGATTTTCATTGTTGGTAAAATTAAAGGAGAGTGACTGACCTATCTAAGGACAAGCAAACAAACTAACAAACAAAACAAAACAAAAACAGAAAAAAAAAACACACACACAAAGCATAGCCCATATATCCATCAACTATTTTCCTAATTAGAAATACATTAGGCAGCCATGAAGAAACAGAGAGAATGACTGCTGATAATTTTACCCTTACAACTACAATTTGCGTACACAGACCAGCATCATTAGTACAGGTTTTCTCTGAAGACACCTTTAAATAAAGCAGCTCCTGAGCTGTAGCTCTGGGGATGCCAGTAGAGCTATGTAAGATTGTGTTTCAGTGACAGTAAATCTGGGTCTGAGGTGCTTGCAGTGGCCTGTGTGGCCCAAAGTGTTTAGGCATCTTTCAATACTTTAATTCTTTATTTCTTCCAAGTTTCCTGTCACCTATCTTTGGGATCATGACTACTTAACAAGGTAGTGCAGCTCTGAACCACTTCAATTTTTTTCCTGCATCTCACTAGGATCTCATCTAATGGTATCTGAGTGAAAGCAGATAGTACCTGAGATGTACTATAGACACCTTTGACCCAGGAATTAGGGACCCTGGGTTTCAGACTTCTTGGTGGATGAAAATGGGTTATTCACTTCATTTAGCTGAAATTATCTTCCCTGGATGTAAAAAAGATGTAACAGTAAGAAACTATGCATAGTTACTGCAGGTGAAAAGCAAATACAGAAAGAGTTTTTTCCTAAAATGAAGCAAGTGAAGATATAATCATGGATTATGAGCACAGGTGTCTGGGGGACACATGACTTGTGCCAGAGCTTTGAAGTCTTAAACAGCTAGAGAAGCTCTTAAAAAGCTGGGGTGGGGAGGTGCTGCAACAACAGCAGCAGCGCATTCTCTGGGAGAGAGAATGAAGCAGGTGTCTTGCCTGGATGAAGAACCTTATAAGGCTCAGAACTTAAGCAGGGTCTATGTCCCATTTGTTTTCTCTGTACCTGAAACTGTAAATAATATTTCAATTTGAAGAAACTGCTGAGCAATCATTTCAATTGGCCACTACCTCAGCTGGCAGATAAAAGAAAGAGACTGAAAAGCTCTTGCTATTGCCTAACACACTGGGGGCTGTTGTGGAGATCTTTCTAAGACAATAAGTGGTTACGCTAGTGTGTTGGGTCTGTCTGGGATGGAGTCACCTTTCCCTGCAGCAGCCCACACAGTGCTGTGCTCTGCACTCATAGCTGGAACAGCACTGGTATCACTCCAGTGTTGTGTCTATTGCTGCATAGTGCTGGCACAACATCAGAACTCCTTCCAGGCCCCCAAGAGCCAGCAGGCTGGGGGTGGGCAATTGATGGGGAGGGGACATCACCAGGGCAGCTGACCTAAACCAACCAAAGGGATATTCCATAACACCTGATGTCACACTCAGCAATAAAAGGGGGGCTCTCGTGGGGGAGGGTCTCTCCTGAACAACCGGTACGCATTTTGAGGCCCTGCTTCCCGGGACGTGGCCAAACATCGCTCGTTGATGGGAAGTAGAGAATAACTTTTTTTTCTTTCTCTCTGTGCTTCCACGTGGCCTTGTTGTTTCTTTTGTTTCTCTTTCTCCCCATTCCCCTTTCCTTTAATTAAATCATTCTCATCTCAAACCTCGAGCTCTTTGTGTTGTCTTTTCTCCCCCTTCCTCTTTGAGGAGGGGAGGAGTGAGAGAGCGGTTGTGGTGGAGCTCGGCTGCCCACTCGAGTAAAACCATCACAGCTAGGGAGGGCACCACCCTCTCAAAGAAGGAAAGTAGGCCTATTAGAAACTGATTAGAAAACACAGTTTTCTGTACTATGTTGAAAACTTCACCCACAGTCACCAACAATGCTGCATGTTGCAGTGAAATTCCCAGTGCTGATGTGGGTGCTTTATTCTCGGTTCGGGTGAGGTACAAAATGGGGTTAGGTAGATGCTTAAGGAGGGGTCCCCAACAGCCTGCACCCTGGCTGGCCCAGTAACAAATGCTGAGGAAAGGGCTTCAAAAGAGTTTCAGAACCTTCTGGGCTTAGGTGCTGAGTTGCTAAACCTCCTGGGCTTAGGGGCTTTGAAGAAGCTGTTATTTGCGGCCAGGTGAAGCTGAGATGGGTCCCGGCAGTCAGGACAGCAAGCACTGGGAGTTCACCAAGCACTGAGTGCAATGCAGTTGATTTGTAGTTTTTATTTCTTTGTGTTTTGCTGATCTGACCTTCTAGAGTAAGTTGCCTACACTCTGCCTTGCAATGTAACAAATCATTTTAATCTTTGAGGTGCTGTACAAAGTAAGTAGCCCTTGCAGAGCCTCTGCAAAATGTGTTTAGCTGCTTTGTCACTACTGATATGAGGGCACTATGCAGGTTTTGTAACGGAAATTTAAAGTCTTAATTTTATCTGAGGAACAAACAAGGTAGGGAGAAAGTTAGAAAAATAGCACAAGGTCTTTCAGTGACTCAGTTATGAGACCACACTGAAAATTAAACATTTCTGAGCTGTTATGCTAAAATCTTTGAACTATTTTCTTCCTGAGCTGTTCACTCAAAATGGGAATAAAGTAAAAGTGGAGCACAGTAAAACATTTGGATTCAGACTTTAAACATTTAAGACCAGTAAAATTAAATCATTAACCATTATGCTTAAAATAAAGACATAGTCCTGTATAGACCAGATCAATATTTCGCCTTGAAGCATCAAAATATATAGTTTTAGCTTTATTTCTGACAGTCTTTGCCAGTAAAAACTTGCTTTTTATTAATGAATACCCCACACTGTAAAATATGTATATGAATTTTGCATTAGAAACCGTTTTTTTTTCTTCTGTGAGAAGAGTAGGAAAATAATAATACAAGCAATGATTTGATTTCATTTCAGCAGCTCCTTTACTCTGTTTATATATCAGAATCATAAAACAAGTTCTTTGTCTGACCTTGTAAAGAGCTGTTGCTGAAGACTGAATGCCTTCTTTCTGTTTTTCATGATTGTAAAATTGGCCAAACCATTTCTAAGACACAAATATTTGGATTCACTCCTTCAGATACTTTCAGATATCCTCACTGTACTTCTGTATTTGACCTTCTCTGAGTGAACCTCCAATTTAATCAACAGCTTTCTGATTAAGCGAGGTTTTTTGGGTGGATAGTGGGAGTTTCTCCTTCAGAAAAACAGGACTGAGGTCTCCCAGCCCACTTCTCCTTTTCCCTGCAGGGCTCCCAGACTCCTACTCCATTCTGTTCACTCCCGCGCATCCCTCGTGCCAGCACCAGCACTTGCACAGCTTTGCAATTAGTGGTTTGTCAAGACAATCTGGCTGAAAACTAATACATTTTGTTTGTGCATAGGGTTCATTTCAGCATGGTCTATGGAGCCCAGACAGACCTATCATTAGCACAATGGAAAAGTAGGAAAAGTCTGCCAAGAAATTTGTGTAAGTGCCTTGTGACCCAGAACTGAATTTCAGGTAAAAATTACTTTCATACTTAGAGCCAATGCTAAATAGAAAAATGTTTTCAAAAGAATTAATGTATTGATATCACTGGATCTCAGTGTGAAGCATCTTCTGGGGCTTCAGCCATTTCATTTCAGTGATCAGAGGCCACTGCTATCTGAAAGAGGTACATGTTATGTTTTGGCAGGGCTAAAGCTTCTGAACAACTATCATGATTAAAGCCATTAGTACAAGAAAAAAAAAATAATGAGATTTTTCCTTCCATAAAATGTGTTTAAAGACATTTATCATCTCTCTCTATATATATATTTAGCAGGAGATTCATAACAATGAAGATGGCCTAGACTTAAGAGAATGCTTAACTTCAAAGGTTAAAAAAAATGAACCTGACTTTAGTGAAACATTTATATTTGAGGTGAATATTATTCATAGTGAGCTTTGGTAAAAGCATTCAAATGCCTAAAGCTGTACCAGGACTTTGATGAACTAGAGTCTTAAGCTGAAGTTTAGATTTGAAGGATCGATCAATACATCAGTCATCTACAAAGAATTGACCATTAACATCACTCTTTTTTTTTTTTTTTTTTTTCCTGTATTCAGTTTATATTTTCCAAGCCTGTGATTTAAAAGGATGAAGGTCCGGTCCTACATCCTTTTTCCTTTTAATCAAGACTAGCTTGAAAAATTCTTATCCCCTTCCTTAAACTTCATTTTATCTACAGAAGCCTCTACATTATTATGAAAGCCTTTGAGAAATACAGGAGTGTAAAATTTTTTATCACTTAAGTGATCCAGTTTAGAAGTTAATGCCATAAGCAGCTGCAACCAGGACAAGTATGAGTGACCAGCTTCAGGAGGGAATAGGAACAAATGTTGCTTTAAAACTTATCTTGTTATTATCGGATGAATTTGAATAATAAGAATGATTTATGAGCCCAGAATTTGTCATCCTCATTTAAGAGATATAAAAAGTTTTGAGTGCATTTCTACTGCTTAAGTGTGTGCATGATTAGTTTATGTGTAAATTGAAGGCTGGCTGTGGGTTCCTTTAAAAATGATGCCTTAAGCATAGAACCATAGAATGGTTCAGGTTGGAAGGGACCTTAAAGATCACTTAGTTCCAACCCCCCTGCCATGGGCAGGGACACCACCCACTAGATCATGTTGCTCAGGGAGGGGACATCCACAACCTCTCTGGGCAGCCTGCTTCAGTGCCTCACCATCCTCATAAAAAATATTTTCTTCCTTGTATCTAATCTAAATCTCCCCTCTTTTAGCTATTTGTCCTCCTGCCTTATCCCTACACTCCCTGAGAGACTCCAGGAGAGTCCTTCACCAGCTTTCCCGTAGGCCCCCTTTAGGTACTGGAAGGCCGCTACAAGGTCTCCCCGGAGCCTTCTCTTCTCCAGACTGAACAACCCCAACTCCCTCAGTCTTCATAGGAGAGGGGCTCCAGCCCTCGGGCATGACCTTTATGTAAGATTCTGTGCTGAAAAGTTTCTGGAAGAACAATATTGGAAGAAAAGTGAGGTGTGGAGTTTGTTACTTTCAAATCCAGTATATTTTATGTACTACTTAAAGGTAGTGCTTTTGCTGTCAGTAATACAAATTCAGGATACTCCTAAAAGTGACACTAGTGTCTTCAGCAACTATGAGAACTGTGCAGCTGAAATTTAGGGCTGAATTCTGGTTCATAGAAAGGTCCCTTGGTGCCCCTCTGACTAAGGAGCTGAAACTTCCCCAAGGCTGACTGGCACTGAGTGGCAGAGAACTATGACCAATGCACTCCAACACACATTGAGTTTCAGGGATAAAACTATCTGTTTCTCCCAGCTGATTTGCATCGCATCTTGTAAAAAGTTGACATAAGAAATGGAAAATGTTAGTTGATTCTAAGCATACCCAGAAAAACACATACAGTTAAAAAATCAGAATATTTATACTTAGTTACTTTATGTTCCAAAATAGCCATGTGACCTTGAATTGACAAGAAGCTGTGTAGGGGGTTGGGGGTTGGTGGGTGGGTGGAGAAAAGAAGCAATTCAAACTGTATGAAGATAAAAAAATATATATATAAAGTTGTGTTTTTTGTAGAGGTTGCTATTTTCTTCCTTTTGAGGAAGGATTGAGATCAGCTGTGAGTGGTGTCATTATCTACAATTCTTTTAACAGCAGCAAGGAGAAAAACTGCCAAAGCATTGAAAATTAATTCAATCAGGCTAAGAGAAATATGTCAAACTGACTTCTTTGCCTGCAAATTACAAAATTATCTGTAGTTAAAATTAGTTTCTAACCATCTTGGGGAGGGAATAGATGAGTTCTTAAAGCTGCTGTGTGGTGTGATGAGGGTGTGTTGTAGGCTGGGTCCATCAGCACTATTTGCAAAGTCAGTTGCTGTTGGTAGAGCAGCTGAGGTGCGTGAGTGATAACCTCTACAATACAAAAGAGACAATAATAGTAACTGTAAACTATGAATTGTAGGCTATTAAAACAAACAAAGAAAATAGTCACTGAATTATATTCCCTTTACTTTTTTTTTTTCCTCTTCAAAATCAGCATAGCATAGCCTACTTAACTCTTGCATACACTAAAACTAATTTTTGACTTATTACTACTAGCTAGAAATGTCAATAAAATTTCCCTCAGCAAATTTGGTTTCAGTCACATTTATCTTCTGATTACTGTCCTTCAGCAAGGGAACCATTACAGTCAATTACATTGTTATCTGACTCAAACATGTGGACAGCTCAGTCAGTGACTTTAATTACTTTCTCATCAAAGCCATGTTGGACAGTCTCTGAAATTTCTTCAGTGCCTCCTAGGACATCTTAAAGGACAAATGATTTTTGCTTCCCGTTCATCAAACATGACAGGAAATCTTTTAGTTTAGTCATCTCAAGTCAAGTGCTACAAAAAATTTTATGTATGCCTGAACTGGCAATGGGTTACAACTCCTTGAGATCTGACAGGCATTGTACGCCCTTAACTTCTTGTACTATTTTCAGAAACAATAGTGATTGTTGTGCATTCAAACAATAGTGAAGATATGCATTTTTACATGCACATCTTCACTGACTGAGTCTGAAATCAATATGTTAACAGAATCCTTTTGTTAAATTAGTCCCTTCACAATGCAAAAATGCTTTCAAATTGTCTCCACTGGAATGGAGATTCACAAGATTCCAGATTTAAATGCTGATTAACCTTGCTCTGCCTTAGTCTTGCCACAACTACGGTGTGGAGCACATGTTTTTTCAGACAAATCAGGACTTCTGGCCCTAGCTGCAACTGCCAAGACACCAGTCTGCAGGATTAATTTCTAGTTTTCTCTAGAAATACAAGCTGCCAAACCAATAAAAAAGCTCAAACTGTTCATAGATTATTTTAAACGTACAACAAATAGTGTAAATTCTCCATAATATTACTTAAGTGCTTCTTATTATTACTATAGTTCATGAACATTTGGATAAAGAGACAAACAGGATGCAATTACTGGATGTTCATATCATAAACAGAGGGATATTGCATTATTATTGTAGAAAGAAGGGCTGATACCTATAGCAGATACACATCTTACAAATGCATCTTAGATGCACTCAATTGCCCCATGGGACTATAGTTCAAGCTTTTCTATCAGGCACATTTCTTTCCACAGAAGAAGGTGTTCTGCAAGTGTTACTGATGCTTTCTTTTTGACAGCTGCAGATGTTAGTCCATGCTTTTAAGGAGAGGGCATTTGAGCCAACGTTTGAATAAAAATAATAATGGACTTAAAATAAAATTCTATGAAATTATGCTCTAAATACTGTTGCCTTTAAAACAGACAAAACTGCAGCTGTTCATTTCATGATGAACATATTTAGACATATGCAATCAGAATGAGAACTGCTCAGAGATGTGATAGCTCTGATTGCAGAGGGGCAATTACTCCTCTAGGGTTTCTAGAATCAATGAATCATTCAGGCTGGAAAGACCGGGGTCACCTAGTCAAATTCTAGCTCAAAGCAGGAGCAACACTGAATACAGGCCAAGCTGTTCATAGCTTCAGAAGGTCTCCAAGGAGGGAGGGTTCTCAGCCTCTCTGGACAACCCGTTTCATGATTAATTCTCTTCATGGTGATTTTTTTTTTCCCCTGTATATACAGTCAGAGTATCTCCTGTTTCAATTTATGATTGCTGTTTCTCATATTTCTGCTGTACAACACAAAAAACTTCATTGCAAGAGGTGCGAGCCATATTCCTTGCACACTTTCCTAAATATCTCTATTGGCCACTGTCAGAAATATTTTATTGGTTTAGTAGAATCTTTAGTTTGATCAAATGCAGGGCCTCATGTTACTATGATGGAACCTCCATTATATTTCTATATAGACTACTGAAGATTAATTACAAGTTCAATTTTTTTAATTTTTTTTTTTTTTTTCTGCTTAGCAATGACTGATGAAACATTCAGCTAAAAAAGGATCTGATCTACAAAGTGAAGTGAGAGATTACAAAAATTTAGGCATTAAATACCTTATACATTGCAATTTAGAAAATTTAGAAAATTTTAGAAAATTCTTGGTAAAACAACCCATGGAAAACATCAGTTAACAACAGAAGCTGGTGAATTATGGAGCAGGAATCAGGAATAGAAAATGGCATTGAGATAGGACAGGAAAAAGTGTGCAGGTGTCAAACGTGTATTTACTAGCAAATGTGTCACAATTATTCTGAACTGGAAAGTATCTTCTACCACATCTAGCACCCTTGCATCTCTGCTCTTATATAAACATGTAAGAAAGAGAATAAACTAGCAGCAGTATGATGGAAGTGGGAATACGTGATTATAACCACCCCCACCCTGGGAGGAACACAGGCATTGCTGAAAAAACAACAGGTTCAGGCCCGTAGGATTGCAGCTTGGAGGTGATGTCAAAGCTGTTGAAATTAGTGACTTGACTGGTTTATTAACATATGAGCTAGAAGTACGTGAACCATAAGAGTATGGGTAGGGCAATAGAGTACTATCACATAACAAGGAGTATGGTTCAATGGGACTTGCTCAAACAGAATTGCCATCAGGAATTGAAATGGGCCACTATTAAGTTTACAATCAGAACACAGCATCTTTGTTTCTTCACATAAAATTCAGGTAGACTAGCAGAGTGAACTGAAATGTAGCATTTAACTGTGTCAAATCCCTTTTGGAACTTGTGTTTCATGTGGATGCAAATAGGGCACTGGGATTTCTTTACTAAGACTTAAAGAGAAAGTGTTGCACTGTCTTTTGTCCACTGTTCTTTTGTAACCTCTGCCTTAATCTCTATATTTAGGATTTTAGACTACAAAAAGTGCTATAAAGCCCACTAGTTCTCTAAAGAAAACAATATAATTTGGGACAAGATTGAAGTGACAACCTTCAAAAAGTAGCTGGAACAGTTGTTCTTTAAAATCAGAGAATGCTCAAAAAAACTTCTAAGTCATTGTTCCTTGGAAGCATAAAGTAAGTAGTAAACACACTTTAGAAGCATAAAGTAAGCATGGCAGATCTTTTAATCTTTTTAATTCCTTAATTTAAAACTTTTAATTTGCTTTATAAGACAAATAGATTTATTTTTTTTTTTGCGGGGTTTTGTTTTTGGCTTTTATTAAGGTCAGTGCATGGAAGAACATATGCTTTTGCGATTAAAAAAAGTGTAATCATTAAGACACTGGAAATTTGTACATATTTCACAATTGTGTAAACTTTTCCTCCGAGCTTTCTTTGTTTATGTTCCATTTTCACTTGAGAAGAGACTGTAACCTACCACACGAATGCAAAGAGTACAACAAAGATCAAGAGATTAACAAAAACAAATCCTACTTTATTTACTGTAACTACATGCACTAAACAGTCAAGGGACAAATTATTTGTTGTAAATGCATCATCTTCACTTTGAATGCGCAACCAGTTTGTGTAGGAAGCTGCAGTAAACGTCTACAAAGACATGACAAGCAATTTTCATATGCATTTACATGCAATTTAAGGGATTTCAAGAATTAACATTTAATATATTCATCAGTGGAGACACTTAGACTGGTTTCATCAGTCACCACCCTTCCTGCCCTGAACTGGTTCCCATCTCCACACCTCCCCCACTGTACTCATCATGGCCCATATGAAAACACGGCCCTGCAGCAAACTGGATCACAGCAGACATCCAATAAAATACGAAACTACTTCTGTCCAGGTTATTTTTCTGCAGAATTAGTTTTGCACAAATACACTTTTAATTTTTTTTAATTATTATTTTTAATATAGAACTGTGGTGTGACTGCTCTTAGAGCACATCTGTGCACATCTTGGGGCATATGGAGAAGAACACGGTTGTAAACAGTCAGTGTGGATTGATCAAGGGTAAATCATGCCCAACGACCTTGATTGCCTCCTATGCTAAAGTAACAAGGCTAGTGGACCAGGGAGAGCAGTGGATGTCATTTACTTTGATTCTACAAGGCTTTCAGCTCTTTCTCTAACAGTACACTTGTACTCAAGACAGGATATTAGAGTCTGGAGGGGTGGAAAACTGGGGGGGTAAAGAAATTGGTTTCTTGGGCTGAGAGGATGATGTCTAATGGGTTGTTCTCTAACTGGAGGCTAGTGAGAGCAGGCACCACAGGAACCCCTGTGGTTGCAGAGACCTGTCACAGGATATATCTTTGTCAGTAACCTGAAGAAATTGCGAGTGCCAGAGTCTTCACAAATGTTCAAAGTGGGAGGAAGAGAAGCAATGGGTTTAAGCTGAAACAAGGGAGGTTCAGATGGAATGTAAAAAAACATTTTCCCCATGAGAAGAGTGAGGCAGTGGCACAGGCTGCCCAGAGCAGTTGTACAGTCCCCTGTCCTTAGAGATTTTCAAGACCTGACTAGATAAAGCCCTGAGCAGACTGCTGTGATCACACTTCTGATTCTGCCTCCAGCAGAGGTCCTTCCAATCCAGGGACTATACGATTTGCAACAGTAAGGGGATACTTGAACTGTCTCTGCTACTGACCAAAGATAGATTAAAGTGTGTTACTTATCCCCAGGATTAAGCAGTTGGGATGTGTTATATCAGCAAATGAAAGCTGTGCTTTCAGCTTTCAGCCCACATGTGGAAAGAATACTGTAGTATCACACTCTGTACATTAACAACTACTGGGTAAGCAACTACTAGAATTGATGTTTGTCTCTCTGCCTCTATAACATCTATTTTTGTGTATTTATGTCTATGAGAATGCAAATATATCAGTGCTTGAGAGGTTTACCACAAGCGAAACCTACTCTATTTCAGAGTTTCTGTTACTGTATTGCATAAATTAGTTGTTTCAACAGTGCAGAGAGTTAAATATTTAAGAATCTCTTAGAGAGACCAGAACTGGTTATAAGGGTGTGGAGAGGTTTGTATTATGCAGCACTTATTATCAGAAATCGCAGTCAATGAGGCTGTTGTTAAGAGATGCACTGGTGCTGAGTGATTGCAGTACACATAACTAGCATGGATATATTAGGAAATAATCGGTCAGATATGTGCTTATGTATATTGTACACTTAGAGATGGATACAGTGCTGGATGTAGGAGAAAAATAAATATCAGTACTTCATAATCCTGACAGACTCTCCCATAATACTTGAGGCATAGATTACCAGTGTTCCTTTCACAACATTATGTAAGGTAGGCATGTGATTCTCACCTTTTCAGACGACGAAACAGATACATTGAAATTGTCTGTCTTGCCCAGAACCACACATTAAAACTGTGATGGAATCACAAAGAAAACCCACATATTAAGGACAGCATGCCCTATGCCTTTCTAAGTTTATCTTTCATCGCCTTTTGATGCTAAATTAAAAGGTTACTAGGTCAGAGAACCTGTTTTTGTATCTGCCTGTGAACCACAAATTACAATCTAACCTTGTACTGGTATTATTCCTTAACACATTAGCTATGTACAAATGTGGTTATCAGCATTTACCCTCTTGGGCAGTATTTGCCAATGGAACGGAACCACTGTGAAAGATGCTGATATCCATCAGACTCTGTTATCCTCCTGTAATCTAGCCTTGTATGAGAAGAAAATGAAAAAGAATACTTAGGAAAGGGAAATAAAGAAAGCAGGAAAAGAAAAGTAGTGCCATGGAGAATGCAGAAGGAAAAGAAAGAACAAAGGAGATGAAAAAGAGTATGGAAAATGAAAAATGAGGAAGGAGGAAAAAGAAAAGTAGAGGAAGGAAGAGAGAGGAGAGACACAGAAAGCAGAAATAAAAGAGAAGAGACAAGAAGGAAAGCAGAAAAAAAAAATAAAGCATATCAAGAGGAGAGACGAAGGTATAAGAAGAGAGGTCACATCAAAGTGCTGGAATTTGATATCTGATTATGTGTATTATCCAAATAAATTTAACAAAACTACCTAAACTACCTTTGTTTCAATGTCTAATCCTATGGATTATCATGGAATATAAATGGCAAATGGCTTTATAATTATGGCCATAATTTCTCTGTTGCATTAGAAAAATGAAAATATTAAAATCAAAGATTAATATTAATAGTCATGGCAGGCCGTACACAGTCCAGCCTGATATGCATAGTATACTTTTTGGAGACAAAATTCTGTTTGGTAAAACAAAATGTGGCAAGTTTATTGCATAGTTTACTGCATCTCCTAAGACAAATCCAGAACAAAGTGCACTCAAAGTACTTTATTGTATAATAGGATGGAAAGTGCATCAAAGAGCAGCTTCAAGAAGATTCAAATCTACCTGGCAGAATTTTTTTGAGCAGGCATACTGAGAGGAACAGAATCCATTACATTATGGTATTAAAAAATACGAGCACAAAATGTGGCAAATTGCAGAGATTAGTCCATTAAGAAAAAATATGAAAGTTGAATTTAATAGAGAAAGATAAATTAATGTAATTATCTCTTTCTTGGTTTTGCTTTCTGCTACAAACATACTTAGCTCTTTCTCTCTCTGTCATTTTTGGACAGTAAAGCCAGTTCAACTCTGCCTTTCCATGAAAGTCTCTTACATGTTTGCATATAAGAACGGGTCAAAAATCACCTATCTTTATCCATGTTCAGACAGCAGGTGGGCACTTTGTGCCCTTGCCTTAGGTTTCAGATTTCATACATACATACTACATCTCTAACTATTTCCATTTAGAAGTATCGACCACTTTCATACTTCTGGGTGAAGTATTGCCTTTCTTCTCACAAGGGCAAGGACACTGACATTGATTCTCATCAAGCTTTAATTTAAAGAGGACAAAATAATGGAAACATTATGTGCACACTTGTCTGATCTCAGCTCCACAATACATCATAATCACAGAACATTTAATATGTGTTTCCAACTGAGAAACATCACTGAAGGGGTGATGTTTGTTTTGTTTTGAGGTTGGCACCAGGGCATACAGGGGATACAATAGAACCAAAAGGGTTAAGAGAAAATCCTAAGTACTTCATTCTCCTAGAGACTTTGTTGCCACTGCTTTTCAAAGGTGACCCAACATAAGCTGTCAAGGTGGGTCAGATGCTGCCAAAACATAGGAATTTCATCTCATGCCTACTGTGGGAGGGAAAGGTGTGAGATGAGGAATTATTTGCATTCCTGGAGAACAAAAACCGAAGTCACAGAAACCCTGGAAAATCCCACAGCAAGGCATTGCTCTGAGGCTGACATTCAGCCTGATGCAATACATTTCTCCTAAGCTTAAGGTACTTGGTGTAAAAATAAGACACTAACACACACAAATGCCACCTCACTTGACTACTATGAAGTCCAGGAGAATCCCAAGCCTGTTTCTGTGCACCCAGTCTTCAGCTGATGGTTTTTTTTTTTTGTGTGTGTGTTTAGGTGGGGTGGGCCTGCTTGAAAGAATTATTACCTGCTTTACTCAATGACTTCCCGGTCTGCCTGGAAAAGATCTGATTTTGACTGGGGCCATTCAGTAAATGTTAAACATGGTATTAAGTATCATTATTTTTGATCTCCTACAATGAAACAGTGTAATTTTACATTTTAACAAGCCTACTAAAACATTCCAGCTGTGTTCAGACCAGTCCTTACCGAGCTGTGGAGGCAGTGGGCGGCCACGGGCAGTTGCCCCATGCTGAGCTGCCCACAGCACCCACTTGCTGCTGTGACAAAGCCGGCTAACAACCCACGGTGCTGTCACAAGGCTGACTGAAGTGAGGTAAATCTTATATTGTCAGTAGTGGTATGATGCAAGTAGTTAAGAAATATTTGTGGCAGTGAGGTAATGACTATCTTGCAAGGAGTCTATAGCAGGGTAGAATCACGGAGCGGCTGAGGTGGGAAGAAACCTCTGGAGGACATCTGGCCTGACTCTTGCCCAAGCAGGGCACCCAGAGAAAGCTGCCCAGGACCCTGTCCAGGTGCCTGTTGGATATCTCCAGGAAGGGAGACTCCACAGCCTCTCTTGGCAACCTGTGCCGGTGCTCCATCACCCACACAGCACAGAAGTGCTGCCTGATGTTCAGAGGGAGCCTCCTGTGTGCCAGCTTGTGCCCATTGCCTCTTGTCCTGGTGCTGGGCACCACTGAACAGAGCCTGGCTCCATCCTCTTTGCACCTTCCCTTCAGGTATTAATAGACTTTGATGAGATCCCCCCTGAGCCTTCTCTTCAGAGACAAAGTTGATAAAACAGTTATTTCTCAGATTGGAAGTGTCTGTTTTCACTTGGGTTCTCTCTTCTACCCTCACCCAGGCACCAGTGAAGTTGATTTTTAATTTGCTCCTAGTTTCAAAGGGACCTATGTGTTGATATCAGGAAAAAGAGTAAGGATACTTAGAATCATTAAGGTTGGAAAAGTCCTTCAAGACCATCTGGTCCAACCATCACCCTACCACCAATGTCACCCACCAAACCATGTCCCTAAGCACCACATCCAATCTTTCCTTGAATACCCCCAGGGACAGTGACGCCACCACCTCCCTGGGCAACCCGTTCCTGACTGCTCTTTCTGAGAAGAGATCTTCCTAGATAGTTCCTCTCAGGGTTCAAGAAGGAGAATGATATAAGGAATAAAGGAGAGAAAATGTTATCAGGCACCAATGCATGAACTTTTCAAGGCCTGAAATAAATTTGAAAAAAAAAATCACCAACCAAAATAAATAAATAAATAAAACACATGCTATCTATTTTGAGGAACAAGTTAGAAACTTGAAAAACAGGCTTCAACTCACTTTAAACACTTAAAAATCAACCTATCAAGGCCAGTTCAGTTTTACACCAAAACCGAAACAAATGAAAAAATAAGTTGCTCTTTGATTCGTCTTGGTCTGATTTTTCAAAAGTTATCACATAATTTATATTATACTGAAGCCTGAAAGTGTTTAAACATTATTTCATAGCTAGGGTACACAGAAGTGAGGAAGTGCAGTTTAAAAGTTATACACATCCACAGTCTGCACCATTTTCACATTATAAAGGTGGGAAAAGTGGATGACATTTTGATTACAGGCTGCAGGAGGGTGCATGTTTTGGAAATCACAAGATTGGATAAAAATATATTTAGTTATTTGTATAATTAATCACATGTATCTATATAAAATATAGACATGGATAAAATATTTATAGGTTGAAAAATCCAGTAGGTATACACACACAGTTTCACACACACACACATAAACATAAACAAACATATCTGATTGTCCACAAAACACTTCACAAAATGGTCACAATAATTCACAATCCAGGTGTAAAATCCACTTGCTGCTGTCTGCTTGATGTTACCACTGAAAGCTCACTTATCAAACGTTTCTCATTTCAGCACGTGCCATCGCAGGCAGCAAGTTGTTGACCTGAGCTGATAGGCAAGGATACAATGTCATGGGCAGGGAGGCTCTTTCCTTGTGGGAATTATTTTGGGCAGGCTATGCTACCAGTGGCCAGGGTTCTTGTCAGCCCCAGGGAGAGCATCGTGCAACCAGTCAAGCATGGGTTTGGCTTCCTCCTTCTCACCATGTGCCACCCCTGCTGTGTCTCCTGGAGAGCACCCATCAATCCCACCACCAAGGAAGCAGCTGTGGAAGGTTTTTTTCACTGCTCCCTTTCCTTCCCATGGGTTCCTACTCCCTCTCCTGGCCTCTGGCACCACTGCATCCTTGTTCCCATTCCTCTAATTCTGTCCCAAGGAAGAAATGCTGCCTCAGTCTCCCTGCTGTCCCTGACAGGCACCGGAATCAGCTAACCACCTGCACTTACTGACCCTACACAGAAATCTGGGAGTCCTGTGCAGGCTCCATGACAGCACCTATGTGTGTCAGTATGGACCTGCCTGTTGCCATTTCCCCTTATTTTTCTTCTAGCTGATATCATATGCAAGCAGCTGCAGAGCAAGGGGACTCTTCACTGCATGGGATCTGAAGGGATGTCACATTCCTTCCCTCCTATGAGGTGTGTCTGGGTACCAGGGCAAATGACCCTGGAATAGCAGCATTGTCAGCCCCTCTGATCTCATCATGATATATTTTTAATCTGTCCAACTTAGTTTCAGAGAATATCCCAATTTCAGTTTTGCAAAATTTATCTTTTTCTGGAATAGTCCCTGCTCAAAGGAGGTAAGACGTGGGCATTGCTGGCTGCGCATGCTGCTGCCCTAGTAAAACGAGCATCAGTTTCGACTGTTTCCAGGGAGACAGAAGGTCCTTAGAGAAGATTTATTTGGGGGTTACACAATATAACTGTAAGAAGACAAGACTGAGTGATGCAAAGGGACAAGAAAATGGACAGCAAGAATGGTGGTGGATGGAAGGCAATGAGGTAGAAGAAAATACCTTGATATGGTGCAGAAATATGTCTGCTGTTGAATAAAATGGGCCAAGAATTACTTGCACCCTTATGTCTAAAGTCTCCTTTCTGCAGTCTCATCCAAACTGCCCTCTGGAAATAGACCTTGGTTCTGTACTAATTACACAGGTATGCCAAGCTTTTGCCTGGGAGAGCACTGGTGGCCTGGGGGGACATTTTATGCCCAAGTACACCACACCCTGGTCCCGTTTCCTGTATTTGGGTACACAAAGATATATTGATGTAGATAGATAGGTATAAATATATAGATAGATAGATAGATAGATATAGATACAGATAAAGATGTGGAGAATGTGAAAACTGACAACAGAGGAGGGAAATACAGAAACATCAATATGGAGAACCACAAAAGTCAGGACCAATGGAGAAGCATGAAAAAGCATTATTTGGACAGCATTCTGTACAGGTTAATTGCTGTGGTGATGCACTGAGGTAGCAAGGCAGCTTCCCACAAGAGCAAAGTAAAACAAAGCAGCCTTAAAGCTATGGACAGGGAAGCCACTTAAATGCATTGAGGTCTACTTATTGTTGAACTTTGAGCTCAAGATGTTCATAGATAAATATGAAGTTGCCAGCTTCACTCTAAAAATGAACTTATAAAAAGTTAAGCAAAATCAATGGTGTTAAAAAAAAGGATGTGAGGGGTTGGGCTTACAAGGTGGCCATTGCTCAGAGATTGGCTGGGCAGCAGTCTGCTCGTGGGAGCTGGTGGGTGATTGCCTTTGCTTCACTATATATATTTTTTCTCTTTCCTTCACATATTAAGCTATCTTTATCTCAACCCAGGAGTTTTTTAGTTTTTTCTCTCTCTTTTTTTTCCTTTCTTTTTTTTTTCTTTTTTTTTTTTTTCTTCCTATTCTCTCCCCCATGTACCTGGGGTAAAGGGAGAATAAGCAAGAGGTTGTGTAGGTGCTTGGCTGCTGGCTGGGACCAACCCATAATGGTAGGATTTTATCACAGTCATGTAAAACTTCTGCCAAAGTTGAAGAAATGTGTTATGAATATTTTTCTGTCATGCACAGAAACATTGAAGATCTATTTAAAATACTCTTTTGTTAATAGCAAAAATAAGGAGAAAGATGATTTAATGGCCAACTTGACCGCACAGTTTAATATTGTAATATAGCTATCCAATTATATGCTTAAATGTAAAATAAGCATACACCTCAGAAAAGCTAAATTTCCTAACCAACCTTTTACATTTATGATAGCAACACTAATCAACATAGCCAAGTTTTTTTGGAGACTGCACAGAAAAAAATTGTGACCCATCAGAAATTTCTTTTTTTTTTTCACCAGAGATTAAAACCCTTGGATACCTGAAGGCCGAGATAAATTTTCACTCCAGTTGTTACTTGTAATAAATGCTCAGAAATAAAACAGAGAAAACGAATGCTTTTCCTTATCTGAAAATTTAACTTCTCAGAATGAGTGTATTTATTGTACTGGACATAGTGTCTCTATCTTTTAATAATCTCCATGAAATTAAGTTTGTATGTACTATACCTTTAGCTCAATTCTGTCTTTAATCTGCAGTGATTCTATTAAAATTACTTTCAGTTTCTAAAGCCCCATTCTGGTAATGATTCCTGGAATCAGAATGGAGTGTTGCCCCTGTCCAGGTGTAGTGTCTTTATGCAACAAGACTTTGGTAGCTGGGGGGCCTCAGGGGTGGTCTTTGTGAGCAGATCTCAGAAGCTGCTCCTTGTAAGATCAGACCCAGTTCCAGCTGGCTGCAAAGGGACCCACTGCTGGCCAGAGCTGATCCAATAAGCGATGCTGTTTTGCCTCTGTGGGAGCAGATTTAAGAAATGGAAAAAACAAACATACAAACAAACAAACAAAACCAAAAGCAACAACAACAACAAAACCCTGCTGTGCAAGAGCAGCTGGGAGAGCAAGGAGTGAGAACCAGCCCTGCAGACCCCAAGGCCAGCACAGAAGGAGGAAAGATATTTTGGAGATGAAGCGTCAGGGACTGACAGCAGCCCCCATTCCCCATTCCCCTGCGCTGCTCCAGGGGAGGAGGTAGGAGAGAGTGGATGGGGGGAAAGTGTTTTTAGTTTGCTTTTAGTTTTGTACAGCTCCAGCTTGTTAATAACAGGCAACAAATTATATTAATCTACCTATGTTGAGTCTGATTTGCCCATGATGATAATTTTTGAGTCATCTCCCTGTCCTTATCTCAACCTGTGAGCCCCTTTTCATTGTATTTTCTCTCCCCTTCCCTTTGAGGAGGAGGAGTGATAGCGTGGTTGTAGTGGAGTTCAGCTGCCCAGCTGGGTAAAACTACCATGCCAGGATGCTGCAGTTGCCCAAGCTGTGGTAGAACAAACAGACATTTTTTGCAAATGATAAGGAAAGTTAAAAACTTTAAAAAAATAAATCATTTTTCTCTATTAATCTAAAACAAGATCATCATGACCTATGATTTATTTTTTTCTTAAACAAGCTGCAGTGTTTAGGAGCATATCATTCATTTTTCAATTCCTGAAAAATTGCATGGAAAAATTGTAAAAATGTCACATTGCACAGATTCCCAGGCACTGTATGACAGTCATTATAACAGTAAATAGTCTGCTGAAGCATCCTCTTTTAGTACAAAAATTAATTATGAAATTGATTCATTTCACTTGGTCCTAGGCAACCAGCTCTAGGTTGATGGCTCTGTTTTGAGTGAGGGGTTTGGACTAGATGATTGCCAGAGGTCCCCTCCAACCTCATTTGGCCTGTAATTCTGTGATTTGTTGTTTATTTCTTCTTCTAACCATTCTGAGAAGGAATTTCAGACCTATGTTTTTATTTGGTTTTGCACCCATTTATCCAAGGCAAATAAACCTATAAACTTTTATTTTCAAAACTTGTAAGAGATTCATGCATTATTCTTCATAGCTAGATTTGATGTTCCTCTGCTCAGTTCTGCACCCTTTCCTCTTATTCTGCTTGGTGCACTGTAAAATCATCTTAGAATCATAGAATCATTGAGGATGGAAAAGACCTCCAAGATCATCTGGTCCAACTGTCCCCCTACCACCAATGTCACCCACTAAACCACGTCCCTAACTATGACAATCAACCTCTCTTTAAACACCCTCAGGGATGGTGACTCCACCATCTCCCTGGGCAACCCGTTCCAATAATACTGCAACAAGCACTAGAACTGGCAAAATCCCCTTCTCTGCCTGACTCATATTCAGACATTTCTTTCTACTCCATGGAAGGAGTTTTATCTCTATTGGCATGACAAACATCAGTAGGGATACTCTACCACCTTGTAGTTGGTAAATCTAGTGGTTCAGCATAGGTTGCTTGAGCCCAGCTACAAGGAATGAAAGGAAGGTCTTTGGCCAGAAGTGGTTCATCCTCCTGTCAGTGCCCAGATGTGTTTTCTGTTGGCTTTGTAAAAAGGTGCCTGGTCTCAACAGAGAGGGGTCAGCTGCAGATGAACAGCTGTACCACTTGGTCTTGTACTGAACAGATTTTTTATGTGCACAGTCTGCCTTCCTCTGATCAGCCTCCAGCTTTTCAGGCCTTTCATTTTGGATGGCTCACCATTACATTGTGCAAAACCTTCAAAAATCTCCTTAGGGTTTTCTTGCTCTTAAGTTCTCTTCTGTCATTTTCTTCATTGTCACCATGACAGCTTAAAGCTAATCTTTAATGTTTCTGTCCCATTGATCTCCTGCTTCCCAGCCCTAAGTCTAACTGTTGCTTTCTGTTGAATGGTACTTGTCAGACTCTGGCTCTCAAAACAAACAAACAAACAAACAAACAGTAACAACAACAATAACAACAACAACCACAAAACGTGATATTTTAGTAATTTCAGTGATAACATCTTCTAACTTTCTCCCCAGGTGCATGCATGATTCCATTCCATACATGTTTCCAGTTTAGATTATTTTATTTTATTTTATTTTATTTATTATTTTTTTTTCTCATTTCTGAGCATGACCTGCAGCTTCTCAGTGCTTTGCATAACACACTCAAATGTGGTGGCCCTGCTCCATTCATCTTTTCTAACCCTTCCCCAGTCATCTGGCATTTTACCCCACCCACCATCCATGATGCACACTTTTGCATGTCACCCTTGTTCAGCCCATATTTAGTGCAAAAAACTGCTCCCAGCTTGTCTTCCTCATAGCACCAGCACCTCCTGTACAAGTTTAGCAAGTGGTCTAGTGAAAGGGGATGGAGGGCACTAGGCTGTGCATCAGTTGTAAGAGACCAGGGTGGTGCATCCCAGCCTGCTGTTTTAGGTGGGTGACACATCATGAGGCATTTCCTGATCCTTTCCTCTCCTGTATGCAGGCCAGCAGGGCTTCACATAAAGAAAGTTCAGAGGAGTGTCTCTTGTTAGGCTTACAGCTGCCTTAAACTGTGATACACATACACAAGTACCACAAAGGGAAAATTAGGAATGCAAAGAGAAGGATGGACACTTGCTACAAACCTTGCTGCCAGTTAGGTGAAGAAATAGCTTCACATTTGTGACACATTTGTTATGTAGCAACAGCTTCTGCTTTGCAGGTGTCTGGATAGGAATGATGTCTTCAGCTTTTGCTTACAAATAAGTGTTTTTGTGTTACTAAAGTAAGACCAGGGGAAACCTAAGCCTGTTGAGGCTGAATAAAAAAAGTGGAAAACTGGGAGAGCTGCCCTTGTGCCAGTACTCGAGCCATAGGGGAGGCACTCCAAGGCACTTAGTGTGCACCGAGCTCTTCAACTCTCACAGTGTTGAGTCTCTAAGTGGCTCTTCACTTTTGTTCCTTTATCCAGATCCTATTAAGTTGTGGCCAACGGGCCTGCTGTGCTAGCCAGATGTGACCACCAGACAAGAGAGCAGACTGGTTTGCAGTCCTTTCCCGGAAGCCAGTGTAATTATTACTTATAGTAACTTCAGGACCCAAACAGATCCCCTACAAAGCCAAAGTATCCTGCTTCGCACCCCCGTGAGCTTACCCTCTAGTTAAGGGCAAGACCTGTCAACATTCCTCCTTGTAACTGTCATCACGATTAGCTCATCTACTGTCTTCTGTTCCTTTCTCTGCCTCTGCTTTGCCAAAAATACAGCTCTCCATTGTCCACCAACCCACATCTTCTTGGCGCTCTTTTATAGTCTTTTTTTCTCTGGTCTCTTTCACTCACAGAAAAAACTTCAATAAAATACCCAAATTCAGAACTGAACTCTTTTTTGTTCTTCCTTAAATCTCATGTCCTGTGAGATGGGCAAGGCAGCTGACCAGTTATGAACCTGTTTTTTATCTTCATTGATAGCAACCAGACTCTTTATTTTCCCTTTCACTTTCAGTGGATGCTTGGATAATGCATAGTACAATTTAACGAATTTAACAACTATTTATAAAAACTACCTCAATGCAAAATACTAATTAAATAAAAGTAAAGAAAGTTACATATTCCTACATGTACCTTGACAGAACCCTGCTTACTTAAATGCTATTCAGCTCTGTAGAAGCTTCCCGTAAGGACTGTTATGATACAGTCTCTGTTTCCAATTTCTCATCTTTATGTTCTCAAAGTTACACTCCAAATTTCAGCTTCAAGAGACAACGTATCATGATAGACACACTGTTGAATCTGCAACCTTAGTAGAATATTTGTGATAAGAAAACAGGATACTTTCATTTATTAACTTATTTGACACAAATATTCTGCTCAGTTATAAATTCATACAGTTTGAATCAAACCAAGAAACTAGAATCTTGATTTAACAGCATAAACTGCTCCAAATTTCCCAAAAGTCTGAACAATAGTGATGTTTTAGCTGAATGGTGCTTGAGTCTGGAAAGCAATCAGTATCTGAGTTTGGGTTTGTTATGCAACCAGGAGTGAGAGCATTTCAGGCAGCTTCAATTTTAAAGTGAACAATTTGTATTGCACTGTAACCACTTTGTCACTGAATAGCATAGTGTCCCTGCATACCACTGCTCTCTTCATGACTGGGAGCTTGATTTCTCATTGCTTTCCACCTCTTGAAGTGGTTTATGGCTGTGTAAAGTGGGTATTTGAAAAATACCTTTTGGGTTTAATCACATTTAATACCTACTTTGCACAGGATGCAGAGATCAGACTTTGTATGTCACTCTGTCCATTAAGGTAAGCATCATGATTTCTTAACTTATGAAATCTGTCATATTTGGAATCATAAAAATCTTTTTTTTTTTTTTTTTTTAATGCCCTTTCCAGGAACTAGCACCTTGATGTGTTAAATAGGCATTTTTAGAGAATTTAACTTGCTTGAGTGTTGCCTCCACAACTCCTTTTCCCCATATAACCACCATAAAGGGAATATAAAGAAGTTTAAATAGGCCAGATGTTACCTCTGGGGCTGAGGGGATACCCTGCCAGCTTGCTCCTAGACCCCTTACTCTTAACTTGTTACACAGAAGCTGGAGGTTCCTATATCCCAAAATGAGTAAATATGGCAGACAATAGCTGAGGCAGTTATTAGGGGAGGCAGAAAATACAGGAGATACTGAATGTCAGTCCACAAAATCATTAACTCAATGAATCCATTTTCATTTTTGCAGTGTCCACACTGTTAGATGACAAGGCAAGATTAAAAAAACAAAACAAAACAAAACAAAACTTTAACCAGAGATTTGTGAAGTGTGTTAATTATCTAACAGGGTACAAGATGCTACAATGAAAGGCTGTGGTTTAAACTCCCTTTTCTGAGACTCTGGAGCTTGCATTTGTTCAGAGTGAGAAGCGTGTTGTATAGGGACTCTGGGGTAAACCTTGAGTGGATGTGTTTTGTGATCAGTGGACTGTGTAATGAAATACTGATGCAATATATTTCCCTTTTTTTCTGCAGGGGACTCCCTCTGGATTTGGATGTAGCTACATTTGATATTATAAAGAATTTAAAACTGGTAATAAATGTGTGCATATCTTTTCCAAAAAATGAATATGAATTTTGATGCCTTGACTATTTATTATTTGTGGAGTTGTTTTTGCCAAGCAATATAACAAATCTGCCTTGCTGTGATTTCTTTTAGCAGTTTGGGACTGCATTAAAGGCACACCATGCATTAGCAGCCCCAGCAAGAAAGCTAAGGCAGCCAGCAGGGATGAGCAAGCAGCCTGACCTCTGCAAGCAGATATGAGCACTCCTTTGCTGTAGCATCCTGCTTTTTATTCTCTTCATCCAGTTGCTTTCAGCATCCCTTTCACCTGTCTGTTTTTACTGCTCTCAATGCCGGTATCTGGTAGTGTATTTACTGTCATAGATATGAAAGATGAAGTTTGACCTGAATTCCCATTTGATTTTTTTTTTTTTTCTGTTTTTGGATTTGCAATCTCTAGATCATATCCACAGCTTCATCTTTTCAACCCTCAGCTTTTCTCACAGAAGCCACCATAAGGCTTCCAAATCTCTTCCTGCAAGAACAAGCCTTGCTTTCCTGGGATCTCTCTGAAGTGTTTAAAACGCTGAAGTCTCTGCTTTGAACTGCTCGAGCCATCCACACCTCCTCTCCCTCCTTCAGGCTCTTCAGAGGAACAGCTAAAGCTGCACTTGGCAGAGGTATGTGTAACTCCATAGCTTTGCAGCATCACAGAGGTTGGTGAGGAGCTGGGCCACCATCCATCCCCCTGGAGGTTCAGCCCAAGTACTGTTCCCCCGAGGGGAACTCTCTAAACACTTACTCGCAGGATGCTTACAGCTGTGTAACCTGGAGCTGGAGCCACCCAAGTAAAGCAGGGCCAGATATGGTCAAGAATTATAAACGGCGAGCTTTTAATACTCAAGCTGCTCCCGGTCCTGGTGGCTCTCACTAGATGGCACTGCAATGCTGCTTTGGGGGAGTTTCAGCCCCAGAGCATCCCAGCGCTGGTACGCTTTAGTGCCTGCTCGCTTCAAGTTTGTCTTACTGAAGCCTAAGCAAGGCATGAAGGATTTCCTGCACATTTTGACAGTGAAAGAAAAATGGGATCTGCCGGGTGAATAGTCCTTTTCCTGCTCTCTACAGTGCATAAAGCATCTGGTAGGATTTTTCTGGGCTGTTTCTTCTAACAGGCACGTGGAGGCTGGTTGACACAAAAATCGCTGTGGCCTACAAGAGCAGAAGATCATGCTTCACAGCTCCCTTGCTTCGACTTTGACTCGTACAGCCAATGTATCTTTAGGTGATTCTTGGGCTCTAAAATAATTTGTACCTTTTAAAGCTCCTCAAAATAGAGCTGATGCTACAGAGACCTCTAACCTCTGCAGGGATTTCCCTCCCAGGCTGAATATGCACATGCAGCGGCTGATGAGCAGCATCCCTGAGCTAATGGAGAGGCTGGAATTTCAGGATTCTGGACATGCCTAAGCCAACTGCTCATTACAGATTGTGTCAGAGGAGTGGCATGAAAGAGGCTGGAAATAGATGAAATCCCATTTTAATTGCAGAGGAATCACCACTGGCTAAAATGGGGCACAAGGATGCTAGGTAAACAGTGGTGCTACAGGCAATACCGGTGTTTCCATGTTCCAGTTCTCGAAAATGAAGAAATAAAAATGCATTAAATCCTCTGATAAATTATAAATTAAGCCAGAGTTGAAGCATTAGAAAAATATATGGGCTTAATTGTAAACGTGGTCTGGAGTGTTTGTCCCAGAAGCAGTCCTTAGCTTAATGAAACTTCTGGAAAAACCTTTGTTGTGGTAACTAAGAAATGCTGTCAGTGTATGATGAGTAAACAGTTCAATAGTAGGGGTGGATCATATTCCGACTGAGTAAGATTTCACTTCTACTGACCTATTTGGCACTGACTATGGAACAATGTATTTAAATCTATACTGCACAGGAAATTTAAACTGCCATTGTGGCAATTTTTGAGGATGTTCCATCTGATTATGGAGCTACAATGAGAATCAGAATTACTTTACACAGGTGTACTTTTCACAGGATCACCAGTTTG
Organism: Oxyura jamaicensis; assembly: GCF_011077185.1. Lineage (NCBI taxonomy): Eukaryota > Metazoa > Chordata > Aves > Anseriformes > Anatidae > Oxyura > Oxyura jamaicensis. The sequence goes on along the minus strand of NC_048894.1, from coordinate 118,447,303 downwards.
GAATCAGAAAGCTCATACAGTGGCAAAAAGCCAGATCAAAATCTTTATCTCTGTGCACTGCATAAACACATTGTCCTGGACATAATGTAAATGCAGAATGCAAGGCATCAGTCCCCCCAAAATCCTTCTAATATTAGGTGGATGAATGAGTAAGTATTTATACACACACACGTGGAGATGCATGGGTGTTTGTGTTGGTAGTATGTTCTTGATTCAGATCTATCTTTTTAGGGAATTTGGTGAGCATAGAGACCTATTCTGAGCTAATGTAGGGGAGAGACAATATCTTTGGAAGGAGAATGGTCATCTCTAACATTTGTGAGCTAACAGGAGTTTCTGGAAGTAGTTTAAGTTCTTGTGATGGGGAAATGATGTTGTGTTTCCTCACCACAAGGCAGACTTTTAGCCAGTTCTAGAAAGGTCTCGCTCTTGCCTGAACTCTCCTTATTTATCACAGCAGTCACATGTATTAAGGCACATTTTAAAATAAGCTCTAATTATGCAGTCACCTCAACAAATGATTAAGGAAAGCAATCCTGGGCAACCTTTACAAATCTGTTCCTCTCTACAGCTTTTGTATAATTGTCATCCTAATCAATACCTGAATAATTGAAATCCTCCAGGATCAAAGTTGTGACCTTATGACTGCCCTCTTTCCTGGTCTACTTTATCTCTTGTAGAGGAGGACAGCAACAACCAGAGTTAGATGACTGTCTTTGTTGTCCTAAATGCTAACCAGGCTGCCTCTGCTGTGTCAATCAAAATATGTCCCTTCCTTGGAAGCTGAATATCATCCTTTTTTTTCTGCTTCTGAAAGCTCTGTATCATTTGACTCATAAAAATAATAATAAAAAAGGATTAAAAAAAAGGAAGAAGCAAAAAAAGCTGCTGTTTTTTCTATATGCAAGATGAAACTATGCTTTTAATCATAATTTAAACATACTTTTAGGATCAATAGCTATTTAAATTATTTTGAGAAAAATAAAAGCATGTTTCTACATATCTCCTTTCTTACCTGGTTTTGCTTTTCCTGGAAGTGAAATCCTGGCCGCAATGTGAGCAATGACAAACTAATGGTGAACTGAATGAGTCCAAGATTTTTCCCTGACAGTTTCTTATACTATTCCCGAATGCAGTTAAATTATTTCAAAGAGTTGATACTTCCAGTCACATGAATTATTTTTTTATTTTAAACATAATAAAATATAAAGTCTTGAATTTGATGTAGTTCATTAACAAATCATCATAAAACTATGATAAAATCAAGGCTTTTGGCAAACATATTTTCTTCAAATGTTCAAGACTTTGAAGTTCATAGGAGAAAAATATCCCCAGCACCAAGAACTTGAGATGTAAAGCTTCAGTTTTGTTCAGGATTTCAGAAGCCAGATGTCTGACTTTGCCTGGATCCTAAATTAAATCAGAAAGTTCTGCATGGTGTAGGAAACTACAAAAATCTGTTTCTCAAACTCACTATATGGTAAAGATAGTAAAAAAGTGGCATTGGAGAATAATGGCTCAAATGGGTGTCCTGGTTTTGGCTGTAATAGAGTTTTCTCCCACTTTGGGGGGAGAGTGCGTGAAGGCTGTGCTGCCTTCTGGATTAAACCACAACAATGGGCTAAAGTGATATGACAGTAATTAACATTTTGACATATATTTTAAATATTGTGGTTTTGGTGTTTTTTGTTTGGTTGTTTTTTTTTTGTTTTTTTTTTTGACTCAGAATAAAACAATTTATTTACATTTATTTTTAAATTACGTTGTCTTTTACAATGTATTTCAGTGCACATAAGGCAGTAGCATTCAGTACGATTTTCAAGCACTAGGAAAGAACTGAAACTAATGTACGTTACCACTAAAAAAAGGATGGGGTAACAGCTATAGTATTAGAACCTTGTATTAGAGAGCTCAAGAGGTATCAAAATTTATATTGATTTGTATTCAATAATCTGTTTTTTCAGCTAAGAAATAAGAAATATTTCATTTAGATTTTTGATTATATAGGATAACTAGTTTTGTATAAATTTAATCTTAGAATTTTGTAGTTTGCACTTTTTTTTTTTTTTTTTTTCCTAAGCTATTCAGGTGTCTTAAATGTTGAAAATTTTCCACTCAGTTTTAGAAATTAAGCATATTTCTAGTCACCAGAACTTCTTTTTCTAAGATGACCAGTTCTAAATGTGTGTTGTTATTTTTTTCCTTGTCTTTAATTTTTATTTGGTAGTGCAAAAACCAGATCTTTTGAATAATCTGCTTAAAGTTGCTGAAGTAAGACAATTTATACATGTTCTTTCAGAATTACTTAATGAAAGTTTTTTTTTTTTTTTCTTTCCATTATTTGTATTACTTGCATACTGTCTCACAGTAACAATAATATCTGTCAGAAACATAAAAGATTCAGCAAGCAAAACTAGTTAGACATAATCTAGGTTTCCTGGCAGCATGTACCTTCAATTTACTGATTATTTCTATCCAACATACATCAGAAACAACTTCACAGCTCAGGTCTCCTTGGCCCTATTAGCCTCCTTTTTATTTGATTTGAAATCACTCTAAAGGTAAGAAATCACACTAGCTGCTAGATACTATCTGTTAATTGCTCCTGCAGATAACGAGCACCCTAAGGGGCAAAAAAGGTTACAGGGCCTATAGAGACACATCAGAAATGCATAATTTATGCTTCTTCGAGCAGTTAATACAGCAATGTTTCTGTGTGCACACTGTACCTTAAGCTGTTCAGCCTCCAGCTTCTCAGACATTTAATTTTGGATGGTTCCACATTAAACAAACTAGTGAGACCTCCAAAAGTCTCCTCAGGGCTTTTTGTCTCCTAAATCCTCTTCTATCATATGCCTTGCTTATTTGATGGTGAAGGAATTTCTCTTCCCTGCTCTTTGGTCCTCTCCTCACTTTCCCATTTGCAGTCCAAGACAAGTGCCAAGTGGTGGAAAGTGTTTAAAATAATTAATTTGGCATGTACCGCTTGATTGCAAACCAAGAATTGTTAGTACAAATGAGCAATGCCTGTAGGACCTTTGATATAATTGTGGCTTTGTTTATGCTAACACAGTATAATGTTTGTGTTTTGCTATTCACTCCTTATTAAGATCCCTGAAACAGTGAAGAAACGTCTACAGTATACAAGAGGCTTTTATAATTACTAAAGCAAGAACTGCAAAACATAGTGCAGGATCTGCACGTGTCTGTCTGAGAACCACGTAAAGCAGGCTCTAAGAATAGACCAGATATTTCATATTCCATCCCTAGAAAATCTGTTTCTTTATGCATGCTCCTTCCAGATCAAAAACAATACAGTGTTTGTAATAGAGGCACTTTCAACCAAGTGGTTTAACTGGCCACTGAACATTTCTCCTCCCTAACAGCTCTTTGAAACAGTTCATGGATGACAGTGTTCCTGTGTTCTATCCAAACGGTCTCGCTGATGAAATCTTGTGTATCTTATGATTCACTGAATTCAGATTGTGTCTGCCAATATGAATTAGACAAACCAGTTGTACAAGGGCACTCCCAAGGTAGCATATCAGACCACCTTCTGTACAAGGCTGCAAGGCTGATCTTGTTGCAGGTGGAACAAGCTGTTCCTGCTTCAGACAGCAGCACTCTGTCATTTTTGAGGGCAACCTAGATATTATAACTCAGTACATGACCTGTGGAAGTATTAAGTCACAAATATTTGCAGTCTCTCATTGCTCCAGGCTTGACGCGCAACTGCTGTGAGTTTGACCACAAGTTTTTGAAGTGTGACATCCTACTTCAATATTCATACTTATCTAACTTTTAGCATTTTAGGATTCAAGATTTCTCAGATAAATAAATACAATCTCCTGCTATGAACACACAGCCACAGGAAAGCTCTCTAAGCCACAGATTTTTCAGACAGCTACCTTGCAGTGAAAGACGTAGAACAAGTGAATATGTGACTATTTCTCCGGGTTTTAGTCATCTTAAACTCTGACATTGAAATTAAACTAATTACCTGGGCTCTGATTCTAGTTGGGGGAGAGAAGTGAACATGTCTAAAGGGCAGACCATCTTACCTGTCTTAGATACCTCTCAAGAAAGGAAGGATCCCCTTCAGATGCCTTTCTTAACTGGCTACAGAAGTAGCTTAAATGGGATATCTAACTTTTAAACAGAATTAAAGTTCTGTGAGATTAATTCTAGCCTTAACATGCAGTTTCCTTAGTATTATCTTCACAGTTCAGTAAGTTTTTTATATACATGCCCAGTTTTCTACAGTTGAACAACTCTAATGGCATGGACCAGTTTAAGTATCTTGTTACACCAGGATTTGTGATCTCCTGAACTGAGGGCTTAACACTGTGTCGCTGCTTCTCTTCGACTCCAGACTGCTTGTTTATGACACTAATTCTCTTTAGCTTTCTTGAGCAGTCACGTTAGTATTTTAGAGAGTAAATGGAAAAAGCTGTTCTAATTTCTTGGTATTTTCAAAAGAAATACATGGCATCACTTACTGCCGTGCTATGTGCTGCATGTCTGACTAAGAGTTTGAATTATTTCTGCTTTCCTTTGCCTAAACCTTTTAAATTTATTTATTCTCTGCTGTTATTTACTGAGACTGTTTTATCTGTCTCTGTAAAGTGTTCTGGGACACAGATGGTATGAAATGCTCCACACATAATAAAGACTCATTGTTCAGGCAGCTCCCATGGCAGTTGATGGTAGGGATAACAGTATTGGGCCATAAATTGTATCAGAATTGTGTAAAGAGGATACTGTTGACATTTGATGTTCCCAATTAAAATAAATAAATAAATAATTCTCTCTCTCTCTCTCTCTCTCTCTCTCTTTTTTTTTTTTTTTTTTTTTTTTTTGAGCAGCTTCCAATGTTTCCTTCATATGAGAATCTAGGGAGCACATACAAGCTCCTGACACCTCTCCATTTGTTGTAATGTTGATTTCAGGCAATTTTTTCTTCCACAACTGACTGAGGGATAGTTAGTTTAAGACAAAGTTGTCCCCTTTGCTGATCTAACTATTCATGTTCTTGAATAAAACTCCAACTTATAAAGAGTTGGTTATGCAGAGCAGTGTCTATAAGAAGGTGTGAATAAAATGCTGGCTGGAATCAATGGGATAAGACTAAGACCCCATCCAAGCAGACAACAAAAAGGAGAATGTTGCTAAAACAGCCTCATTGGAGATAGCTTGAATTCTGGCAGAAAACACAACAAGCCAAAACAAACATAATCTCATTTAATATACAAGTCAGAAGAAGCACCTGAGCCACATGATCAATGATGTTTGAAAGCACTGGCATGTTCTACCAGCATCCATTTGAAATAATCACTCCCATTAACTGTGTGACAGTGGATGATGCCCGAGAAGCATAAGTCAAAAGCACTGAGCCAAAATGCACCCGAACATGAGCCAAGAGCAGTGCAAACCATTTTTTATTATTATTATTATTATTATTTTTTTTTCAGGAACCGAAGCTGAACCCAAACTGTTTACGTGAACTCTCTGCAGAGTTCCCTTGGACCTACTCTGTGCCAGATGCTGGAGCTGGGGTCCCAGTGCCTCAAAGTTTGCTCAAACAGCCCCATCCCATCTGGGTAGCAGCCTGCTCCTAAGCAAGCTCAAGGCTGGTCTCCCGCAGGACAAAGATCTGCTCATCAGGGCCCATAGCAGTTTTGCCACTGACATATGTGGTAGGAGAAACTGCCTGCAAACACATACAGGTCTTGCAACGTGAGTTATCCCAGGTCTTTCTTCCCCTCACAGAACAACATATTTCTGCTATATTTGATCTCATTTTTCACTATCCTTGGGTTATAGAACTTTGTGGCAACAAGAAGGTATAATTTTAGCATATTTTAGCTTTTGTGCCATGCTCTCTCGATTTGCTTCCTTACCTCCTTTTGTTCTTTTTCTCTTAAGCAGAAAAGCAACAGAAACCAGGCACTGAAGAAAATGAATGCTGCTCCCTGACAACAAAACATAGAGCCAACTGTTGCAGTCAGTTTTAATTTGTATTCCCTGGAGTTTACTGCGACATGGAAACACTCCGGCTAGAACAATTTTTGATCATGAACAAAACTTTTTTTCTTTGCGATTGCTTAAAGTAAATGTAGAGTCTGCAGAGATGGATACAGACTTCTGCCAAGTCTGAATAACTTTTTGGACATCTTTCTGTGATCTGCTAAGATCCAAACATAAAGACAGAAGACAGAAGGTGATTACTTGCCCCCCAAAATGTCAATGGAATTATTGTCACTGACTGCAATTTGATCAGGATTTCACTCAGAATGTAACAGTCCTGGCTGGGAGAACAAATTAAATGAAAACGAGCTGTTGTCTTCAGACTTTGGGATGGTAGTGCTGACACCACAGGAACTGCAGTGCGCCCTGGATGTGGGGCTTGCTGGGACTGCAGCACACAGAGTACTAGCTGAGTAGCACAGCAGAACAGCAGCAAAAGCACTGTGGAGCAGGTTGTCAAGGACTTGCCCGTGGGCTTGTGTTCCACCACTGTTTCTCTCTGTGCGAGCCAAACTGAAATGAGGCTGGTTATTTTAATAACTCTTCAGCCATGCATTCATTTGTGGGACATTCACTCCTCTGAAGTCCTCAGGGATCCATATCCTGGAACAGGTGACCACCTGCAGCATAAATGCTCATGCCATGGCTGGAGGACAATAGACTTGGTGCCTTATCAAGAAGTCTCTGATCTCAGTCCTGAGTCCCTCCACACGTAAATACATGCCCCATTCTGGGCAGTTTGCCTGTTCTTCCCACACTTTGGACACAAATAGATGGCATATATCTTATTTTTGTTGATTACTGTTTTGTGTTTTATAGCTAAGCATTGTTTCATTTGCTTCTTTGTCTTTTGTTGCAGGAGACTGGGTCTGGTGGCCCAGACAGATCCCTTCTAGTCTAACACCCAACATTTCCTTACCTGTTAGGACAGCTCATGAAGAAACACTGTGATTTATAGCATGACAGTCTCTGTAATGGCTTTGGAGGGCTCAATATATTTTAATGATTGTATGCAAAAGTACTCAGCAGCTAAAGCGTTTGGTTTTGACAGGTGCTTTTCAAACAGGATATCTGTTTGTAAAAGTCACCTCCCTTTGCTTCAAAATTGATGATATTGCCTTTAAAACCAGCATCTTCTGCAAACGGCAGGGAGGGAAAGGTGAGTTTGGGAGGGGGAGTGGAAGGGAGGACAGGGAGAACGAGAAAATAGGGTTTGTCACTGTAGATTAATAAACCAGAGAATGAATTTTTGGGCAGCAGTGTTTAACTGGAGCCAGCATCAAACAGTCACTGTGAAAAACTAATAAACATTTTAGCATTCACTGGCAAGGTGCTAATAAACCTGTATGTATGTATGTCTTTATGTCCTTACGGAGGAAGCAATCAAACACTAAATATTAGTTAATTAATACTACCCCTAAGGAAAGATTTTGTTCCTCTTGGCCATCTTATCAAGCAACAAAAATGTGGACCTACTTATATGCAAGTTAACAGTCTGATGGGCACAATAAACTTCAATAGAAAAGTAAAATTTAAAGAAAATCTGTGTTTCATACAACCCTATCTTTTAATATATATATATTCAAAATCCAGTAACGATTTTAAGGCATTTATTAACAGAGTCAAAGAAATATTCTAGGTTGCAAAATACCTTGTTACTGAATTATCATCAGACACAAAGTCACAAGATAATCATGATTTCTTAGGATATCTTAAAAAGACTAACAAATAATTTAATTTATTTAAAGATTTTATGATTTCAGTTCCCTGATGGGGCAGGCTGTAATTTGAGTTAACAGATACTTAGACAATTCATCTATAGGTATAAAATATATGCAAACACAAAACTGCAAACTTTTTTTGAAAGTTTTAAGTGCTTATTCATTTGAAAAGCAGATTACCTCTTTACCTGATTAACTATGGATCCCTTTTCCTCACTTTAGATACCCAGTTTTAAAAGTGTTCGTCAAAATGTTGGGTTAGCGGTATGTTACTGGAAGAAACAGGAATAGCATCCCAAAGACTTGATCTTAAAATCTGGTGTTATCTTCATTATATTCCAGCTTTCCCCATATCTTTATCTTCTCCTCTTCCAGGCTTGGAAGTGAAGACATTTGGCAAAGTTTTTTATACAGTTTCTGGGACAAGGAATTTTGTATCTGAGAACCATCTTTCTGCAGTCTTGCCAGCAGGGCTATTTTATTTCATGGCAGGTATAGCTCATATGTCAAAAAATGTGTGGAACTCTTTACTGAAATTGTTTCCAAGTTGAGGACTCTGTTCTACAAATTACTCATGTTAAGAGAGTTGTCTAACCATCTTCTACAATATCTTGCAATTCTACTTGTAACCTCTCTGTATGCAGTGATCTGTCTCTTCTGCTTTAAGGCTGAATAAAGAACTCTCTAGTTAGCATCAAATCTCGAAATCAGTTCACAGTGTATACAGATATCAAGACTGTTGAAATGGGGGATATTTTTAAAAGTCTGATCTTCCTGATTTTTTTCTGTGGAGCCAGTTTAAATACTTCTGATTGTATGATCTGGAAGATTTGGTCTTGCTGTCTATTCCCTATTTATGAGTCCTAAAGTAGGAGGGGAAAAAAAAAAAAAAAAAAAAAAAAAGCCTTTAAAGCAGAATATTGTAGTAATGGATGAACACAAGTCATATGTATTGGACCTGCAGGCCACCTATTTCATTTGTGTTAACTGATAAAAGATACTTCACTGAAAAGTTTGAGAGATTCTACAATAAAGAGTTCAGGAATATCCTGCCATGAAGAATATTTTTTATTTTTTTTTATTTTTCCCCCACTAGAAACTTTGAACTCTAAAAGACGTAAATAATGGAAATACCTTCGTTGGATTTTGAGATCTGACTGTTACAATTCTGAATATCATTAGTATTAGTAAGATTATTCAGTCCTTGGTCATTCTTACTGGTTGCTTGGCCTCAACGATACTTTATGACACAGGAATATCTGTGTCATAAACCACAGGCTAGTGCTTTAAAGAGAGCACTTTCTCAAAACACACTTGTGACTATGCCACTGTTCAATTACTTGCAGTCCAGTTCTTCAACTTTCATTTAGCTGAGGTATGGCTGGTGTGTTTTCCTAGAGCTCATTCATTGCTCTGTATGTCACATTCAGGTGATCTTTTCAGGAGAGCTTTTTCAAAGATCCACCCATTCTCATCGTCTCATTTATGTCGCAGCTTCAGGAACAATCACAGGACCCTATTGTATTTTTCTACCCTCTGACATTTAAGGTTTTTCACACAGAGGTGAATTGGGATCTCTTTCTGGAATGCTCTGGGTCTTTGCCTGTGTCCTTACTCAAGCCTCAGCTAAAACTCATTTGTACAGCTGCTCAAAGTCATTGAAAATTGAAATTTAGCAGTGAAATGCTGACACCACCTTCCTCATTACAGCGTTTAGCTGCTTTCTGTCATGCTGCAATCAACCCTGTATTGTAAGTGCCTGTGTTGTGAGCATCTCTGATCTAAACATTTGTTAGCTTAAAATATCAATTCAGTTGCAATCCATTATGCCCTGCTCAGAATGCCCATCTGGTTCCAGAGGCAGCATGCTACCACACGATGTGCTGCTGCGAAGCCACAGGCCTGATTCTGCCCTTGTTTATGCTGCTGTGAGTCTCAAGGAATGGCACTGGGGTAGCTGAAAGCAGAAACACCCAGAAACAGGTGTGGGGAAGAAGTTATCCACACATAGCCTACATAATGCACTCCTTCAAACTTGCTGTCCCAGCTTTGCTTCTATCCCCATTGTCAAGGAAGTGTTATTCAAAGTCTGAAGGAAACACAACAGCAATAGAGAACACCTTGGACGTTTTCTTGAGGGGATGATTGTAACCCCATTTCTTTCCTGATGAATCCACCATTCCGGACATTTTCTGGTGTTTCTGAAACATCTCTTTAGAAAAAAAAACTGACTCCATAGGAATGGAAAGTAAAAAGATACTTTTTGAAGGAAATGCCAAGAAAAAGATATAAAATATTAATCACTTGGAAAAGTCACTATATACTGCAAACTGTTTTCGTGTCTATTGTGCTTTGAGGTGAAAACGCCTGATTAAAAACCTCTAGATGAAAGTATGGCTCTCATGGCATACTTACAAGGTCTGCTGGGACTGCAGTGGATCTGAAAAAATTGTATGGGAAGCCGTTTACAGTTTGCTGTTGCCTTGGACTTGCATTGTTTTTGTTTGTTTGTTTGTTTGTTTTGTTTTGTTTTGTTTTTTGTTGTTGTTTTTGTTTTGTTTTGTTTTGTTTTGTTTTCTGAGCAAAACCAACAAAAACCCCAGTTACTGAAGGAAGCAGTTGTGTTCTGTGCTGTAAGCAATAGAGATGACAAGCTGCTACAAATACCCAGACAGTAAATGCTTCCATGCTACTTAGGTTCAGAATCAAGATCACTAGAGCTCATTTTTTTGTGGCTTAAGGATGTCTTGTTTAAGGTTCATTACCAAGAGTGACTAACCTAGAAGTTTAAAATGATCCATGGATGCCTTTTTGTGGCATGAGAGACCGGAGAAGGATCTTATTTAACTAGATGGCACACAAACAGCTCTTTGCTATCTACAGCATGCCTTTCCAGTCACAATTAACCACTCAACACATCTTACCACAGAGCAGGAAAGAGAATATGAGAGCACTGAAGGCACTTGTTAAAACCTGAGAACAGCCTGAAGTTGCATAAGCTTTCTGAAGGCTTTGGTGCAGGGGTGGCAGCAGATGGCTGCAGGAAGGCTACGCTCAGCCCTTTGCTTGTCCTCTGGAAGGGGACAACGGCATGGTTCACAAAGCAGTCCCTGAGATACCACAGATTTTAACAGGGCATAAGATAGCTCAGACTGGGGCTAGCTTATTTAATTTCACAGACTGAAAACTGCAGCACATCAGGAAATCTGTTCTGAGTCACCTGACTGTCCCCACCACCTGGGACATACAGCAGCCTTGCTCATAGCCATGCAGAAGCTAGCAGAGGGGTTGCTGTCACATGTGAGTCCCAAAGACCTCATGGCCCCGGTGTCCAGCAGCTGCAGGATGTTCCTGATCACTCCCTTGGCCACTCTCTGACAGGCCCGCAAAGTTGTAGGGTCCAGCATTATTTTGTGGGGATACCAGGAGGGACTTTGCAGACCTCTGCAGCTCCTGTAAGACCCTGTGATGCCTGCTGGAAGGTGAAGTGGAAAACTATTGCTAGGAAAGCTACATGGAGAGAGGATTCAGTTCACGCTTTGAACTCAATTATGTGAGAATGAAAGAATTCCTCTGCACCTTGAAATGTCCACTGGGTGGTATAGAGCATGCAGACGCAGTGTCTATTAAATGTAATGGGATGGGATCAATAGTGATTCAGTAGCCTCATATCGTAGGATTCCTCCTGCCCAGGCTATTTAACTCATGAGAGCACACTGGCCACCTATGCACAAATGATATGCTAAATGCCTCAATCAGAATTAAATCCAGAAATTATTTCTCCCATAGTAGCACAAAACCCATTAATGTTTTGTTTTTAAATTGTATTCATTATAGGGAGAGAACAGAATCCAGTTTACCACTTTATTAACTGACACACTATGAAAAATAACACCCACAGAGGAAAAAAAAAATAAAAATAAAAATTGAAATCCATTGTCATTATAGTTTAGTTAGGGAAACAAAAAACTAATACAAAATATTTAAGGGGTTTGTATCCCCATTAGATTGGGTATATTGTCAAGCCTAACACAAAAGACAGCTATTTAATAACTTTTTGTAAAACAGTGGTCTTGTAAGCCCCAGTCCAGTGAGTAGTCTCTATTCCTGAAAGCAGTTCCACTGACTCCTATGAGAAGTCTCCCACAGGGTGACCCTCCTGTGCCATACTGGACCCTTTGTTTGAGTCTCACTTTTGCATAGGATATTATTCACTGATACTTATGAAACTCTGAGCACAAAACAGGAATACAACTGGTTTTCATTTATATTCACCATTCATTATTCATCTAGTGTATGCACGACAGAAAAATACTAATACCCATAACATAATTTATGGATACTCATCTCCATAGGTCACCTCATTACCCCTATACATTTTTATTATTTATTTTTATTCCCATATACATTTAAACTTTAAAATCGCACAAGACACCTTTGAATGCATGCATTCCCACTTTGTCATGAAACTTTTAGCTAAAATCACTCTCAACAGGAAGGATTACTCTTCTCGTAAATTTTAGGAAAAAGAGCAATATTGCAGGCAGGCCAAACGTACAAGATGGATAAGGGAGAGGGATATCATGGACTGGCAAGGAAATGGCTGAGAAGATGTTGGATATATGTATTCAGAGTAAAGTTAGACATGCCTGTTGTCTCCTTGACTGAAGCTTTAAAGGCTATTGCATGGCGAAAAATTCAAGTTAATTTTTATCTTTGCAGCATTGTACAGTCTTTGGGTAAGAAACAATCATGACTGAAAGTTCTCACTTATATTAGACACAGAAAAGCTTTTTCTGTGCCAAGTGTACCTCACTTTTTTTCCCACGCGTGAACAAAAGTACCCGTCATAGAAAATATAGTAACCCAAAGTATGAAACTAGGAATTTGTTCCTTGGCAAATGTGCTTTTAGCACAACATAAAGGGAGCAGAAGGATATACCACTAACTTTGTGACATTCCCTAACAGATAAAATTCAGTGTGTAGGCAATATATCACGCTTACAGAAACTCAGTGCACTACTTTGCATCTTGGGCTGTCTTTACCACTATGTATATTTTAGCAGATGTGTGGATCCACTATTAAAATCCTGTAGATGACATGAGAGTGTTTTTTTTTTTTTTTTTCTAAAAAAAAAAAAAATATTATTTTTTGCCATTCCTTCCAATTATCCCCCAAGAATTTCCCTTCATAGGACCTCTGGGTTCATAACAATCTTTAAGCCTAGACCCACCAGAGTGGAACAGCTGATGGGATGTGCTGGAGGACAGGGTTGCACTTCAGGGGAAACTCAGCAGGCTGAGCAGAGCCTCACAAAGATCCACAAAGGTCCAGGTAAACACCACTGTGATCATGCCATTTTGGGACTTTCTTTTCTTTCAGACTGGCATAATACTTTAAAGTTATTACAAATTATTTGCATAAATTTGGGCTCACAGTTAAAAAATATGACAATAAAAAAAAAAGCGAAGGAGGCACCCACCTAACATCTTTGGTAATCAGCTGGTTGTTTGCAGTCTTTTAATAGGATTGTGAAGCTAAACTGGAGACATCTGTATCTGAAAACTTCACTAATGTGGCCAGAAAAAAAAGGGGACAAAAATAGTAGCACTAAATTACAGAGTAGCACTTATATTAAGTCTTCCTAATACTGTTTTTAATTACCTTTTTCTGTTAAAATGACACATGCAGATTTCAAGCTGGCATGTTATGAAGCCTTACTGCTATTCCATCAGAATAATGGTATGTTCTTATTTTTTCCTATGAGTGATAAAAATGATTAATAAGTGGCAAAGCTCCACAAATATTATTTTCTCCATAATATCAAAAACTCATACTGATATGCTGATATGGTGTTATGTGATTCTGTGGACTTTTTATGATGGTTTAATAGGAAGTAGACAGAATCCATGGGATAAAGATAGAGGCATAAACTCAGTAAGAAAGAAATGAACTAGAAAATACAATTTGGAAAAAAATGTTGGAGGCAGATCCACTTTTGTTCCTGATGATGCTAGAGAAATATTTTTACTGCACTTGAATGGAAAGAAAAAAATATTCACTAATATCTTCTCTAGTTGATTTTCAGAGGCTGAAGTCCTGGATGCTGCGTTTGTTGTAGATGTGCTGTGATAATACCATACTGCATACGTTTCCTCCTTTATATGAAGTTTTACTGATATGTTATAGCTGCAGACTGAATGCAGAAGGAATAGGATATCTGGAAACAAGAATACACCAGTTGGCATATGGATGTCAGTAACATCAAGATATACAGGAATAAAAAGTGTGAAAAAAAGTGATTATTGAGAGCTGTGGTCTGGTGGGTGAGGCTAAAGGTGATTAGTGAAAGGATAGTGTCTAATGCATGGAATCAGTTGATTTAAGGAATAAGAGCGGTACTGTTGTGATGAATCTGGGTATCAAACAGGAAATAAAGCCATGGTTGTAGGACATGAAGTACTATAGGGTTAAAAAGTGTACTACACGATTACAGAAACAGTCATGGACTCATAATCACTCCCTGGATGTAGATAATAGAGGGAAGTTGGTATTCAGGAAAGATGGAAATAATGGTAAAAGTGGTGTGTGGGAAAGGAAGGGCAAACTGAAGTTTCAGAAAGGGATTGCCAATATAACAGATCCTGTTTGCAAGCAAAATTACTTTTGTGGGAAAGATACTGGGTAGTTGTTAGAGTCTGCTGTAGAATTCCAGAGTTAAATTTGGATATGGATAGAGATGATCAACTTGCTATTACAGGGAGAAATTCTGTAGAGAATTGTCTCATTATGGGAGACTGATTCTCAGATACATGCTGGAGACCAAATGCTACTGAAGACAGCCCAGATATTGTGGAGTTTGTGACAACTGACAGATTTTCTGACAGAAAGCAGAGATGCTTCTTTCTAAACTTATTTATAGAAAGTATTGAGCTTGTAGGATGTCTAATTGTAAAAAAAAAAAAAACTAAAAACAATGATCACGTGAATGTTTGTTCAATTTAAACAAACTGAAGAGATAAACAAAAATAGATATGTAGTCAGTCTATCTATAAGAAATTTAGGGAAATGAGTGAAGGCCACACAAATTAATTGTTCAGGGACTTCTTTGTGGAGGAGGCTTGGATTTTCTTTAAGTCAAAACACAGAGGAATTTTTGGATCTTTTAAACTCTGAAAAAGGAAAAGCTTCTGTAAAAGTCGTAGCTATATGCAAACCCACCTCAAAAACGATGCCAAGATAGAAATGGAAAAAGGATGATCAACAATAAAACAGTACCTTGAAGGTCAGTTTTCAATAAGGGCACTTGAATCAATGGATAAAACCAGCTAATGGGAAAAGAGAACATAAAATAAGTCTGTGTTACTGCAGATAGAAGCAGAACTCCAAGCTTCATGTTGTCACTCAGTGGAACTAGAAAATCTCTGTTCTGGGATCCTGAAAAAGCTGGCATATAAAGTCTTGCTTCTGGTGAGAAGCATCTTAAATTAGTCCATCCACTTAAAACTGGTATCATGTGACTGGAAATATGATACATTACACAAGTAATGGGCTAAAACAGACCTACAATGAGAGCTTCAAAACAAAATATTGTAGCTTTAGAGCAGATTTTAAAGCAAAAACTAATTGAATATGAAGGTAAACATATATTTTCCCCCCAAAAGGAGTAGATCATAAGAAAGCCACAGAGTGGAGACCAACTTAATAGCTTTCTTTTGTAACTTCTGTCTCAAGAAACAAAAAGTGGGAGGTCTAATCTATCAAAACTTTGGTAGAATAGCTATTACCATGCTGGTGGGAAAATACTGGTGAAGTGTGAGAAGACTGGGATTAGTAGAAGATAGATAAGGCAAGTATAAGGAATTAGAAATGCCATTGAAAAACTCTTGGACTGGAGTAGGATTACTATTAATTTTCTCTTTACTGATTACACTTGGAGCCAATCTTCTCTGAATATTTCTCTTACTGACCTTGGTTTTAAAAAGCAATATAGCAATATAAGGTTTTGGGAGACATTATCAATGCAGAAAAGGAAAGTGATACGTGGAAAATTCACAAGTACCTTGAAGTTTGGAAACAAAACAAAACAAACAAACAAACAAACAAAAACAAAAAGGAAAATAAAAGAGAGATGAAATTGTATTACACGCATTCAGTTCATTTAGTTGTTAATAAAAATTTTTAATGTAATTGAAGCCTCATCACAGTGACATGACACCAGAAGAGCCTGTGTGTTTTAAAGGATCATGAAATAACTAGCATTAACCAGTGCAATGTCTGAGTCAATGGGGAATTACAATTCTAGGTCATACCTAGTGAGATATTGCCAGTAGAAATATGAAAGTACTGGCAAAATGCAATCTAAGATAATCTATGGTCTTGGTCACCCATATTCCCCAATGATGAATTCAAACTGGAACTGATGAACTGCAAACTCTATGAAGATAATCCAGAGAATGCAGAACCTCTCATGAGATGAGAGAATGAACAGCAGAACTAACGACTTTCCTTGCACAGTGTCTCCTATTCCCTAATTCTGCTTGTCTATCACAATAGTCCCACTGGATAGGGTAGAGCAATGCAATGGCTCATCTGGAAGGATACATGCTTGGGCTGGCTAGTGGCTGGTGCCAAACAAAATGGATAATGGCTGAAATCTGTCTGCTTTTTCCCTTTGTGGAGGGTATAATTTGTTTTTTTTCTTCTCCTCTGAGTAGCCTGTTGGTTTGTGTTGTGGTTTAACCCAGCCGGCAGCTAAATACCACACAGCTGTTCGCTCACCCTCCCAACTCCCTCTCTGGGATGGGGGAGAGAAACGGGAAAGTGAAGCCTGTGAGTTGAGATAAAGACAGTTTATTAAGATAGGAAAAAAAAAATAATAATAATAATAGTGTGTATGAAACAAGTGATGCACAATGCAATTGCTCACCACCCACTGACCAATGCCTGAGCAGCCGGCCCCCCACCCTGGCTAGCCACCCCTATGCATTGTTTAGCATGACATCAGGTGGTATGGAATACCCCTTTGGCCAGTTTGGGTCAGCTGTCCTGGGTCTGGGTGTGTCCCCTCCCAGCTCTTTCTGCACCCCTAGTCTGCCCGTTGGCAGGACAGAGGGAGAAGCTTAGATGTAGAGCTTAGGGCTTAGGGATATGGTTTAGTGGAGGACTTGTTAGTGTTAGGTCAGAGGTTGGACTCAGTGATCTTGGAGGTCTCTTCCAACCTAGACTATTCTGTGATTCTGTGAAGATGAAAAGTCCTTGCCTTGGAGTAAGCACTGCTCTGTAACAATTAAAACATCAGCATGTTATCAGCACTCTTCTCATCCTAATCCAAAACATAGCACCCTACCAGCTACTAGGAGGAAAATTAACTCTATCCTAACTGAAACCAGGACAGTTTGTTTTTATTTATTTATTTTTCACAACATTTAAAGAAAATTATCTTTGAGATTTCTGCTGTATTTTTATATTTGAAATAGTACATAGTTCAAAAGTTGTTTGAAGTCAGGAACAAAGGACAGAAATGGACTATATGATCACAGAATCATCATTCCCATGGGGAACAAGTGTAAAAATAGGGATAGGTTAAGAATAAATAGGGACAGACCACTGATGAAATTAAAAAGGCAGGACAGCAGCAGCAGGTCTCTATCAATCAGAGAATTAAACTTCCAACTGGTATATTGAGGACAGAGGATATAACTAGTTTTAAGATTCTAATCAGGTTATGAAATGGATTACATGACCTGATTGCCTTCAGGAAGTCCTCTCTCGTCCTATCAGAAACACAGATGTGCTAATATGATGGCTCTGCCCTAATGAGTGCAAGACAGCACTTTAAGATTGGCAAGGGGGACATATAGATCAGTTTAAGTCATTTATAGATGACACATTTACTCCATAGTGTACCATATTTGTTCATCTTTGTCACTGAAAATCTGTTTTGCCAATTTGCAGGCAGATTCTGTGACTATTGCTTGTTCTGCTTTTCTTTCTCTCTGGAAGGGCTGGGTGCTGGCTTGCAGTGATGCAGAACCTTGACAGCACAGAGAAAAGCAGTGGCAGCTTGCCCAGAATAAAGAGCTGCACCTTATTTCCATACAAATATACTTTGAATTGTGTAAGATTTTCCATCCGAATTATTTTTATTTTTATTTTTATTTTATTTATTTATTTAAAGAGCACTGCAAATGTACACAGCATCTTACACAGCAATCCAAAATTGCTGTGAAGGTCACAAAACAAGAAAAAGCTTTGTAAAGCACAGCGTTGTCCTCACAAAAGAATTGTAATAATATATATATATATTTATACAAACTTAAATGACTTTCAGTTTATTGCACTGATGTGAAAAGAATTTGAATTCCTGATGTGTGAGGATGAGTTTTGCCAGAGGATTTTATAATGAACTAGCTAACACATAATTTCCTTCCATCAGATAAAGCTAGGACCTATCAGCCATGTCATAAACTACCAGCAAGTCTCTGAAATTCTTGCTCAGCTCAGGCAGGAACAGTGACCTGTTTGGAGCAGGAAGTCTAGAGAGTGATCCTTGGTGCCACTGTGGATATCTGTGTGGCAGCATACAAACTGTGTTGGAGTTTCCGGCAGAGCTGGTAGAAAATGGAAAGATGGTTGGCCAGAGAGATTTCATGGAAATGTGGTTTCAGCAGAATCCAGTGGCCCTGTGAGTGTGTGTGTGGTAACTTCAACAAAATTGATGAATTTAAGAACTGTTCCAAAATTCTCATTTTCCTTCTGCACTACGGTCAGTCTGTATAAAGAACTGTAGCCTTATATGATAAAAAACTTTCATTAGACTTTGATCAAAATTTGATAGAGACTTTGATATATAGTACTGTATGGAGAAGCCAGAGCAAACTCCCCAGGGGCTGATGGAGAATAAAATGTCAAGTGCTGACTAGCCAGCATAATATGCAGTAAATAGGAATGAGAAACTAATCTATAATTTAAACAATGTCTTAATTAATACAACATACATAATGAAATGTGTGGTAAATCCAGGGAGGAATCTTGTCTGTCTGCTCACCTAGGAGCAGCTACAACACCATGCCCTTGAATAAGATAGCAGTAAGTCTATGCTAATATAAAGGAGTTCCAGTCAGAACTGCAGGCTGTTTTGCTTGCTTGTTTTCACAAATGTTAACACAGGGAGTCTCTAAAATCAAATGTCACCATGGGAAAACCCAAAGAAATAAAAAGAAAAGGCCCAGGGATGTTTGCCAGTCTGAGGGATTGGTTCCAAAATGATATGACATGGAAAGGGACAGCCCTGACCCATGCTGATCTTGTGTCCCCCTCCCTCTCCAGTGATGGCACAATGAATGAATTTATGGGGTAATCCTATAATCCAAACACATTTAACTTTGTTATTTCATCTCTCTGTGGCCTGAAGAACCAAAGGTCCTATATGAAGTGCCTGGTTGCCCAGCCCTGGGAGTGCAATTGAAAATATGGAGAGAAGTGCTCAAGCACACAAGGAGTTTCAGATGGTTGGTATAGGCTTGCCCTGAGTTTGTTTCGCTCACCCTGGCATTTGGGATATTGCTGTTAGACTGTTTCTAGTAGCTGAACTAGCTCATCTGCAGACAGCTTAGACACTTCTATCCACATATATGTCCTTATGTAAACAGATGGATGTAGGATGAGCATCAGTTGTTTCTCTGGACTTTCTGCTATTGTCCCCCACACGTACAGAGTTGCCTCATTCCTCATACAGTTCCCACCTAGAATAAGGCTGTTGAAGCTAGTGACTCCCACCATGAAGCTTCTTAGATTACTTTTCTATAGAGTAATTACAAAAAAGGCAATGCAGTTTGGAGGTGCTGCTGGCTCAGCAGAGAAACTGCTGTGGGAGTGCTGTGCTCAGAGCACATGAAGAGAAAAGAAGGGAAACAGGCTCCCACGAGGAAAAGACTGAGGAATTACTTATTTTTTAGGCGCTTCTGTCTTCTAGACAGTAGATATTACCTCAGACACAAAGGACCAGGATGGAGAAGGTGGAGGTAATAGGTAAAATGAGTGAGAGAAGATTAGCAGAGCTCCAGTTCAGTACAGCATCATAATGAACTTGTTTATCTTCTTAAGCAATTAGTGCTCAGAAATCATCAGCTTCCCCCATAACCTGTTTGACTCCTTCCACTCTGGGAGGGAAATGGCTGCTTGCTGCAGGCAGAATAAGAAAGATCATTGCCTCTAATTTTTCAAGTTCTGATGAAATCTTAAAGAATAAAATTTGAAGTTAATAAGCATGATATTTTGATACTATTTTATAAATATTCAGATTTCTTTGGGTACCAATGCCTAAGTATGAAGGCTCTCAGTATTGACTGTCTATGGCTTCCTCCCTAAGCAATGTTTTGCTGCAGCAGTCAAGGTACAGTGATACACAGTCCTTGCTAGAAGTTAACAATGCATTTTCTTAATTCATACTTAGGGAGCCCAAGCAAGTGCTAAAGGATCCTTGTGGTGCATCCTCTGGGCTTTTGAAATGGCCCTCCCTGCACTGCATGGAAGACTGAGAGGGAGGATTTGCACACATTGCATTACATTTTTCTTGATCTTCATAAGGACTAGCGAGGTGGGGGTTGGTCTATTCTCCCACATGCCTAGTGACAGGATGAGGGGGAATGGGCCAAAGTTGTGCCAGGGGAGGTTTAGGTTGGATATTAGGAAGAACTTTACTGAAAGGGTTGTTAGGCATAGGAACAGGCTGCCCAGGGAATTGGTTGAGTCACCATCCCTGGAGGTCTTTAAAAGACATTTAGATGTAGAGCTTAGGGATATGGTTTAGTGGAGGACTTGTTAGTGTTAGGTCAAAGGTTGGACTCTTCCAACCTAGATGATTGTGATTCTGTGATTCTGCACATGTCAGTATGTATTTTTACCTTTATTAGCAGGGCTTAAGGATTGAAAGAAGCAGGAAAATGCACCTAGCCAACACCCATTACAAAACAGGGGATCGACAAAGATGCTGACAGCATTCTCCTGTTGGGAATGAGTCTATATTGGTGCATTTAGCATGGAATAAATGAAGTTTCATAAATAAAATATTTAACAGTTTTTCTTGTGGGCATTAATGGCTTTATATTAGAAATACCCTGCTTAGAGACCAAAACGTTTCCAGTATCACTTGCTCCCCATGCCAAATTTGTGGTTTGTAATGCAAGCACACTTTTAAGGAGGTGGACTGGCAATGTCAGCACTTCCCAATTGTCATGATAATGCTATCCTGTGGGAGAGAGAGCTAAAGGAACGATAACAAAAAACAAGCAGCTTTCTCTAAACAAAGAAAATCAATCAAAACCTCTGTTCATTGATCCTTGTTAGAAATATCTGTAACAGGCTCAGTGAGCAGACAGCTAGCTGAAGCATGTACAGTATGGATAGCCTTTTTAAACACCCAGTTGAAGCATGATACCACTGAGAGAAATTATGTTCTCCTTATGCAACCTCACAGCAAAGCTGCCAACCTATAATACAATGTGTTATCTTTAGCATTTCTTTAAAGAAGTACAGAGAATAGAAAAAAGATTTTCACAGCTGGCAATGTATGTTAACATATTAAGTTTCATCAGGAGAATATAATGGTACCACTGTTTAAGAAAATGCTACAACCTTGTTTATTTTTCCTAATTTTTATATATGGTGCCTTTTCTCTTGGGATGCTGGAAGAAAATGGGGGAAGACAGAATCAGTAAATATTGTCAACCTTCTCAGCTGAAATGCGTAATTATAGTTTTATCCCTTTCTGCTTTCTGATACACAGATTTTACAGAGTTGATTGCAGGCTTCAGGAACCATTTTTGCCTTCTAAATTGAAACATTTCAGGTTTTCTCTAATTAACAACAATTTACAGAGTACATCACAGGCTTAGTGCCTACTCACCAGCCACATTTCTCATAGACAGATCTGTTATTGCACAAAAATGAGTGCAAGAGGCCTTCTGTATTAATAGTTTATGAAGATAGCTCAATTACAGCTGACCATACAGTATTCAGGCTATGTTAATCTCCTGAGTCTTTCTCTGGAGCATTTTTTTTTCTGGAGGGCCAAAGCTTCTTGAAGTGGTAATACCATCTCTGGAACAATAAGGGTTTGGACTTGTTGGTGTGGGGCCGCAGCATTTTGAGAAATAGCTGTAGGAAGTTCTTAGGCAACTAATTAAAATAGAAACTTTGGCTTTCTTTTCCCCTTAAGGTGACAGAGTTTCAGATCTAAAGAAACAAAACTAAGAAACAAAACAAAACAAAACAAACCACCACAGGAACCAGGAGAGCCTGTATTAGACATCAGTTCAAAGCTGAGTAAATGAAAAACCTCTGATCCATCCACAGTAAACTGCCCAGAATCAAGGTATTCACACTGTTATCCCCTTTATTCCCAGTTCCTTTACACCTAAACAGTCTCACTGCATGTTTACTCATAATAAGCTGATGAAACTGAGAGCTTCCTGGAGCAAGGTGCTGTCACAATTCAATCTTGTACGGTGGCAAGCACATGATTTTTCTTAAAAAAAAAAAAAAAAAAAAAAAGGCAAAAGTGTTGTATTTCCTTCCTCTCTCTGTCCTTCCCCCATTCTCCCTTCCTCCCTTTCCCTATTCACTGCCTCATGACGTTTGTGACACCTGGATGCTGAGTTCTCATTCACCTCATTCATTTGCTGATAATTTCTGCCCACATGCAGCCATAAGACAAAACAATGGTCCAACATGAAAGGAAAGCTGCCAGATATCAAAAGTAGCATCAAAAAAGAAGTGGAGGATGAGGTATTTTTTCACCTGTTCCAGTGACTGACAATCCCCCGGAAGGACATGTGCATGCATTTACTATTTTAAAGAAGTAATCATGCTTGCTGAAAGCATCAGCCTTAGGAGAAAACCCAGAGCTTGAAGGAATGAGTGTTCTTGTAATGCTCAGCAGCTGACTTGTATTATTTCAGATAAACATGGCCGAGAATTGATGGACATGTATTCCACAGATTCTGGCATTTTCTTCACAGAATAGCTGCTTTCTGCTGTGCTGTTTTCTGTTTTGCATAATACCCTATGAACATCATTACTGGAGTTCGGAGGGTTTTGAACATTCACAGAAAGAAGCATAGGGAGAGGAGCAGTAGTTTGATTGATGCAATTTTCACATTGGCCCGGTGGATAATCAGAAGAGCTCTTCTATTACAAGGATGTGCAGAAAGCAAAACATTGTAAATCCTACCCACAATCCAGGGCCAATAAGAAATGCTAAAAAACTCCAACAGCACAGGCTTTCTTGACAGAGTCATAGTTAACAGCTTAATAGCTTAATAGCAGCTAGCAGGCAAGATCTGCTCTTATTCAAGGCACACAGCAGTTTGAAAGGATAAATATGTATGTATAGGAATTACATCTTCCTAAAATGATAAAAAACAAATAGATTAAATGAACCCCTACCTTGGAGAGCCTGAAGTGTACGAGTCTGCACAACAATACAGAGCTGCAGGACCAGCTGTGGTGCACTTTCCAGAAACGTGGCTAGCAAATGCAGCATACTCACATCTGCATACTCATACACCATTTTCCAATAAAACCGCCATCTGTCATTCTCTCCACTCCGTCGACTCCGGATACCCAAATATATAGTGTGGAAATACCTAGAAATAAAAAAGAGAGGTTATAGAAATGCAGAATTATGTTTTACTGGTAACACTTGTGCTTGAAAATAACCCACATTTTCCCAATGTACTGCCATGTAATGAATGTTTATTTAAAAGGAATATCATCCTGCTATTTATAATAGTTGATAAGAGTAAACTAAACCACAGACTTCCACAGACTACCATTGCCTTCATAAATCTGTTTAAAAAGCTATGTATTATTTTTATTTGTTAAATAGTATTCCTTTCAAAGTCAGTTTTCTGAACTGAAATGTGAAGGGAATATGTTGATTATATGGCCTCCCTCAGAGATTTTTTTCAAATAGTGGAAGGAAAAAAAGCTGATTCTGCAATGGCCTCTACTGCAAGGACTGCAGACTACAAAAATGGAGCCCATTTCCATGTGTCTCTGTTTCACCTTGGAAGACCACCTGCACTGCCACCTTGGGCCCCTGCTGTTGCTTAGATCATAGTTCTGCTTCTCCACAGCTCTAGTGAGTTTATTACTATGTTTCAGATACTGCCAAATGTATAGTGCTTTTTCTCATAGGTTGCCTGTTTTAGAAGGAGAGAAGATCTGGCAGTGAGGTTCTATTTTAGGAGAAGTGGAGATGTGGCTGTGAGTCCCCTTGGTGATTGTAAATGACTTACTAAGAGCACTCACATGCCAAGGCAGCAGGGAACAGCAGCAGGAGCCAGGAGCCCTACAGGCAGCTGCTGTTGATAGTTTTAACCAGTGGATGGGAGAAGTAATGGGCAGAAAGCACGTGTCAGCTGAATTGTTTCTGAATGCTATGTCTGTCTGTCGGTAGGTCTGGCTGAGTTTTCTCTGGGCTCTCCTTCTCTTTCAGATACATTATTGTTCATTGCAACCATCCCACCAAGATCCTGAAGGAAGCAGGAAATTTCTGCTAAGAAATTTCTATTCTGTGGTAATTCTTGGGTAAGATTTTCATCCCAAATTAGACCAAAAAGTAAAACAAAATAGAACAAAGCTTTAAAAATATTCTGGAATCGAAATCCCACAAGTTGTCATTTCATACATAGAAAAAATAAATAAATGATGGTCAGTTCCTGATAGAGCTAGGCTGGGCATCAGGCAGACCAGGAGCTCTCTTCTGGATGTCTAGAAGCCATGAGGTCTTTAGCACACAGTGGGTCCAAGTAACAGCCTTAGAAAAGGGAACCTTCAATGTTGCACATTGTCAAGGGGAGATAAAATCACTTGCAGTACTTAGGCAAATGGATCGCATGGGTCAGCTCTTGGCAGAGTGTCACATGCAAGGTTTTATATCCTGAACAGCCACCTAACAACAACAGAAACACCCATTGCCTGACAATAGCTCAGACTGTCTGTCAGAACAGCCCAAGATTCAATTGTCCCAGCAAAGACAACTGTCCTTGTACCAACACCCAACACACATATCACAGCGGAGCAACAGCTTCACTCAGGACTGTGCATCAAACACAAACAGGGAGTAGCACAGGGAAAGAACTAAGAACCCACATCTGAGCCTGCAGCATTTCTATTGACAATGAAAATTATAGCAGTGTATAATGAAAACGCGTTAAATGCACACTGAAATTAAAAGTATATCATGTGGCTCTGAATTTTATCAAAGTTACATCGGGGAGTGAAGGAGCAAGGAATGACTCAGAGACCAAGACCACAGAGGAACTGTAAGCAAGACATCAACCCTACCTCTCATGCAAATAAACTGAGCAGGTCCAGGTGGTTTAAAGTATACTGGGATAACAGGGGCTCTCTGGTGTCCTCAAGGTCAGGTAGAGTGAAATGGCCTGATGTCCAGTTCTGAAAGAAGCCATGAAGGTGGAAAACTATCTTTTTCCATATCGTTCTGCTAGTGCAGTCTGTTGGACCCCCAGGTTCTCAGTTGCAATGAGTTTAATTGTTCCTAGACCCCTCCCTGGTGTCCTGCCCCACAACAGGGACAAGTAAGACTTGCATATCATTCTGCAGTTTGTGTTTTGTGTTTGTTTGGTTTTGGCCTGTCGCATGTGTCCTTTCAAGAGGTGCACCTGGGAATAGAGCACATAGTGGGGCAGACAGAATCTTCAGCATCCTTCTTTTGAGCTATCACTAACCCTTGCTATAAATATCTAAAGTAGCTTTGGCTGCTGAGTGTTGTGCCAGGAGGCTCCAGCCCTGCCAATGGAGCCATCTGCAACTTCAGTTTTACAGCATTTGTGCAAAAAATACTTTTCCTTTTATGAAAATGACATGCCAGGCAACATCCCCGAGGGTTCTTTACCTGCTTTGCAGAGTGGTTGTGCATGGCAAATACTTTGTGATTAATGAACCCTTATGGAAATATTTCCTCTCCCATTGCACTTTATTGTGAAACATTGGCAGTGAGTTATTGGGGACTGGGGAGTCATTGCTCTTTGTCTACTTAGCGCTCTGCAATTTAGACACAAGAGGCAGAGGAAGAAGATACTTTCTCTTTTTACACATGGGGGACCAAATTTCAGCCTGCGTTTTTTTTTGTTTTGTTTTGTATTGTTTTGTTTTGTTTTTTTCCTTTCTTTTTTTTTCTGTCCTATCAATTTTGGCCAAATTAATTGTAGGCTGAAATGAGCATTTACACACATAATTACTGCCACTGATTTATAGGCACAATCCGGTGATTAGACAGCTAAACATTCTCATTTGCATCCACAATTAATTGTACCAGCAATTGATGTTAGGTGTGCAAATTAGCAGTTATTAAAATAAAAAGAAGGTATAATAAAATGCTTCATGTATCAGACTCTTTTTACCCACACTGAAATTAAAAAGAAAAAAAAAAAAAAAAAAAAAAAAGGAGTACTTTTCTGGTTGTGGTTTCCAAATATAGCTTAACACTGCAGTAATGACACATTCCATTTTATATATATGCATTATGTAATTGCATCTTAGACACTCACAGAAGTCCTGTTGTCAGTAAATGCTATTCAGACACACTCAGAGGTAGTTCCTGCCCTGAAGAGTTTTTCTTATTCTGGTCCTCTGGTATCATTCTGGTGGAACTCATATATATATACATATATTATTTATTTATTTATTTATTTATTTCTGAGGCCAGGTTGTGGCTCTTACATACAGCCATTGAAGAAAGAAATAGGAAGAATTAATGACAGTTCTGCATTGGAAACTATCGTAGGTTCATTGTGGAGCAAATTGTTGCCAATGTACACGGAGTTGCAGGTGTGTTATTGTTTCAGTTGTGATTACATCTAGAGACCTCAGCTACAGCCTTGTGCAGGTGCTGTACAAATATACAAAGGCTGCCTATCAATTTTCCCAAAGAGCATTTAATTGCGATGAAGAAATGACAGAGTGAAGAAGAGAGAGTTTGAGCATCAGAGAGGGAAGGGAAGAAACGAGGAATGGGAAGTACGGTAACAATACTGCCACCTAGGAAAGTAACCACTTCTGCCATCTAGGAAAGTAAGTACTTCATCTAATAAATCAAGACAGTCTATTAATGTTTCTAATAATGAGAAAAGTCAAAAAGCAAACAAACAAAAAAAAAACCACCTCTGCCACCCTTCTCAAATTCCACAGTTTTATAGCTCTTATATTTGTGGAGAAAAGCTTAGAAGTAACAGCATTTCCTATAATTGGAAAAAGTTAGAAGAGTATAAAATATACTATGAAAAATTAATTCCAGATTTTTAATTCTTTCTTTCTTTCTTTCTTTCTTTCTTTCTTTCTTTCTTTCTTTCTTTCTTTCTTTCTTTCTTTCTTTCTTTCTTTCTTTCTTTCTTTCTTTCTTTCTTTCTTTCCGTCCTTCCGTCCTTCCTCCTTCCCTCCCTTCCTCCCTCCCTCCCTCCCTCCCTCCCTTCCTTCCTTC
>NC_048894.1:118408019-118419644 GCF_011077185.1 Oxyura jamaicensis | reverse complement strand
TCCTTCCCTCCTTCCTTCCTTCCTTCCTTCCTTCCTTCCTTCCTTCCTTCCTTCCTTCCTTCCTTCCTTTCTTCCTTCCTTCCGTCCTTCCTTCCGTCCTTCCTTCCGTCCATCCTTCCGTCCGTCCTTCCGTCCATCCTTCCTTCCATCCTTCCTTCCTTCCTCCCTCCCTCCCTCCCTCCCTCTCTTCCTCCCTTCCTAGACAGACCACAACAAAACCCAAGAGAAGGGACTAGGAAGCAATATTTCCTATATCGCTAATAATCAGATGGCAACTTATATATTGTTATTTGGGGCTTAATGTCTTTTTTCCTCTCGGGAGTAAATGGAGAATGCTACAGCATTTCATTGTTTTAATTTACTTCAGTACATCAAATGGCACAGTATACACACCATTGATAAAGCATAACACTGAAGGATATAAATCTGAGACAAGATCCAGAGTGACATTTTTTTTTCCATTATATTAATAAAGGAAAGCAGCAAAGTCAAAAACAAACAGGAAAGCAGACTAGTCTTTGTGCTGCACACAAGAAATGTTCAGGATGTAAGTCAAATAGAAGCAAAGAGTCACCTATATTTGTGGTTGCAGAAAAATATATATATATATATATATTTCTGTGCTAGCAAAGGAGACATTCATTCTGATCAGAAACTCTCCAGAGTTTCAAAAGTCAAGAGTCCTCATTTTGCTCCAGGTTCTCATGCTAAACTTGAGGAGGGTCAGCATAGAGTGAAATACCTACATTTGAAATACTTCTGGTGACAATTTAATTGCATAATTAAACCATGCCCAATTGCGCATTTAATTGAGATGTGGTAGTGTAATTATATGATAATACCAAATATTTGTAAGAGTGCTTTCCAAGTTAAAGTGTTTTACAAACATTAATTGATTAACTGGGATGCATGTAAATAATCTCACAGGGTTAATTCCCCAGGAATTGGCAGCTGACCAATGTAATATTTTCCTGTAGGAGTGACGTATAGCATTTACTCAGCAAATTCAAAGCCATGTGAGTTTTTGTAAGACCATGGTAGGGATAAGTTGCCCTTATCTGTTGTGCAGAAAAATCTCCCTCCTTTCTCCCTTATTCTTAGGAATGTGATAGTTTGTCCTGAATATGTGAATAAATCTCCCCCAGTAGTTGCCCCAGAACAAAGCAGCAAAAGAAATCCTCAAAATACTTTCCAAACAGGAGACAATTCCTCAGATTTCAGGTATTCTGGAAGAGAAAATTGAGATGCCATTGGCAGCTGGGCTGAAGGCTTCCAACCTCACTACAGCCTGTTCATGTCTCAAAGAACTTTTTCATGAAAGACCTTTCGTAAATATCCTGGTGTCATTAAACCTGGACAATTCTGGGAGTAAGAGGAGAGCTTGTTTTTTTACTCAGTATTCTTCATGGTAGGTGGGTGTCATTTATGCCCATTACTACTTTCTAAGAAATTCTTTCAGAAGCTGCTCCATTGTGCTTCACAGACACGATTCCGTTTAGCATAGAAGGCTGAGTCTTGTAATAAATGGAAGAGCAAAACCAAAAATTCTTATTGCTGGTGGACATGTTGTTTCCATGTATGTGGGATGTACTCTTTGCATATAGTTAGTCTCAATCAATGTCTTTCTGTCTTCTGAGGCCCTCTGGGCTTCTTATCTCAAAGTTTTCCATTTGCACCCACCTTTCTTCCACCTGCACACTTTATTGAAAATCTTTAGCCAGAAATTGAGATCTTGGAGATTAAGAAGAGTTATATTCAGTTCCTTTTCATTTAGACAATGTACGCAAGTATGTGCATGCACAAGTGCCAAGACATATGAAAGGCCAGCCTGGCTATGGCTCTGAGCACTTCTTGCTACAGATTTTCACCTTAATGAAACCATCCATCTGATGGTATACACAGCTCTGGAAAAAAGCCTTCAGTTTAGAAGTGTCAAAGATTACATTGCTACCATGTGCTTAATCTATAAAGTCCTTAGGATGATGCACATGAATTGGAGACCATTTGCATTCTTTGGCAAAATGAAAACATTCTGATTTCATGCCTCATGTAGTCCATATTTATTACAATTGCCTAAGTCAGTAGAGGACATTTGCTTACGTTACATAATCTACTGAAACATTTGTGGGAAGATCAAAAATCATTAATGGCTAGCTGTAGCAATCTGAGACATTTATTCTTATGTCTAATTTGGCCCATACCAAACAGTGCATTAAACAATTTAGCCATACCATGAACAATTGCTCTTTCTGTGTTTGAGGTGTGGAGAATAAAAATCACTACTGTAGAGCTAAAAAACAGTAGAATAAACAGCAATTCAGATAAGTGGTATTTTCTTCTGTTGCTTGGTTACCAGAAAAACTTAACTGTATTTGTATCTCAACAGTATTTGCTGTGTTAAATAACAACAGATTGTTCTATTTTGCTTCTTATGTGCCTTTTTATTAGGTGTGCACGAATACTTTAAAAAAGTTTCCTTAGCAGGAACACTTACTTTCTTATCAGAATACACTAACACTTATTCCTTTTGTTCTGTAAAAGGGGACAAATCAGTTCAGCTTTAATTCCTTTTTCTAGGAAGGAACAAGATGTAACAGCCAATTTTTAATTCTCCAATCAAATTATTTTTTGATGGGAGCATTAAGGTTTAATGTGCAAAAGGAAACTGAAATACATTCTGTAGCACAGCAGTGACCAAAGCTTGTCCAACCAAGCACAGTTCTGGCAGTTTACTATCAGTCAAAAGTCTGGGCTTAATTTACTTTAAATTATGAGTGCAGCATCTTCATCTGTGTCACTGAGATGAGATCCATGAGGACATATCCTACTGGGAAATATTTCATCTTAAGAGATGTTAAAAGCCTTATTTCTAGAATATACCTCCATTACAAAAATCAAAACAAAAACCTAAATTCTTGTATATATTTTTCCCTTGTACTATTCAAAGATATCAGAGAAATATCTCCTTTACTTTTGTACAAAGCAGGATACTTTATGATCATAAACAAAATGATTACATCTGTTTTGTTATGACCTCTAAAGCATTCTCCAGCATCCTCCATGACTAGGTGATCCTTCCCAAATGGCCATGAGTCATATAGCAGCATTTTATGGCCATCTGAATTTTTATGGCCTTCTGAATTTTGCTACCATCTGAATTCATCAAATGTGACCAGTCAACCCCAGCACTCTTCTTTTCTTGACAAGGCCAATCTGCAGAGCTACGGTATGTGAACTGCCATTATAGGGAGACGGTAGGAGCAGGTATGAGGACGTGCAGATTTAATAATGAGAAGACAGGATAGACAAAAGAAACCCGTTTAATTTCTTTATTTCCATGTTTCTAATTTCAAAACCGGAGCATTCCACATGTGCTCATCTGCCAGGTCTCCCTGTCAGCCCGGCAGCCCCAGAATATCCCAACTGGTCTGTGCCTCCCCATGCTTACAG
This sequence comes from Oxyura jamaicensis, assembly GCF_011077185.1. NCBI lineage: Eukaryota > Metazoa > Chordata > Aves > Anseriformes > Anatidae > Oxyura > Oxyura jamaicensis. The sequence continues at coordinate 118,416,194 of NC_048894.1, read as the reverse complement.
GCTGTCCCTGCCCTGCCTGTGGAGATTGTCCTTACACCAGCTTTTCCCTCTGTAGCATCAGGGCCCAGGGCAGAGCTTGGTGGACATCAGCTGCTCCTCTGAGATAAGGATGGTGCAACCTTGTCAGAAGATGTGATATAGATATTCTTTGCAGCTCCTCAAGACACTGCCCTGATACTTCATGGGGGCAAACATTCATGCTTTTTCTGCACAACCCACTATGGGCCAGAATGAAAAAGGAAAATGATGAAATGAAATTAGAAAAAAAAACTCCGTAGTGTGGTGGAGCCGTCTGTAGCTATGTATCTTACAGTGTTTCTTCAGCTCATTGTTGCCCCTGATGCCATGTAACAGCTGCCTTTCCTTTTCAACCAGGGATGAGGTCATTTAGATGTTCAGCAGCACAGCTAACAACTTTTACTGCACTTTTTTTTTTTTTTTTTTTTTTTTTTTTTTTTTTTTTTTTTTGTCTTGTATGACACCACACACCTGCTTGCTCTTTAACCACAGCCACTGCTTCATCAAAAGCTGATGAAATTGCTGTGGGTCCCAGAGGCCCCTTGGTTTCCACTAGTGGGAAATACTGGAGTTTTCTACGTGTCACCATGGCTGCAGCTCTGGAAGTGGTGCCCGTGTGAGACCAGACTCCCCGGGATGAGAGGCTTCCCAAAGGAACAAAAAACCAGACCAGACAGAGTAGAGATCTTCCCTGCTCTGTGTCCTCTGAGAGGCCAAGGGATGTCCCATCATGTTCAAAGAGTCCATAAAGGCTCCAAAGAGTCCATAACATTTACGTGAAGCTGTTAGGGAAACATGGCTTTGCTGATTAATGCTAGGGCACTCCAAAGAGCTAAGTTCAGTTCCTGACTCCTCTATAGTCTCCTGTTTTTCCTCCTGCAGCCTGATAGCTTTTTTGGGTGTCTTCAAGTGAAAGGCTGTCTCTGTCCTCTGAACAACAATTGACATCCATGATCAACAGTGACTTACACAGAATTTCTTTCCCTTCTTTTCCTACCTTCCTCTTCACATCATATTTTCATTTGCTACTAAGTCTGTCTGCATGCTATTCACCCCAAAACATCCTGGGAAACAAATCCAGGTTTGCCTCCGTGTCCCAGGCTAAAGATATCAAGAAGAATCAAGGGGCAGAAAATCACAGATTCCCCCAGAGACCTTCAGGCATTCCCTGGAAAGGCAATTAGTCATGGCCAAGAATCTGTACCATGCAGCTGCCACAGGAATATAATCATAGGCATCCTCAATTCACCAGCCCCCAGGGTTGCAGCAGAAGCTGAATTGTTCCTTTGTTCCATCCCAGCTATGACAGAATTATGATAATAGCCCTTGGAAATGATCCCAAGACACTCCTCGTGAGACCAGATGCACCTGTCTCATGATCACTTATTTGACTACACTTGAAGAACTGACCACTTGTAGAGTTAAGAAATGGGCACAGCTGGAAAGCAGTGCCTCTGGCTTATTCGAAACATTGGGCAGCAAGAGTATCTCTCAGGTTTTCAGATAAGCAGCCATGCAGAATCCCAACACCATATTAGAATAAGACTAGGATAAGGCATCAAGAACCCTTTGCCTTTCTTACCCCTGTATTAGTTTCCACAGGAGCAAAGTGTACAACAGCACACTCTGGAAATCCCACAGCTGGAGACCTTGCAGTCTGGGAGCAGGTTCCTCCTGGGTACCGGTGTTTATTATTCACACTGCACACATTGAGATGCTGAGGCCCCTCCAGGGAAGCTGATTCTCTCCCAGCATCCATCTCTCAAACCATTTCCAGAGGGACATGGGCTATTTATTGCTCTGAACTGTTCAGAGAGTAGGTTCAACATGGAGGTGAAGCACTGGAGCAGCTAGGGGGGGTAAATACCCTTGAGATCTGCACCAGCTCATAGCCAGCTCTGTTAGGAAACCCTTCAGTGGTGAGCTCCTGAATGTCTGGTCAGACTCACCACCTGGAAATGGGAAAAACTTCACTTTGTTATTCACAAGAACACATGTTATTTGTTATTTTCTCTGGTGTCTTTGATAAATTAAATAAATGAAGTTGCCTGCAGAAACAGCACCTTTCCATTGTCAATTTCCACGGGAAAAGAGATGGTGATTGTGATTTCCTTGGTACAGGAAAGAAAAAAAAAAATAAAGCAGAGGAGATGCTTGCAGTATCTTTTGCAAAAGTCAAAAGAAGCAGCAGTAGTACAAATACCAGAGAATGGGTAGGGTACAGGCTATATATCATCCTGATAGACAAAATATAATGTGTTTCCTTCCATATACACATCTTTCTTTCATGACTACTGGTGTGTGCCAGGATGAATCTGGGTTGTGTCACTCTTGGGGCCTTGCATGTAATCCTACACTGTGAAACAGCAGGAGCTAGCTGCCTGCACTAACCAGTAAAAATGAACTATTGCCAACCTTCCCTTTTCTGCCTCCAAAAAAATTTCCAAATTGCTTATAAGAGCTTTGATAGGACCTGCCTGCTCTTTCTAGCTCAGGGAAAACACACAACTGAGAATTCTGTTTGGAAATATCTATGTTGTAAATAACTATTTTTTTTTCATCCTATTTATACAGCAGTCTATGCTTCAGCTTTCTCTTTGAAGTACTCAGGAAAAGCTATCAGTTAATCCTCCAATACAAAACACCTAACAATTTAATGCTCATTGTTTGGATAGAGCAATCTATAAGCATTCAGGAAGGAATGTGGGATTAGTCACTCATTAAGACATGGACAGACAGTACTCATGTGATCTCTATGTGATATGCAAATGACTGTCAGTGTTATTTAACATGAATTCAAGCTAACATCCTGTTGGTGCTTATAAGTGGTCCTGACTAATGGTGAATGTACTTTAAATGTTGCCTGCTTGAAGAATTTTATATAAGATTCAATTCAAAAACAAATTTGCCAGCTAATAGTATTAGCAGTGCTGAACAGCATCTCACAAAGAAATGATCTTGAATACTAAGTTGAACACTGCACCATGAATTCTGACTTTGTGCTTTGCAAATATAATGTTCAGAAATCTTTTGAATAAAGTTTCTGGCTTGGGTTTTGTCTAGGGAGAAAGGTCTAGAGCAAATGGCAGCATTTTCATTTCAGTCTTTCATCAATTCCCATAGGCCATATCCAAAGGGCCCCAGTGAGAAAAAGACCCTTAGCAATCTAATGGGAATTTTGACAACTTACAGACCTCCCAGTTTGCCCTTTTAATATTGCAATGTACAATAGTGCATTATAGAGAACGATGAAGGAACATAAGAGGTAACATGCTGGCAGTAGTACACAAGCCAAAGGAAAAAAAAATAGTATGAGCTGGCAAGACAGCAATTACATCTAGGACTGGAAAGTAAACTGTGGTTATTAGAGAGTTACAATTTTTAGTCTAACAGGAATATTCAATTTCATTATTAGTTCCATCTTAATATATAGCTCAAACCCCCAAAAGCACTGAAGGATAGCAAATGCCTCCGAGAACAAACGCTTCGAGGGATAGCTAGTATCAAAAGGTATGAATTTATAACAAAACCTTAAGCTCACTGTGAATTCAACAGCCATTTTGTTTGTAAAGATATTCAGAAAAGACAGCAGAGATAACACAGGCACACAACAAAAATGAAGAAAGATTTTTGCTGTGGCAGGAATTCCCTGGGCAAACAGGAGAAAAGAGACCTGACCACATCAATCTCTTTTACACTTTATTTTGAGAAGGACAACCTGAGGGGCATATGAACAATTTTTAAGACTATTTTTAGTAGGGGTAAAAGTAAGCAAAGTTTTGCAACACAAATACTATCATATTTGCATACAGATGCATATGGATAAGCTTGTTATTCCCATTCAGTATATGAATCTTCATTCCAGTAGTGAAAGGTATAACAACTGATAGAAGGCTTTTAAAATTTGGGGAACTGTATACTTCAAATGCTACAAAGGTAACAAAACAAACACAAAATCTGTGTGCAGGTAGTTCCCAAACAGCTTAAACAAAGTACAACATTTTCAGTATCAAGTCTGAATTCATGAGGTTGCCCTGAAAATCAGAACAATTAAGAGCCTAATGTAGCACAGGAGTGCTTTCAAGTGGGTAAAGATGGACAGAGGGTTGCCAGGAAACACAGGGCAATCTGCTCCTAATCAGGGTGAGGGGGAAAATGCTGGTGCTGGAAGGCTCATCTGGGACTTGTGGAGGGAACACTTGCTCCCCACTCAGCATCAGGCACTAGCCTTTGGCATGTGGCCAGGGAATAGTCCCCAGTGCTGGTTCCCAAAACACACTTCAGGTTAGAAGAGCTCTTAAGGATATCTCCAAACCTTGTTTTGGTTCTGGTATGTCCACTGAGACTGACAAATTTAGGGTGATATGCTTTACCCTTCCATTACAAACTTAATCACAGAAAGGCTGAGGTTGGAAGGGGGCTTCTGGAGGACATCTGTCCAACCACGTCCTCAAGCAGGGCACCCAGAGAAGGCTGCCCAGGACCATACCCAGGTGTTTTTTTGGATATCTCCAAGCTGCAGAAGACTCCACTACCTTTCTGGGCAATCTCTGCCAGCTCTCCATCACCCACACAGCACAAAAGTGCTCCTTGATGTTCAGAAGGAGCCTCCTGTGTGCCATTTTGTGCCCATTGCCTCTTGTCCTGGCTCTGGGTACCACTGATCAGAGCCTGGCTCCATCCTCTTTGCACCCTCCCTTTAGGTGTCTATAGACAATGATGAGCCTTCTCTTGTTCAAGCTGAACAGTCCCAGCTCTCTCACAGGAGAGGTGATGCAGTCCCTTCATCATCTTTATGGCTCTTTGCTGAACTCTCTCCAGTGTGTCCATGTCTCTCTCCAGTACTGAAGAGTCCAGAGCTGAACCCAGTACTTCAGGTGTGGCTTCTCCAGTGCTGAGTAGAAGAGAAGGATAACATCCCTCAATGGGCTGGCAAAACTTTGTCATTGGGATACCATTACCCTTGTTTGCTGCAAGGGCACACTGTTGGCTCATGTTCAGCCTGGTTTCTATCAGGACCCCCTAATCCTTTCCTGCAGATCTGCTTTGCAGCTAGGTGGCCCTCAACACATACTGGTGACTGGAGTTGTTTCTCCCCAAGTGCAGGATTTCGCACTTCTCCTTGTTGAACCTCATGTATAAGGCTCCTGTCAGGCCATCTCTCCATGCTGTCATTGTCCCTCTGGATGGCACCGTGGTCCTCTGATGGTGGACTCCTCACAGCCACTCCTCACAATTTTGTGTCAGCCGCAGACTTGCTAAGGGTATATGCTGCCCCATCATCCAGATGATAAGGAAGATGCCGAAGAAGATAAGATCCAGTATTGACCCCTGGGGCACACCACTAGTTACTGGCCTCCAACTAGACTTTGTGTCACACCACTCCCCGGGCTCGGCCATTCAGCCAGTTTTCAATCCACCTCACCATCTGCTCATTCAGTCCATACATCAAGAGCTTCTGTATGGGAGGTGTTATGAGAGAGAGTGTTAAAAGCCCTCCTGAAGAGCATATCCACTGCTCTACCAGGTCAGTCATTTCATCTTGGGAGTTTAATACCGAAACTAAAAAGATATTGGTACGGTAGGTCTTAGGGCCAGGTTTGTAGATACAGCACTGGTGATAAAAAAAATGAAAGCTTACAAGTAAATTAAATATAATAAAATGCAATTCTAGCATCTGTATAGTGAGCAGACAGTTCTTTAACTACCCATCCTTGTCACTGAAAATCCCTCAGACATATGCCAGATGCCAGAGCTGGAATTCTTTGTTTAGACGGACATCCCATCTTCAAATTATCTCCTGTTACAAGCCTGATTCTTGGCCTAAGTTGCAGTTTATGGATTGCAGTTTATGACTTCTTCAAGGAAGATATGATACATGTCTTTGCAGCTGTTTGCACAGTGATTAAAAATGCTCTCCATATCACAAATGAAACCAAGGTTGTATATAATGCTAATAATGTTACTGTTAATAATAATCATAATAAAGCACTGTTTTCTTAAATTAGAAAACATTTATATTAATCCAGGCAGCAAATTGCATGAACTTCCTTTAACCTTTGGAAACCATTAAGAAATTCAGTGTTTTTGGCTAATTACTATTGCAATTCATGGGGCCTGCATCCCTTCTATGTCAGGTAGGTAAAATACCAGTGTCCCCAAGATATTTCCTTCCCCTGTGGATACCAATCACCCAAGTGCAGAACTAGGTTTTGCATGTGCAGCAGCTCTGCATTTAAGAAGTATTTGAGGTGAAGGCATATAAGTGTTCCTGATAAAGAAGGTAATAATAACTACGAACTGCTCTTCTCAGCTTTTTGAGAGCACAATCAAGAACTTGCTCTCTCTGCTGGCATAGCTGACATCAGAAGTTAAAAGAGTTTGGGGAAGCAGGAAAAGTAATTTTAAAATTTATTCTTTTCCTATGGAGAATATCATAAAGAGAAGCTTTCCCTTTTTAGTCCCACTAGTTTCCTTTCTAACAGCAATTTGTTTGCTTACTACTGGCTCCCAGGCCACAGATGCCCTGGTTTTCCAGAGGAAACTTAGAAAGAGAAAATAACTTGGAAGACTGCTTCAGTACACAGCAATGTGAACATATAGGAGGAGCAATGCAAACTTACATGGATAAACCGAGCAGCTCCTCTTGGGCTTTCCAAAGTAAAAGAGGGTGTCGTAATAGATTTAGAGGGAGGAAAACTATGCAGACAGCTTCCCCACATGTACAGCCATGGTTGCTTCCCATGTGCCCCTTGCCACATATACCACACTCTGTGAATTTTCAGCCTTTCATGCTCCATTGGGAAATAAATTGTTTAGGTCCAGGAGGTATTACTAAAGCTAGCTCTACTAAAGACCTATGCATTAGTGTTCAAAGATGCATATCATTTCCTACAGCTAGAGGCAGCCATTTAGCTTTGGCAGATGTTATTTTATTTGTTCAGGCTGAAAGGTCACTATAATTCTGCCAGCTTTATTTTCTGTATTTAAAATGTCACCCCAAACAGGTAGCTAAGGTAACGCATTTGCTTTCTACATATCTTCTACCATTTTCCATGTCAGAGAAGGTCTTTTATGTCTTAGGAATGCTAATTAAGTTTGAAAACTGGTCTTTGAAAAAAAAAAAAAATCGAAGGAAGTGAAGCACCTTTTAAAAATGATTCTCTCAGTTGCAAGGGTGTTTGATTCTATTGTTTTTCTGAGGGCTTTGACATGTTTGCTTCTGGCAGCATTTCTTTGCTTTCTCAAAGCATCTCTTCATGCAAGAAGACAATTATAATCATCATAAAGGTTTCCTGCTACTGTCCTCCATTTCTGTGCTCACATTTACTTTTCTCTGAAATTTGTACCTACAGAGATACAAGACAAATATGACCCTGTGCCTTGAAGGCCATTTCAAAAAAAAAAAAGCAATTAAAGCCACGCCTACACAGAAGCTTACATCTATCCATTGGTGCCCACCTTCCACTAATCCTAGCTGCACAAACCCACTCCCTTCTTTGCACCAGCTTCTGCACACAGCTGAATCTGTGCTGAGCTCTTTCAATGTGCCATGCTGATCAAGAACTAATCCATTTAATTTTTGGTTAGTTTTCTGTCAGCTTACTGAAATGTCTCTGTGAAGATCTCAGAGCATCAGAACTGCAGTGACAGGTGAAAGAATTGGAAGCCATGGGGAGACGAAGGCAGGAGTAAGATAGGAACACAATGCCCGGTGCTTGGAGAAACACTCACTACTATAGCAAGGCAGCCTCATGGAAAGACTTCAGTGGTTCTAAGTATGCTGTTTTGCCTTGCTATATTTCCCCAGGAAATACTTTGATTGTTTTTCTAATTAGAATACCCCCTACCTTTTACTGACATTTGCGATAGAGGTATCTAAAGGTACTTCAACTGGCATGCTAGTCAAATATACTACACTAACATCCCAAGAATCATATCTGCACATTAACTAATTTATACCAGGCACATAATGGCATTAAAGAACTCTCTGTGCATTGCTTAATTCAATGAACCAATTCACTGTAATTTTTCTTTTTCTTTTTCTTTTCCTTTTTAATTTTATTTCTTTTTCCTTTTTTTTATTCTTTCTTTTCTTTTCTTTTTCTTTTTCTTTTTCTTTTTCTTTTTCTTTTTCTTTTTCTTTTTCTTTTTCTT